>NW_027099234.1:0-300000 GCF_037042795.1 Molothrus aeneus
GCCGAAAGAAGCCCGGGACCGGCACTTAGCTTCGGAGAGCTGCGTATCTGCGTCTTCTGCGTGTCTTGCCGCTCTACACTCAGCAAAAAGCTTTTCCACCATATCTTGCAAGGAGAAACTCTGCCAGGAAAGAAAACATCCAAAATCTTGTTCTAAAGCTTGCACGGGGGTCTGCAAAGAGTTTGGCAAGAATGAAAGGTAGTTGTCCAAAACTCGTTCTTTTCCAATAGAATAACCATGGAAAAGGCAGGAGAGTGGTAAAGTACTGTTTTCTCTAAGTCTGAAGGCTGCCCACACTGTGCCTGTGTGCTGCAGCTTGCATCTTCGCCTTTGGGAAGCTGCCGCTCGCCGATTCTCCCGCAGGCGAAGAAGCGGCTTCTTCGCACACAGAGCATTGTGGCGAGCGCAGGGAGCTCCTGAGAGCGGTTTGTGCCGAAAGAAGCCCGGGACCGGCACTTAGCTTCGGAGAGCTGCGTATCTGCGTCTTCTGCGTGTCTTGCCGCTCTACACTCAGCAAAAAGCTTTTCCACCATATCTTGCAAGGAGAAACTCTGCCAGGAAAGAAAACATCCAAAATCTTGTTCTAAAGCTTGCACGGGGGTCTGCAAAGAGTTTGGCAAGAATGAAAGGTAGTTGTCCAAAACTCGTTCTTTTCCAATAGAATAACCATGGAAAAGGCAGGAGAGTGGTAAAGTACTGTTTTCTCTAAGTCTGAAGGCTGCCCACACTGTGCCTGTGTGCTGCAGCTTGCATCTTCGCCTTTGGGAAGCTGCCGCTCGCCGATTCTCCCGCAGGCGAAGAAGCGGCTTCTTCGCACACAGAGCATTGTGGCGAGCGCAGGGAGCTCCTGAGAGCGGTTTGTGCCGAAAGAAGCCCGGGACCGGCACTTAGCTTCGGAGAGCTGCGTATCTGCGTCTTCTGCGTGTCTTGCCGCTCTACACTCAGCCAAAAAGCTTTTCCACCATATCTTGCAAGGAGAAACTCTGCCAGGAAAGAAAACATCCAAAATCTTGTTCTAAAGCTTGCACGGGGGTCTGCAAAGAGTTTGGCAAGAATGAAAGGTAGTTGTCCAAAACTCGTTCTTTTCCAATAGAATAACCATGGAAAAGGCAGGAGAGTGGTAAAGTACTGTTTTCTCTAAGTCTGAAGGCTGCCCACACTGTGCCTGTGTGCTGCAGCTTGCATCTTCGCCTTTGGGAAGCTGCCGCTCGCCGATTCTCCCGCAGGCGAAGAAGCGGCTTCTTCGCACACAGAGCATTGTGGCGAGCGCAGGGAGCTCCTGAGAGCGGTTTGTGCCGAAAGAAGCCCGGGACCGGCACTTAGCTTCGGAGAGCTGCGTATCTGCGTCTTCTGCGTGTCTTGCCGCTCTACACTCAGCAAAAAGCTTTTCCACCATATCTTGCAAGGAGAAACTCTGCCAGGAAAGAAAACATCCAAAATCTTGTTCTAAAGCTTGCACGGGGGTCTGCAAAGAGTTTGGCAAGAATGAAAGGTAGTTGTCCCAAAACTCGTTCTTTTCCAATAGAATAACCATGGAAAAGGCAGGAGAGTGGTAAAGTACTGTTTTCTCTAAGTCTGAAGGCTGCCCACACTGTGCCTGTGTGCTGCAGCTTGCATCTTCGCCTTTGGGAAGCTGCCGCTCGCCGATTCTCCCGCAGGCGAAGAAGCGGCTTCTTCGCACACAGAGCATTGTGGCGAGCGCAGGGAGCTCCTGAGAGCGGTTTGTGCCGAAAGAAGCCCGGGACCGGCACTTAGCTTCGGAGAGCTGCGTATCTGCGTCTTCTGCGTGTCTTGCCGCTCTACACTCAGCAAAAAGCTTTTCCACCATATCTTGCAAGGAGAAACTCTGCCAGGAAAGAAAACATCCAAAATCTTCTTCTAAAGCTTGCACGGGGGTCTGCAAAGAGTTTGGCAAGAATGAAAGGTAGTTGTCCAAAACTCGTTCTTTTCCAATAGAATAACCATGGAAAAGGCAGGAGAGTGGTAAAGTACTGTTTTCTCTAAGTCTGAAGGCTGCCCACACTGTGCCTGTGTGCTGCAGCTTGCATCTTCGCCTTTGGGAAGCTGCCGCTCGCCGATTCTCCCGCAGGCGAAGAAGCGGCTTCTTCGCACACAGAGCATTGTGGCGAGCGCAGGGAGCTCCTGAGAGCGGTTTGTGCCGAAAGAAGCCCGGGACCGGCACTTAGCTTCGGAGAGCTGCGTATCTGCGTCTTCTGCGTGTCTTGCCGCTCTACACTCAGCCAAAAGCTTTTCCACCATATCTTGCAAGGAGAAACTCTGCCAGGAAAGAAAACATCCAAAATCTTGTTCTAAAGCTTGCACGGGGGTCTGCAAAGAGTTTGGCAAGAATGAAAGGTAGTTGTCCAAAACTCGTTCTTTTCCAATAGAATAACCATGGAAAAGGCAGGAGAGTGGTAAAGTACTGTTTTCTCTAAGTCTGAAGGCTGCCCACACTGTGCCTGTGTGCTGCAGCTTGCATCTTCGCCTTTGGGAAGCTGCCGCTCGCCGATTCTCCCGCAGGCGAAGAAGCGGCTTCTTCGCACACAGAGCATTGTGGCGAGCGCAGGGAGCTCCTGAGAGCGGTTTGTGCCGAAAGAAGCCCGGGACCGGCACTTAGCTTCGGAGAGCTGCGTATCTGCGTCTTCTGCGTGTCTTGCCGCTCTACACTCAGCAAAAAGCTTTTCCACCATATCTTGCAAGGAGAAACTCTGCCAGGAAAGAAAACATCCAAAATCTTGTTCTAAAGCTTGCACGGGGGTCTGCAAAGAGTTTGGCAAGAATGAAAGGTAGTTGTCCAAAACTCGTTCTTTTCCAATAGAATAACCATGGAAAAGGCAGGAGAGTGGTAAAGTACTGTTTTCTCTAAGTCTGAAGGCTGCCCACACTGTGCCTGTGTGCTGCAGCTTGCATCTTCGCCTTTGGGAAGCTGCCGCTCGCCGATTCTCCCGCAGGCGAAGAAGCGGCTTCTTCGCACACAGAGCATTGTGGCGAGCGCAGGGAGCTCCTGAGAGCGGTTTGTGCCGAAAGAAGCCCGGGACCGGCACTTAGCTTCGGAGAGCTGCGTATCTGCGTCTTCTGCGTGTCTTGCCGCTCTACACTCAGCAAAAAGCTTTTCCACCATATCTTGCAAGGAGAAACTCTGCCAGGAAAGAAAACATCCAAAATCTTGTTCTAAAGCTTGCACGGGGGTCTGCAAAGAGTTTGGCAAGAATGAAAGGTAGTTGTCCAAAACTCGTTCTTTTCCAATAGAATAACCATGGAAAAGGCAGGAGAGTGGTAAAGTACTGTTTTCTCTAAGTCTGAAGGCTGCCCACACTGTGCCTGTGTGCTGCAGCTTGCATCTTCGCCTTTGGGAAGCTGCCGCTCGCCGATTCTCCCGGAGGCGAAGAAGCGGCTTCTTCGCACACAGAGCGTTGTGGCGAGCGCAGGGAGCTCCTGAGAGCGGTTTGTGCCGAAAGAAGCCCGGGACCGGCACTTAGCTTCGGAGAGCTGCGTATCTGCGTCTTCTGCGTGTCTTGCCGCTCTACACTCAGCAAAAAGCTTTTCCACCATATCTTGCAAGGAGAAACTCTGCCAGGAAAGAAAACATCCAAAATCTTGTTCTAAAGCTTGCACGGAGGTCTGCAAAGAGTTTGGCAAGAATGAAAGGTAGTTGTCCAAAACTCGTTCTTTTCCAATAGAATAACCATGGAAAAGGCAGGAGAGTGGTAAAGTACTGTTTTCTCTAAGTCTGAAGGCTGCCCACACTGTGCCTGTGTGCTGCAGCTTGCATCTTCGCCTTTGGGAAGCTGCCGCTCGCCGATTCTCCCGGAGGCGAAGAAGCGGCTTCTTCGCACACAGAGCATTGTGGCGAGCGCAGGGAGCTCCTGAGAGCGGTTTGTGCCGAAAGAAGCCCGGGACCGGCACTTAGCTTCGGAGAGCTGCGTATCTGCGTCTTCTGCGTGTCTTGCCGCTCTACACTCAGCAAAAAGCTTTTCCACCATATCTTGCAAGGAGAAACTCTGCCAGGAAAGAAAACATCCAAAATCTTGTTCTAAAGCTTGCACGGAGGTCTGCAAAGAGTTTGGCAAGAATGAAAGGTAGTTGTCCAAAACTCGTTCTTTTCCAATAGAATAACCATGGAAAAGGCAGGAGAGTGGTAAAGTACTGTTTTCTCTAAGTCTGAAGGCTGCCCACACTGTGCGTGTGTGCTGCAGCTTGCATCTTCGCCTTTGGGAAGCTGCCGCTCGCCGATTCTCCCGCAGGCGAAGAAGCGGCTTCTTCGCACACAGAGCATTGTGGCGAGCGCAGGGAGCTCCTGAGAGCGGTTTGTGCCGAAAGAAGCCCGGGACCGGCACTTAGCTTCGGAGAGCTGCGTATCTGCGTCTTCTGCGTGTCTTGCCGCTCTACACTCAGCAAAAAGCTTTTCCACCATATCTTGCAAGGAGAAACTCTGCCAGGAAAGAAAACATCCAAAATCTTGTTCTAAAGCTTGCACGGAGGTCTGCAAAGAGTTTGGCAAGAATGAAAGGTAGTTGTCCAAAACTCGTTCTTTTCCAATAGAATAACCATGGAAAAGGCAGGAGAGTGGTAAAGTACTGTTTTCTCTAAGTCTGAAGGCTGCCCACACTGTGCCTGTGTGCTGCAGCTTGCATCTTCGCCTTTGGGAAGCTGCCGCTCGCCGATTCTCCCGCAGGCGAAGAAGCGGCTTCTTCGCACACAGAGCATTGTGGCGAGCGCAGGGAGCTCCTGAGAGCGGTTTGTGCCGAAAGAAGCCCGGGACCGGCACTTAGCTTCGGAGAGCTGCGTATCTGCGTCTTCTGCGTGTCTTGCCGCTCTACACTCAGCAAAAAGCTTTTCCACCATATCTTGCAAGGAGAAACTCTGCCAGGAAAGAAAACATCCAAAATCTTGTTCTAAAGCTTGCACGGGGGTCTGCAAAGAGTTTGGCAAGAATGAAAGGTAGTTGTCCAAAACTCGTTCTTTTCCAATAGAATAACCATGGAAAAGGCAGGAGAGTGGTAAAGTACTGTTTTCTCTAAGTCTGAAGGCTGCCCACACTGTGCCTGTGTGCTGCAGCTTGCATCTTCGCCTTTGGGAAGCTGCCGCTCGCCGATTCTCCCGGCAGGCGAAGAAGCGGCTTCTTCGCACACAGAGCATTGTGGCGAGCGCAGGGAGCTCCTGAGAGCGGTTTGTGCCGAAAGAAGCCCGGGACCGGCACTTAGCTTCGGAGAGCTGCGTATCTGCGTCTTCTGCGTGTCTTGCCGCTCTACACTCAGCAAAAAGCTTTTCCACCATATCTTGCAAGGAGAAACTCTGCCAGGAAAGAAAACATCCAAAATCTTGTTCTAAAGCTTGCACGGGGGTCTGCAAAGAGTTTGGCAAGAATGAAAGGTAGTTGTCCAAAACTCGTTCTTTTCCAATAGAATAACCATGGAAAAGGCAGGAGAGTGGTAAAGTACTGTTTTCTCTAAGTCTGAAGGCTGCCCACACTGTGCCTGTGTGCTGCAGCTTGCATCTTCGCCTTTGGGAAGCTGCCGCTCGCCGATTCTCCCGCAGGCGAAGAAGCGGCTTCTTCGCACACAGAGCATTGTGGCGAGCGCAGGGAGCTCCTGAGAGCGGTTTGTGCCGAAAGAAGCCCGGGACCGGCACTTAGCTTCGGAGAGCTGCGTATCTGCGTCTTCTGCGTGTCTTGCCGCTCTACACTCAGCAAAAAGCTTTTCCACCATATCTTGCAAGGAGAAACTCTGCCAGGAAAGAAAACATCCAAAATCTTGTTCTAAAGCTTGCACGCAGGTCTGCAAAGAGTTTGGCAAGAATGAAAGGTAGTTGTCCAAAACTCGTTCTTTTCCAATAGAATAACCATGGAAAAGGCAGGAGAGTGGTAAAGTACTGTTTTCTCTAAGTCTGAAGGCTGCCCACACTGTGCCTGTGTGCTGCAGCTTGCATCTTCGCCTTTGGGAAGCTGCCGCTCGCCGATTCTCCCGCAGGCGAAGAAGCGGCTTCTTCGCACACAGAGCATTGTGGCGAGCGCAGGGAGCTCCTGAGAGCGGTTTTTGCCGAAAGAAGCCCGGGACCGGCACTTAGCTTCGGAGAGCTGCGTATCTGCGTCTTCTGCGTGTCTTGCCGCTCTACACTCAGCAAAAAGCTTTTCCACCATATCTTGCAAGGAGAAACTCTGCCAGGAAAGAAAACATCCAAAATCTTCTTCTAAAGCTTGCACGGGGGTCTGCAAAGAGTTTGGCAAGAATGAAAGGTAGTTGTCCAAAACTCGTTCTTTTCCAATAGAATAACCATGGAAAAGGCAGGAGAGTGGTAAAGTACTGTTTTCTCTAAGTCTGAAGGCTGCCCACACTGTGCCTGTGTGCTGCAGCTTGCATCTTCGCCTTTGGGAAGCTGCCGCTCGCCGATTCTCCCGCAGGCGAAGAAGCGGCTTCTTCGCACACAGAGCATTGTGGCGAGCGCAGGGAGCTCCTGAGAGCGGTTTGTGCCGAAAGAAGCCCGGGACCGGCACTTAGCTTCGGAGAGCTGCGTATCTGCGTCTTCTGCGTGTCTTGCCGCTCTACACTCAGCCAAAAGCTTTTCCACCATATCTTGCAAGGAGAAACTCTGCCAGGAAAGAAAACATCCAAAATCTTGTTCTAAAGCTTGCACGGGGGTCTGCAAAGAGTTTGGCAAGAATGAAAGGTAGTTGTCCAAAACTCGTTCTTTTCCAATAGAATAACCATGGAAAAGGCAGGAGAGTGGTAAAGTACTGTTTTCTCTAAGTCTGAAGGCTGCCCACACTGTGCCTGTGTGCTGCAGCTTGCATCTTCGCCTTTGGGAAGCTGCCGCTCGCCGATTCTCCCGCAGGCGAAGAAGCGGCTTCTTCGCACACAGAGCATTGTGGCGAGCGCAGGGAGCTCCTGAGAGCGGTTTGTGCCGAAAGAAGCCCGGGACCGGCACTTAGCTTCGGAGAGCTGCGTATCTGCGTCTTCTGCGTGTCTTGCCGCTCTACACTCAGCAAAAAGCTTTTCCACCATATCTTGCAAGGAGAAACTCTGCCAGGAAAGAAAACATCCAAAATCTTGTTCTAAAGCTTGCACGGGGGTCTGCAAAGAGTTTGGCAAGAATGAAAGGTAGTTGTCCAAAACTCGTTCTTTTCCAATAGAATAACCATGGAAAAGGCAGGAGAGTGGTAAAGTACTGTTTTCTCTAAGTCTGAAGGCTGCCCACACTGTGCCTGTGTGCTGCAGCTTGCATCTTCGCCTTTGGGAAGCTGCCGCTCGCCGATTCTCCCGCAGGCGAAGAAGCGGCTTCTTCGCACACAGAGCATTGTGGCGAGCGCAGGGAGCTCCTGAGAGCGGTTTGTGCCGAAAGAAGCCCGGGACCGGCACTTAGCTTCGGAGAGCTGCGTATCTGCGTCTTCTGCGTGTCTTGCCGCTCTACACTCAGCAAAAAGCTTTTCCACCATATCTTGCAAGGAGAAACTCTGCCAGGAAAGAAAACATCCAAAATCTTGTTCTAAAGCTTGCACGGGGGTCTGCAAAGAGTTTGGCAAGAATGAAAGGTAGTTGTCCAAAACTCGTTCTTTTCCAATAGAATAACCATGGAAAAGGCAGGAGAGTGGTAAAGTACTGTTTTCTCTAAGTCTGAAGGCTGCCCACACTGTGCCTGTGTGCTGCAGCTTGCATCTTCGCCTTTGGGAAGCTGCCGCTCGCCGATTCTCCCGGAGGCGAAGAAGCGGCTTCTTCGCACACAGAGCATTGTGGCGAGCGCAGGGAGCTCCTGAGAGCGGTTTGTGCCGAAAGAAGCCCGGGACCGGCACTTAGCTTCGGAGAGCTGCGTATCTGCGTCTTCTGCGTGTCTTGCCGCTCTACACTCAGCAAAAAGCTTTTCCACCATATCTTGCAAGGAGAAACTCTGCCAGGAAAGAAAACATCCAAAATCTTGTTCTAAAGCTTGCACGGGGGTCTGCAAAGAGTTTGGCAAGAATGAAAGGTAGTTGTCCAAAACTCGTTCTTTTCCAATAGAATAACCATGGAAAAGGCAGGAGAGTGGTAAAGTACTGTTTTCTCTAAGTCTGAAGGCTGCCCACACTGTGCCTGTGTGCTGCAGCTTGCATCTTCGCCTTTGGGAAGCTGCCGCTCGCCGATTCTCCCGGAGGCGAAGAAGCGGCTTCTTCGCACACAGAGCATTGTGGCGAGCGCAGGGAGCTCCTGAGAGCGGTTTGTGCCGAAAGAAGCCCGGGACCGGCACTTAGCTTCGGAGAGCTGCGTATCTGCGTCTTCTGCGTGTCTTGCCGCTCTACACTCAGCAAAAAGCTTTTCCACCATATCTTGCAAGGAGAAACTCTGCCAGGAAAGAAAACATCCAAAATCTTGTTCTAAAGCTTGCACGGGGGTCTGCAAAGAGTTTGGCAAGAATGAAAGGTAGTTGTCCAAAACTCGTTCTTTTCCAATAGAATAACCATGGAAAAGGCAGGAGAGTGGTAAAGTACTGTTTTCTCTAAGTCTGAAGGCTGCCCACACTGTGCCTGTGTGCTGCAGCTTGCATCTTCGCCTTTGGGAAGCTGCCGCTCGCCGATTCTCCCGCAGGCGAAGAAGCGGCTTCTTCGCACACAGAGCATTGTGGCGAGCGCAGGGAGCTCCTGAGAGCGGTTTGTGCCGAAAGAAGCCCGGGACCGGCACTTAGCTTCGGAGAGCTGCGTATCTGCGTCTTCTGCGTGTCTTGCCGCTCTACACTCAGCAAAAAGCTTTTCCACCATATCTTGCAAGGAGAAACTCTGCCAGGAAAGAAAACATCCAAAATCTTGTTCTAAAGCTTGCACGGGGGTCTGCAAAGAGTTTGGCAAGAATGAAAGGTAGTTGTCCAAAACTCGTTCTTTTCCAATAGAATAACCATGGAAAAGGCAGGAGAGTGGTAAAGTACTGTTTTCTCTAAGTCTGAAGGCTGCCCACACTGTGCCTGTGTGCTGCAGCTTGCATCTTCGCCTTTGGGAAGCTGCCGCTCGCCGATTCTCCCGCAGGCGAAGAAGCGGCTTCTTCGCACACAGAGCATTGTGGCGAGCGCAGGGAGCTCCTGAGAGCGGTTTGTGCCGAAAGAAGCCCGGGACCGGCACTTAGCTTCGGAGAGCTGCGTATCTGCGTCTTCTGCGTGTCTTGCCGCTCTACACTCAGCAAAAAGCTTTTCCACCATATCTTGCAAGGAGAAACTCTGCCAGGAAAGAAAACATCCAAAATCTTGTTCTAAAGCTTGCACGGGGGTCTGCAAAGAGTTTGGCAAGAATGAAAGGTAGTTGTCCAAAACTCGTTCTTTTCCAATAGAATAACCATGGAAAAGGCAGGAGAGTGGTAAAGTACTGTTTTCTCTAAGTCTGAAGGCTGCCCACACTGTGCCTGTGTGCTGCAGCTTGCATCTTCGCCTTTGGGAAGCTGCCGCTCGCCGATTCTCCCGCAGGCGAAGAAGCGGCTTCTTCGCACACAGAGCATTGTGGCGAGCGCAGGGAGCTCCTGAGAGCGGTTTGTGCCGAAAGAAGCCCGGGACCGGCACTTAGCTTCGGAGAGCTGCGTATCTGCGTCTTCTGCGTGTCTTGCCGCTCTACACTCAGCAAAAAGCTTTTCCACCATATCTTGCAAGGAGAAACTCTGCCAGGAAAGAAAACATCCAAAATCTTGTTCTAAAGCTTGCACGGGGGTCTGCAAAGAGTTTGGCAAGAATGAAAGGTAGTTGTCCAAAACTCGTTCTTTTCCAATAGAATAACCATGGAAAAGGCAGGAGAGTGGTAAAGTACTGTTTTCTCTAAGTCTGAAGGCTGCCCACACTGTGCCTGTGTGCTGCAGCTTGCATCTTCGCCTTTGGGAAGCTGCCGCTCGCCGATTCTCCCGCAGGCGAAGAAGCGGCTTCTTCGCACACAGAGCATTGTGGCGAGCGCAGGGAGCTCCTGAGAGCGGTTTGTGCCGAAAGAAGCCCGGGACCGGCACTTAGCTTCGGAGAGCTGCGTATCTGCGTCTTCTGCGTGTCTTGCCGCTCTACACTCAGCAAAAAGCTTTTCCACCATATCTTGCAAGGAGAAACTCTGCCAGGAAAGAAAACATCCAAAATCTTGTTCTAAAGCTTGCACGGGGGTCTGCAAAGAGTTTGG
This sequence comes from Molothrus aeneus, assembly GCF_037042795.1. Classification (NCBI taxonomy): domain Eukaryota; kingdom Metazoa; phylum Chordata; class Aves; order Passeriformes; family Icteridae; genus Molothrus; species Molothrus aeneus. Next base: position 10,103 of record NW_027099234.1, read on the forward strand.
CAAGAATGAAAGGTAGTTGTCCAAAACTCGTTCTTTTCCAATAGAATAACCATGGAAAAGGCAGGAGAGTGGTAAAGTACTGTTTTCTCTAAGTCTGAAGGCTGCCCACACTGTGCCTGTGTGCTGCAGCTTGCATCTTCGCCTTTGGGAAGCTGCCGCTCGCCGATTCTCCCGCAGGCGAAGAAGCGGCTTCTTCGCACACAGAGCATTGTGGCGAGCGCAGGGAGCTCCTGAGAGCGGTTTGTGCCGAAAGAAGCCCGGGACCGGCACTTAGCTTCGGAGAGCTGCGTATCTGCGTCTTCTGCGTGTCTTGCCGCTCTACACTCAGCAAAAAGCTTTTCCACCATATCTTGCAAGGAGAAACTCTGCCAGGAAAGAAAACATCCAAAATCTTGTTCTAAAGCTTGCACGGGGGTCTGCAAAGAGTTTGGCAAGAATGAAAGGTAGTTGTCCAAAACTCGTTCTTTTCCAATAGAATAACCATGGAAAAGGCAGGAGAGTGGTAAAGTACTGTTTTCTCTAAGTCTGAAGGCTGCCCACACTGTGCCTGTGTGCTGCAGCTTGCATCTTCGCCTTTGGGAAGCTGCCGCTCGCCGATTCTCCCGCAGGCGAAGAAGCGGCTTCTTCGCACACAGAGCATTGTGGCGAGCGCAGGGAGCTCCTGAGAGCGGTTTGTGCCGAAAGAAGCCCGGGACCGGCACTTAGCTTCGGAGAGCTGCGTATCTGCGTCTTCTGCGTGTCTTGCCGCTCTACACTCAGCAAAAAGCTTTTCCACCATATCTTGCAAGGAGAAACTCTGCCAGGAAAGAAAACATCCAAAATCTTGTTCTAAAGCTTGCACGGGGGTCTGCAAAGAGTTTGGCAAGAATGAAAGGTAGTTGTCCAAAACTCGTTCTTTTCCAATAGAATAACCATGGAAAAGGCAGGAGAGTGGTAAAGTACTGTTTTCTCTAAGTCTGAAGGCTGCCCACACTGTGCCTGTGTGCTGCAGCTTGCATCTTCGCCTTTGGGAAGCTGCCGCTCGCCGATTCTCCCGCAGGCGAAGAAGCGGCTTCTTCGCACACAGAGCATTGTGGCGAGCGCAGGGAGCTCCTGAGAGCGGTTTGTGCCGAAAGAAGCCCGGGACCGGCACTTAGCTTCGGAGAGCTGCGTATCTGCGTCTTCTGCGTGTCTTGCCGCTCTACACTCAGCAAAAAGCTTTTCCACCATATCTTGCAAGGAGAAACTCTGCCAGGAAAGAAAACATCCAAAATCTTGTTCTAAAGCTTGCACGGGGGTCTGCAAAGAGTTTGGCAAGAATGAAAGGTAGTTGTCCAAAACTCGTTCTTTTCCAATAGAATAACCATGGAAAAGGCAGGAGAGTGGTAAAGTACTGTTTTCTCTAAGTCTGAAGGCTGCCCACACTGTGCCTGTGTGCTGCAGCTTGCATCTTCGCCTTTGGGAAGCTGCCGCTCGCCGATTCTCCCGCAGGCGAAGAAGCGGCTTCTTCGCACACAGAGCATTGTGGCGAGCGCAGGGAGCTCCTGAGAGCGGTTTGTGCCGAAAGAAGCCCGGGACCGGCACTTAGCTTCGGAGAGCTGCGTATCTGCGTCTTCTGCGTGTCTTGCCGCTCTACACTCAGCAAAAAGCTTTTCCAGCATATCTTGCAAGGAGAAACTCTGCCAGGAAAGAAAACATCCAAAATCTTGTTCTAAAGCTTGCACGGGGGTCTGCAAAGAGTTTGGCAAGAATGAAAGGTAGTTGTCCAAAACTCGTTCTTTTCCAATAGAATAACCATGGAAAAGGCAGGAGAGTGGTAAAGTACTGTTTTCTCTAAGTCTGAAGGCTGCCCACACTGTGCCTGTGTGCTGCAGCTTGCATCTTCGCCTTTGGGAAGCTGCCGCTCGCCGATTCTCCCGCAGGCGAAGAAGCGGCTTCTTCGCACACAGAGCATTGTGGCGAGCGCAGGGAGCTCCTGAGAGCGGTTTGTGCCGAAAGAAGCCCGGGACCGGCACTTAGCTTCGGAGAGCTGCGTATCTGCGTCTTCTGCGTGTCTTGCCGCTCTACACTCAGCAAAAAGCTTTTCCACCATATCTTGCAAGGAGAAACTCTGCCAGGGAAAGAAAACATCCAAAATCTTGTTCTAAAGCTTGCACGGGGGTCTGCAAAGAGTTTGGCAAGAATGAAAGGTAGTTGTCCAAAACTCGTTCTTTTCCAATAGAATAACCATGGAAAAGGCAGGAGAGTGGTAAAGTACTGTTTTCTCTAAGTCTGAAGGCTGCCCACACTGTGCCTGTGTGCTGCAGCTTGCATCTTCGCCTTTGGGAAGCTGCCGCTCGCCGAATCTCCCGCAGGCGAAGAAGCGGCTTCTTCGCACACAGAGCATTGTGGCGAGCGCAGGGAGCTCCTGAGAGCGGTTTGTGCCGAAAGAAGCCCGGGACCGGCACTTAGCTTCGGAGAGCTGCGTATCTGCGTCTTCTGCGTGTCTTGCCGCTCTACACTCAGCAAAAAGCTTTTCCACCATATCTTGCAAGGAGAAACTCTGCCAGGGAAAGAAAACATCCAAAATCTTGTTCTAAAGCTTGCACGGGGGTCTGCAAAGAGTTTGGCAAGAATGAAAGGTAGTTGTCCAAAACTCGTTCTTTTCCAATAGAATAACCATGGAAAAGGCAGGAGAGTGGTAAAGTACTGTTTTCTCTAAGTCTGAAGGCTGCCCACACTGTGCCTGTGTGCTGCAGCTTGCATCTTCGCCTTTGGGAAGCTGCCGCTCGCCGATTCTCCCGCAGGCGAAGAAGCGGCTTCTTCGCACACAGAGCATTGTGGCGAGCGCAGGGAGCTCCTGAGAGCGGTTTGTGCCGAAAGAAGCCCGGGACCGGCACTTAGCTTCGGAGAGCTGCGTATCTGCGTCTTCTGCGTGTCTTGCCGCTCTACACTCAGCAAAAAGCTTTTCCACCATATCTTGCAAGGAGAAACTCTGCCAGGAAAGAAAACATCCAAAATCTTGTTCTAAAGCTTGCACGGAGGTCTGCAAAGAGTTTGGCAAGAATGAAAGGTAGTTGTCCAAAACTCGTTCTTTTCCAATAGAATAACCATGGATAAGGCAGGAGAGTGGTAAAGTACTGTTTTCTCTAAGTCTGAAGGCTGCCCACACTGTGCCTGTGTGCTGCAGCTTGCATCTTCGCCTTTGGGAAGCTGCCGCTCGCCGATTCTCCCGCAGGCGAAGAAGCGGCTTCTTCGCACACAGAGCATTGTGGCGAGCGCAGGGAGCTCCTGAGAGCGGTTTGTGCCGAAAGAAGCCCGGGACCGGCACTTAGCTTCGGAGAGCTGCGTATCTGCGTCTTCTGCGTGTCTTGCCGCTCTACACTCAGCAAAAAGCTTTTCCACCATATCTTGCAAGGAGAAACTCTGCCAGGAAAGAAAACATCCAAAATCTTGTTCTAAAGCTTGCACGGGGGTCTGCAAAGAGTTTGGCAAGAATGAAAGGTAGTTGTCCAAAACTCGTTCTTTTCCAATAGAATAACCATGGAAAAGGCAGGAGAGTGGTAAAGTACTGTTTTCTCTAAGTCTGAAGGCTGCCCACACTGTGCCTGTGTGCTGCAGCTTGCATCTTCGCCTTTGGGAAGCTGCCGCTCGCCGATTCTCCCGCAGGCGAAGAAGCGGCTTCTTCGCACACAGAGCATTGTGGCGAGCGCAGGGAGCTCCTGAGAGCGGTTTGTGCCGAAAGAAGCCCGGGACCGGCACTTAGCTTCGGAGAGCTGCGTATCTGCGTCTTCTGCGTGTCTTGCCGCTCTACACTCAGCAAAAAGCTTTTCCACCATATCTTGCAAGGAGAAACTCTGCCAGGAAAGAAAACATCCAAAATCTTGTTCTAAAGCTTGCACGGGGGTCTGCAAAGAGTTTGGCAAGAATGAAAGGTAGTTGTCCAAAACTCGTTCTTTTCCAATAGAATAACCATGGAAAAGGCAGGAGAGTGGTAAAGTACTGTTTTCTCTAAGTCTGAAGGCTGCCCACACTGTGCCTGTGTGCTGCAGCTTGCATCTTCGCCTTTGGGAAGCTGCCGCTCGCCGATTCTCCCGCAGGCGAAGAAGCGGCTTCTTCGCACACAGAGCATTGTGGCGAGCGCAGGGAGCTCCTGAGAGCGGTTTGTGCCGAAAGAAGCCCGGGACCGGCACTTAGCTTCGGAGAGCTGCGTATCTGCGTCTTCTGCGTGTCTTGCCGCTCTACACTCAGCCAAAAGCTTTTCCACCATATCTTGCAAGGAGAAACTCTGCCAGGAAAGAAAACATCCAAAATCTTGTTCTAAAGCTTGCACGGGGGTCTGCAAAGAGTTTGGCAAGAATGAAAGGTAGTTGTCCAAAACTCGTTCTTTTCCAATAGAATAACCATGGAAAAGGCAGGAGAGTGGTAAAGTACTGTTTTCTCTAAGTCTGAAGGCTGCCCACACTGTGCCTGTGTGCTGCAGCTTGCATCTTCGCCTTTGGGAAGCTGCCGCTCGCCGATTCTCCCGCAGGCGAAGAAGCGGCTTCTTCGCACACAGAGCATTGTGGCGAGCGCAGGGAGCTCCTGAGAGCGGTTTGTGCCGAAAGAAGCCCGGGACCGGCACTTAGCTTCGGAGAGCTGCGTATCTGCGTCTTCTGCGTGTCTTGCCGCTCTACACTCAGCAAAAAGCTTTTCCACCATATCTTGCAAGGAGAAACTCTGCCAGGAAAGAAAACATCCAAAATCTTGTTCTAAAGCTTGCACGGGGGTCTGCAAAGAGTTTGGCAAGAATGAAAGGTAGTTGTCCAAAACTCGTTCTTTTCCAATAGAATAACCATGGAAAAGGCAGGAGAGTGGTAAAGTACTGTTTTCTCTAAGTCTGAAGGCTGCCCACACTGTGCCTGTGTGCTGCAGCTTGCATCTTCGCCTTTGGGAAGCTGCCGCTCGCCGATTCTCCCGCAGGCGAAGAAGCGGCTTCTTCGCACACAGAGCATTGTGGCGAGCGCAGGGAGCTCCTGAGAGCGGTTTGTGCCGAAAGAAGCCCGGGACCGGCACTTAGCTTCGGAGAGCTGCGTATCTGCGTCTTCTGCGTGTCTTGCCGCTCTACACTCAGCAAAAAGCTTTTCCACCATATCTTGCAAGGAGAAACTCTGCCAGGAAAGAAAACATCCAAAATCTTGTTCTAAAGCTTGCACGGGGGTCTGCAAAGAGTTTGGCAAGAATGAAAGGTAGTTGTCCAAAACTCGTTCTTTTCCAATAGAATAACCATGGAAAAGGCAGGAGAGTGGTAAAGTACTGTTTTCTCTAAGTCTGAAGGCTGCCCACACTGTGCCTGTGTGCTGCAGCTTGCATCTTCGCCTTTGGGAAGCTGCCGCTCGCCGATTCTCCCGCAGGCGAAGAAGCGGCTTCTTCGCACACAGAGCATTGTGGCGAGCGCAGGGAGCTCCTGAGAGCGGTTTGTGCCGAAAGAAGCCCGGGACCGGCACTTAGCTTCGGAGAGCTGCGTATCTGCGTCTTCTGCGTGTCTTGCCGCTCTACACTCAGCAAAAAGCTTTTCCACCATATCTTGCAAGGAGAAACTCTGCCAGGAAAGAAAACATCCAAAATCTTGTTCTAAAGCTTGCACGGAGGTCTGCAAAGAGTTTGGCAAGAATGAAAGGTAGTTGTCCAAAACTCGTTCTTTTCCAATAGAATAACCATGGATAAGGCAGGAGAGTGGTAAAGTACTGTTTTCTCTAAGTCTGAAGGCTGCCCACACTGTGCCTGTGTGCTGCAGCTTGCATCTTCGCCTTTGGGAAGCTGCCGCTCGCCGATTCTCCCGCAGGCGAAGAAGCGGCTTCTTCGCACACAGAGCATTGTGGCGAGCGCAGGGAGCTCCTGAGAGCGGTTTGTGCCGAAAGAAGCCCGGGACCGGCACTTAGCTTCGGAGAGCTGCGTATCTGCGTCTTCTGCGTGTCTTGCCGCTCTACACTCAGCAAAAAGCTTTTCCACCATATCTTGCAAGGAGAAACTCTGCCAGGAAAGAAAACATCCAAAATCTTGTTCTAAAGCTTGCACGGGGGTCTGCAAAGAGTTTGGCAAGAATGAAAGGTAGTTGTCCAAAACTCGTTCTTTTCCAATAGAATAACCATGGAAAAGGCAGGAGAGTGGTAAAGTACTGTTTTCTCTAAGTCTGAAGGCTGCCCACACTGTGCCTGTGTGCTGCAGCTTGCATCTTCGCCTTTGGGAAGCTGCCGCTCGCCGATTCTCCCGCAGGCGAAGAAGCGGCTTCTTCGCACACAGAGCATTGTGGCGAGCGCAGGGAGCTCCTGAGAGCGGTTTGTGCCGAAAGAAGCCCGGGACCGGCACTTAGCTTCGGAGAGCTGCGTATCTGCGTCTTCTGCGTGTCTTGCCGCTCTACACTCAGCAAAAAGCTTTTCCACCATATCTTGCAAGGAGAAACTCTGCCAGGAAAGAAAACATCCAAAATCTTGTTCTAAAGCTTGCACGGGGGTCTGCAAAGAGTTTGGCAAGAATGAAAGGTAGTTGTCCAAAACTCGTTCTTTTCCAATAGAATAACCATGGAAAAGGCAGGAGAGTGGTAAAGTACTGTTTTCTCTAAGTCTGAAGGCTGCCCACACTGTGCCTGTGTGCTGCAGCTTGCATCTTCGCCTTTGGGAAGCTGCCGCTCGCCGATTCTCCCGCAGGCGAAGAAGCGGCTTCTTCGCACACAGAGCATTGTGGCGAGCGCAGGGAGCTCCTGAGAGCGGTTTGTGCCGAAAGAAGCCCGGGACCGGCACTTAGCTTCGGAGAGCTGCGTATCTGCGTCTTCTGCGTGTCTTGCCGCTCTACACTCAGCAAAAAGCTTTTCCACCATATCTTGCAAGGAGAAACTCTGCCAGGAAAGAAAACATCCAAAATCTTGTTCTAAAGCTTGCACGGGGGTCTGCAAAGAGTTTGGCAAGAATGAAAGGTAGTTGTCCAAAACTCGTTCTTTTCCAATAGAATAACCATGGAAAAGGCAGGAGAGTGGTAAAGTACTGTTTTCTCTAAGTCTGAAGGCTGCCCACACTGTGCCTGTGTGCTGCAGCTTGCATCTTCGCCTTTGGGAAGCTGCCGCTCGCCGATTCTCCCGCAGGCGAAGAAGCGGCTTCTTCACACACAGAGCATTGTGGCGAGCGCAGGGAGCTCCTGAGAGCGGTTTGTGCCGAAAGAAGCCCGGGACCGGCACTTAGCTTCGGAGAGCTGCGTATCTGCGTCTTCTGCGTGTCTTGCCGCTCTACACTCAGCAAAAAGCTTTTCCACCATATCTTGCAAGGAGAAACTCTGCCAGGAAAGAAAACATCCAAAATCTTGTTCTAAAGCTTGCACGGGGGTCTGCAAAGAGTTTGGCAAGAATGAAAGGTAGTTGTCCAAAACTCGTTCTTTTCCAATAGAATAACCATGGAAAAGGCAGGAGAGTGGTAAAGTACTGTTTTCTCTAAGTCTGAAGGCTGCCCACACTGTGCCTGTGTGCTGCAGCTTGCATCTTCGCCTTTGGGAAGCTGCCGCTCGCCGATTCTCCCGCAGGCGAAGAAGCGGCTTCTTCGCACACAGAGCATTGTGGCGAGCGCAGGGAGCTCCTGAGAGCGGTTTGTGCCGAAAGAAGCCCGGGACCGGCACTTAGCTTCGGAGAGCTGCGTATCTGCGTCTTCTGCGTGTCTTGCCGCTCTACACTCAGCAAAAAGCTTTTCCACCATATCTTGCAAGGAGAAACTCTGCCAGGAAAGAAAACATCCAAAATCTTGTTCTAAAGCTTGCACGGGGGTCTGCAAAGAGTTTGGCAAGAATGAAAGGTAGTTGTCCAAAACTCGTTCTTTTCCAATAGAATAACCATGGAAAAGGCAGGAGAGTGGTAAAGTACTGTTTTCTCTAAGTCTGAAGGCTGCCCACACTGTGCCTGTGTGCTGCAGCTTGCATCTTCGCCTTTGGGAAGCTGCCGCTTGCCGATTCTCCCGGAGGCGAAGAAGCGGCTTCTTCGCACACAGAGCATTGTGGCGAGCGCAGGGAGCTCCTGAGAGCGGTTTGTGCCGAAAGAAGCCCGGGACCGGCACTTAGCTTCGGAGAGCTGCGTATCTGCGTCTTCTGCGTGTCTTGCCGCTCTACACTCAGCAAAAAGCTTTTCCACCATATCTTGCAAGGAGAAACTCTGCCAGGAAAGAAAACATCCAAAATCTTGTTCTAAAGCTTGCACGGGGGTCTGCAAAGAGTTTGGCAAGAATGAAAGGTAGTTGTCCAAAACTCGTTCTTTTCCAATAGAATAACCATGGAAAAGGCAGGAGAGTGGTAAAGTACTGTTTTCTCTAAGTCTGAAGGCTGCCCACACTGTGCCTGTGTGCTGCAGCTTGCATCTTCGCCTTTGGGAAGCTGCCGCTCGCCGATTCTCCCGCAGGCGAAGAAGCGGCTTCTTCGCACACAGAGCATTGTGGCGAGCGCAGGGAGCTCCTGAGAGCGGTTTGTGCCGAAAGAAGCCCGGGACCGGCACTTAGCTTCGGAGAGCTGCGTATCTGCGTCTTCTGCGTGTCTTGCCGCTCTACACTCAGCAAAAAGCTTTTCCACCATATCTTGCAAGGAGAAACTCTGCCAGGAAAGAAAACATACAAAATCTTGTTCTAAAGCTTGCACGGAGGTCTGCAAAGAGTTTGGCAAGAATGAAAGGTAGTTGTCCAAAACTCGTTCTTTTCCAATAGAATAACCATGGATAAGGCAGGAGAGTGGTAAAGTACTGTTTTCTCTAAGTCTGAAGGCTGCCCACACTGTGCCTGTGTGCTGCAGCTTGCATCTTCGCCTTTGGGAAGCTGCCGCTCGCCGATTCTCCCGCAGGCGAAGAAGCGGCTTCTTCGCACACAGAGCATTGTGGCGAGCGCAGGGAGCTCCTGAGAGCGGTTTGTGCCGAAAGAAGCCCGGGACCGGCACTTAGCTTCGGAGAGCTGCGTATCTGCGTCTTCTGCGTGTCTTGCCGCTCTACACTCAGCAAAAAGCTTTTCCACCATATCTTGCAAGGAGAAACTCTGCCAGGAAAGAAAACATCCAAAATCTTCTTCTAAAGCTTGCACGGGGGTCTGCAAAGAGTTTGGCAAGAATGAAAGGTAGTTGTCCAAAACTCGTTCTTTTCCAATAGAATAACCATGGAAAAGGCAGGAGAGTGGTAAAGTACTGTTTTCTCTAAGTCTGAAGGCTGCCCACACTGTGCCTGTGTGCTGCAGCTTGCATCTTCGCCTTTGGGAAGCTGCCGCTCGCCGATTCTCCCGCAGGCGAAGAAGCGGCTTCTTCGCACACAGAGCATTGTGGCGAGCGCAGGGAGCTCCTGAGAGCGGTTTGTGCCGAAAGAAGCCCGGGACCGGCACTTAGCTTCGGAGAGCTGCGTATCTGCGTCTTCTGCGTGTCTTGCCGCTCTACACTCAGCCAAAAGCTTTTCCACCATATCTTGCAAGGAGAAACTCTGCCAGGAAAGAAAACATCCAAAATCTTGTTCTAAAGCTTGCACGGGGGTCTGCAAAGAGTTTGGCAAGAATGAAAGGTAGTTGTCCAAAACTCGTTCTTTTCCAATAGAATAACCATGGAAAAGGCAGGAGAGTGGTAAAGTACTGTTTTCTCTAAGTCTGAAGGCTGCCCACACTGTGCCTGTGTGCTGCAGCTTGCATCTTCGCCTTTGGGAAGCTGCCGCTCGCCGATTCTCCCGCAGGCGAAGAAGCGGCTTCTTCGCACACAGAGCATTGTGGCGAGCGCAGGGAGCTCCTGAGAGCGGTTTGTGCCGAAAGAAGCCCGGGACCGGCACTTAGCTTCGGAGAGCTGTGTATCTGCGTCTTCTGCGTGTCTTGCCGCTCTACACTCAGCAAAAAGCTTTTCCACCATATCTTGCAAGGAGAAACTCTGCCAGGAAAGAAAACATCCAAAATCTTGTTCTAAAGCTTGCACGGGGGTCTGCAAAGAGTTTGGCAAGAATGAAAGGTAGTTGTCCAAAACTCGTTCTTTTCCAATAGAATAACCATGGAAAAGGCAGGAGAGTGGTAAAGTACTGTTTTCTCTAAGTCTGAAGGCTGCCCACACTGTGCCTGTGTGCTGCAGCTTGCATCTTCGCCTTTGGGAAGCTGCCGCTCGCCGATTCTCCCGCAGGCGAAGAAGCGGCTTCTTCGCACACAGAGCATTGTGGCGAGCGCAGGGAGCTCCTGAGAGCGGTTTGTGCCGAAAGAAGCCCGGGACCGGCACTTAGCTTCGGAGAGCTGCGTATCTGCGTCTTCTGCGTGTCTTGCCGCTCTACACTCAGCAAAAAGCTTTTCCACCATATCTTGCAAGGAGAAACTCTGCCAGGAAAGAAAACATCCAAAATCTTGTTCTAAAGCTTGCACGGGGGTCTGCAAAGAGTTTGGCAAGAATGAAAGGTAGTTGTCCAAAACTCGTTCTTTTCCAATAGAATAACCATGGAAAAGGCAGGAGAGTGGTAAAGTACTGTTTTCTCTAAGTCTGAAGGCTGCCCACACTGTGCCTGTGTGCTGCAGCTTGCATCTTCGCCTTTGGGAAGCTGCCGCTCGCCGATTCTCCCGCAGGCGAAGAAGCGGCTTCTTCGCACACAGAGCATTGTGGCGAGCGCAGGGAGCTCCTGAGAGCGGTTTGTGCCGAAAGAAGCCCGGGACCGGCACTTAGCTTCGGAGAGCTGCGTATCTGCGTCTTCTGCGTGTCTTGCCGCTCTACACTCAGCAAAAAGCTTTTCCAGCATATCTTGCAAGGAGAAACTCTGCCAGGAAAGAAAACATCCAAAATCTTGTTCTAAAGCTTGCACGGGGGTCTGCAAAGAGTTTGGCAAGAATGAAAGGTAGTTGTCCAAAACTCGTTCTTTTCCAATAGAATAACCATGGAAAAGGCAGGAGAGTGGTAAAGTACTGTTTTCTCTAAGTCTGAAGGCTGCCCACACTGTGCCTGTGTGCTGCAGCTTGCATCTTCGCCTTTGGGAAGCTGCCGCTCGCCGATTCTCCCGCAGGCGAAGAAGCGGCTTCTTCGCACACAGAGCATTGTGGCGAGCGCAGGGAGCTCCTGAGAGTGGTTTGTGCCGAAAGAAGCCCGGGACCGGCACTTAGCTTCGGAGAGCTGCGTATCTGCGTCTTCTGCGTGTCTTGCCGCTCTACACTCAGCAAAAAGCTTTTCCACCATATCTTGCAAGGAGAAACTCTGCCAGGAAAGAAAACATCCAAAATCTTGTTCTAAAGCTTGCACGGAGGTCTGCAAAGAGTTTGGCAAGAATGAAAGGTAGTTGTCCAAAACTCGTTCTTTTCCAATAGAATAACCATGGATAAGGCAGGAGAGTGGTAAAGTACTGTTTTCTCTAAGTCTGAAGGCTGCCCACACTGTGCCTGTGTGCTGCAGCTTGCATCTTCGCCTTTGGGAAGCTGCCGCTCGCCGATTCTCCCGCAGGCGAAGAAGCGGCTTCTTCGCACACAGAGCATTGTGGCGAGCGCAGGGAGCTCCTGAGAGCGGTTTGTGCCGAAAGAAGCCCGGGACCGGCACTTAGCTTCGGAGAGCTGCGTATCTGCGTCTTCTGCGTGTCTTGCCGCTCTACACTCAGCAAAAAGCTTTTCCACCATATCTTGCAAGGAGAAACTCTGCCAGGAAAGAAAACATCCAAAATCTTGTTCTAAAGCTTGCACGGGGGTCTGCAAAGAGTTTGGCAAGAATGAAAGGTAGTTGTCCAAAACTCGTTCTTTTCCAATAGAATAACCATGGAAAAGGCAGGAGAGTGGTAAAGTACTGTTTTCTCTAAGTCTGAAGGCTGCCCACACTGTGCCTGTGTGCTGCAGCTTGCATCTTCGCCTTTGGGAAGCTGCCGCTCGCCGATTCTCCCGCAGGCGAAGAAGCGGCTTCTTCGCACACAGAGCATTGTGGCGAGCGCAGGGAGCTCCTGAGAGCGGTTTGTGCCGAAAGAAGCCCGGGACCGGCACTTAGCTTCGGAGAGCTGCGTATCTGCGTCTTCTGCGTGTCTTGCCGCTCTACACTCAGCAAAAAGCTTTTCCACCATATCTTGCAAGGAGAAACTCTGCCAGGAAAGAAAACATCCAAAATCTTGTTCTAAAGCTTGCACGGGGGTCTGCAAAGAGTTTGGCAAGAATGAAAGGTAGTTGTCCAAAACTCGTTCTTTTCCAATAGAATAACCATGGAAAAGGCAGGAGAGTGGTAAAGTACTGTTTTCTCTAAGTCTGAAGGCTGCCCACACTGTGCCTGTGTGCTGCAGCTTGCATCTTCGCCTTTGGGAAGCTGCCGCTCGCCGATTCTCCCGCAGGCGAAGAAGCGGCTTCTTCACACACAGAGCATTGTGGCGAGCGCAGGGAGCTCCTGAGAGCGGTTTGTGCCGAAAGAAGCCCGGGACCGGCACTTAGCTTCGGAGAGCTGCGTATCTGCGTCTTCTGCGTGTCTTGCCGCTCTACACTCAGCAAAAAGCTTTTCCACCATATCTTGCAAGGAGAAACTCTGCCAGGAAAGAAAACATCCAAAATCTTGTTCTAAAGCTTGCACGGGGGTCTGCAAAGAGTTTGGCAAGAATGAAAGGTAGTTGTCCAAAACTCGTTCTTTTCCAATAGAATAACCATGGAAAAGGCAGGAGAGTGGTAAAGTACTGTTTTCTCTAAGTCTGAAGGCTGCCCACACTGTGCCTGTGTGCTGCAGCTTGCATCTTCGCCTTTGGGAAGCTGCCGCTCGCCGATTCTCCCGCAGGCGAAGAAGCGGCTTCTTCGCACACAGAGCATTGTGGCGAGCGCAGGGAGCTCCTGAGAGCGGTTTGTGCCGAAAGAAGCCCGGGACCGGCACTTAGCTTCGGAGAGCTGCGTAGCTGCGTCTTCTGCGTGTCTTGCCGCTCTACACTCAGCAAAAAGCTTTTCCACCATATCTTGCAAGGAGAAACTCTGCCAAGAAAGAAAACATCCAAAATCTTGTTCTAAAGCTTGCACGGGGGTCTGCAAAGAGTTTGGCAAGAATGAAAGGTAGTTGTCCAAAACTCGTTCTTTTCCAATAGAATAACCATGGAAAAGGCAGGAGAGTGGTAAAGTACTGTTTTCTCTAAGTCTGAAGGCTGCCCACACTGTGCCTGTGTGCTGCAGCTTGCATCTTCGCCTTTGGGAAGCTGCCGCTCGCCGATTCTCCCGGAGGCGAAGAAGCGGCTTCTTCGCACTCAGAGCATTGTGGCGAGCGCAGGGAGCTCCTGAGAGCAGTTTGTGCCGAAAGAAGCCCGGGACCGGCACTTAGCTTCGGAGAGCTGCGTATCTGCGTCTTCTGCGTGTCTTGCCGCTCTACACTCAGCAAAAAGCTTTTCCACCATATCTTGCAAGGAGAAACTCTGCCAGGGAAGAAAACATCCAAAATCTTGTTCTAAAGTTTGCACGGGGGTCTGCAAAGAGTTTGGCAAGAATGAAAGGTAGTTGTCCAAAACTCGTTCTTTTCCAATAGAATAACCATGGATAAGGCAGGAGAGTGGTAAAGTACTGTTTTCTCTAAGTCTGAAGGCTGCCCACACTGTGCCTGTGTGCTGCAGCTTGCATCTTCGCCTTTGGGAAGCTGCCGCTCGCCGATTCTCCCGCAGGCGAAGAAGCGGCTTCTTCGCACACAGAGCATTGTGGCGAGCGCAGGGAGCTCCTGAGAGCGGTTTGTGCCGAAAGAAGCCCGGGACCGGCACTTAGCTTCGGAGAGCTGCGTATCTGCGTCTTCTGCGTGTCTTGCCGCTCAACACTCAGCAAAAAGCTTTTCCACCATATCTTGCAAGGAGAAACTCTGCCAGGGAAGAAAACATCCAAAATCTTGTTCTAAAGCTTGCACGGGGGTCTGCAAAGAGTTTGGCAAGAATGAAAGGTAGTTGTCCAAAACTCGTTCTTTTCCAATAGAATAACCATGGAAAAGGCAGGAGAGTGGTAAAGTACTGTTTTCTCTAAGTCTGAAGGCTGCCCACACTGTGCCTGTGTGCTGCAGCTTGCATCTTCGCCTTTGGGAAGCTGCCGCTCGCCGATTCTCCCGCAGGCGAAGAAGCGGCTTCTTCGCACACAGAGCATTGTGGCGAGCGCAGGGAGCTCCTGAGAGCGGTTTGTGCCGAAAGAAGCCCGGGACCGGCACTTAGCTTCGGAGAGCTGCGTATCTGCGTCTTCTGCATGTCTTGCCGCTCTACACTCAGCAAAAAGCTTTTCCACCATATCTTGCAAGGAGAAACTCTGCCAGGGAAGAAAACATCCAAAATCTTGTTCTAAAGCTTGCACGGGGGTCTGCAAAGAGTTTGGCAAGAATGAAAGGTAGTTGTCCAAAACTCATTCTTTTCCAATAGAATAACCATGGAAAAGGCAGGAGAGTGGTAAAGTACTGTTTTCTCTAAGTCTGAAGGCTGCCCACACTGTGCCTGTGTGCTGCAGCTTGCATCTTCGCCTTTGGGAAGATGCCGCTCGCCGATTCTCCCGGAGGCGAAGAAGCGGCTTCTTCGCACACAGAGCATTGTGGCGAGCGCAGGGAGCTCCTGAGAGCGGTTTGTGCCGAAAGAAGCCCGGGACCGGCACTTAGCTTCGGAGAGCTGCGTATCTGCGTCTTCTGCGTGTCTTGCCGCTCTACACTCAGCAAAAAGCTTTTCCACCATATCTTGCAAGGAGAAACTCTGCCAGGAAAGAAAACATCCAAAATCTTGTTCTAAAGCTTGCACGGGGGTCTGCAAAGAGTTTGGCAAGAATGAAAGGTAGTTGTCCAAAACTCGTTCTTTTCCAATAGAATAACCATGGAAAAGGCAGGAGAGTGGTAAAGTACTGTTTTCTCTAAGTCTGAAGGCTGCCCACACTGTGCCTGTGTGCTGCAGCTTGCATCTTCGCCTTTGGGAAGCTGCCGCTCGCCGATTCTCCCGCAGGCGAAGAAGCGGCTTCTTCGCACACAGAGCATTGTGGCGAGCGCAGGGAGCTCCTGAGAGCGGTTTGTGCCGAAAGAAGCCCGGGACCGGCACTTAGCTTCGGAGAGCTGCGTATCTGCGTCTTCTGCGTGTCTTGCCGCTCTACACTCAGCAAAAAGCTTTTCCACCATATCTTGCAAGGAGAAACTCTGCCAGGAAAGAAAACATCCAAAATCTTCTTCTAAAGCTTGCACGGGGGTCTGCAAAGAGTTTGGCAAGAATGAAAGGTAGTTGTCCAAAACTCGTTCTTTTCCAATAGAATAACCATGGAAAAGGCAGGAGAGTGGTAAAGTACTGTTTTCTCTAAGTCTGAAGGCTGCCCACACTGTGCCTGTGTGCTGCAGCTTGCATCTTCGCCTTTGGGAAGCTGCCGCTCGCCGATTCTCCCGGAGGCGAAGAAGCGGCTTCTTCGCACACAGAGCATTGTGGCGAGCGCAGGGAGCTCCTGAGAGCGGTTTGTGCCGAAAGAAGCCCGGGACCGGCACTTAGCTTCGGAGAGCTGCGTATCTGCGTCTTCTGCGTGTCTTGCCGCTCTACACTCAGCAAAAAGCTTTTCCACCATATCTTGCAAGGAGAAACTCTGCCAGGAAAGAAAACATCCAAAATCTTGTTCTAAAGCTTGCACGGGGGTCTGCAAAGAGTTTGGCAAGAATGAAAGGTAGTTGTCCAAAACTCGTTCTTTTCCAATAGAATAACCATGGAAAAGGCAGGAGAGTGGTAAAGTACTGTTTTCTCTAAGTCTGAAGGCTGCCCACACTGTGCCTGTGTGCTGCAGCTTGCATCTTCGCCTTTGGGAAGCTGCCGCTCGCCGATTCTCCCGCAGGCGAAGAAGCGGCTTCTTCGCACACAGAGCATTGTGGCGAGCGCAGGGAGCTCCTGAGAGCGGTTTGTGCCGAAAGAAGCCCGGGACCGGCACTTAGCTTCGGAGAGCTGCGTAGCTGCGTCTTCTGCGTGTCTTGCCGCTCTACACTCAGCAAAAAGCTTTTCCACCATATCTTGCAAGGAGAAACTCTGCCAGGAAAGAAAACATCCAAAATCTTGTTCTAAAGCTTGCACGGGGGTCTGCAAAGAGTTTGGTAAGAATGAAAGGTAGTTGTCCAAAACTCGTTCTTTTCCAATAGAATAACCATGGAAAAGGCAGGAGAGTGGTAAAGTACTGTTTTCTCTAAGTCTGAAGGCTGCCCACACTGTGCCTGTGTGCTGCAGCTTGCATCTTCGCCTTTGGGAAGCTGCCGCTCGCCGATTCTCCCGCAGGCGAAGAAGCGGCTTCTTCGCACACAGAGCATTGTGGCGAGCGCAGGGAGCTCCTGAGAGCGGTTTGTGCCGAAAGAAGCCCGGGACCGGCACTTAGCT
Source organism: Molothrus aeneus (assembly GCF_037042795.1). NCBI lineage: Eukaryota > Metazoa > Chordata > Aves > Passeriformes > Icteridae > Molothrus > Molothrus aeneus. Next base: position 26,328 of record NW_027099234.1, read on the forward strand.
TCGGAGAGCTGCGTAGCTGCGTCTTCTGCGTGTCTTGCCGCTCTACACTCAGCAAAAAGCTTTTCCACCATATCTTGCAAGGAGAAACTCTGCCAGGAAAGAAAACATCCAAAATCTTGTTCTAAAGCTTGCACGGGGGTCTGCAAAGAGTTTGGTAAGAATGAAAGGTAGTTGTCCAAAACTCGTTCTTTTCCAATAGAATAACCATGGAAAAGGCAGGAGAGTGGTAAAGTACTGTTTTCTCTAAGTCTGAAGGCTGCCCACACTGTGCCTGTGTGCTGCAGCTTGCATCTTCGCCTTTGGGAAGCTGCCGCTCGCCGATTCTCCCGGAGGCGAAGAAGCGGCTTCTTCGCACACAGAGCATTGTGGCGAGCGCAGGGAGCTCCTGAGAGCGGTTTGTGCCGAAAGAAGCCCGGGACCGGCACTTAGCTTCGGAGAGCTGCGTATCTGCGTCTTCTGCGTGTCTTGCCGCTCTACACTCAGCAAAAAGCTTTTCCACCATATCTTGCAAGGAGAAACTCTGCCAGGAAAGAAAACATCCAAAATCTTGTTCTAAAGCTTGCACGGGGGTCTGCAAAGAGTTTGGCAAGAATGAAAGGTAGTTGTCCAAAACTCGTTCTTTTCCAATAGAATAACCATGGAAAAGGCAGGAGAGTGGTAAAGTACTGTTTTCTCTAAGTCTGAAGGCTGCCCACACTGTGCCTGTGTGCTGCAGCTTGCATCTTCGCCTTTGGGAAGCTGCCGCTCGCCGATTCTCCCGCAGGCGAAGAAGCGGCTTCTTCGCACACAGAGCATTGTGGCGAGCGCAGGGAGCTCCTGAGAGCGGTTTGTGCCGAAAGAAGCCCGGGACCGGCACTTAGCTTCGGAGAGCTGCGTATCTGCGTCTTCTGCGTGTCTTGCCGCTCTACACTCAGCAAAAAGCTTTTCCACCATATCTTGCAAGGAGAAACTCTGCCAGGAAAGAAAACATCCAAAATCTTCTTCTAAAGCTTGCACGGGGGTCTGCAAAGAGTTTGGCAAGAATGAAAGGTAGTTGTCCAAAACTCGTTCTTTTCCAATAGAATAACCATGGAAAAGGCAGGAGAGTGGTAAAGTACTGTTTTCTCTAAGTCTGAAGGCTGCCCACACTGTGCCTGTGTGCTGCAGCTTGCATCTTCGCCTTTGGGAAGCTGCCGCTCGCCGATTCTCCCGGAGGCGAAGAAGCGGCTTCTTCGCACTCAGAGCATTGTGGCGAGCGCAGGGAGCTCCTGAGAGCAGTTTGTGCCGAAAGAAGCCCGGGACCGGCACTTAGCTTCGGAGAGCTGCGTATCTGCGTCTTCTGCGTGTCTTGCCGCTCTACACTCAGCAAAAAGCTTTTCCACCATATCTTGCAAGGAGAAACTCTGCCAGGGAAGAAAACATCCAAAATCGTGTTCTAAAGCTTGCACGGGGGTCTGCAAAGAGTTTGGCAAGAATGAAAGGTAGTTGTCCAAAACTCGTTCTTTTCCAATAGAATAACCATGGAAAAGGCAGGAGAGTGGTAAAGTACTGTTTTCTCTAAGTCTGAAGGCTGCCCACACTGTGCCTGTGTGCTGCAGCTTGCATCTTCGCCTTTGGGAAGCTGCCGCTCGCCGATTCTCCCGGAGGTGAAGAAGCGGCTTCTTCGCACACAGAGCATTGTGGCGAGCGCAGGGAGCTCCTGAGAGCGGTTTGTGCCGAAAGAAGCCCGGGACCGGCACTTAGCTTCGGAGAGCTGCGTATCTGCGTCTTCTGCGTGTCTTGCCGCTCAACACTCAGCAAAAAGCTTTTCCACCATATCTTGCAAGGAGAAACTCTGCCAGGGAAGAAAACATCCAAAATCTTGTTCTAAAGCTTGCACGGGGGTCTGCAAAGAGTTTGGCAAGAATGAAAGGTAGTTGTCCAAAACTCGTTCTTTTCCAATAGAATAACCATGGAAAAGGCAGGAGAGTGGTAAAGTACTGTTTTCTCTAAGTCTGAAGGCTGCCCACACTGTGCCTGTGTGCTGCAGCTTGCATCTTCGCCTTTGGGAAGCTGCCGCTCGCCGATTCTCCCGCAGGCGAAGAAGCGGCTTCTTCGCACACAGAGCATTGTGGCGAGCGCAGGGAGCTCCTGAGAGCGGTTTGTGCCGAAAGAAGCCCGGGACCGGCACTTAGCTTCGGAGAGCTGCGTATCTGCGTCTTCTGCGTGTCTTGCCGCTCTACACTCAGCAAAAAGCTTTTCCACCATATCTTGCAAGGAGAAACTCTGCCAGGGAAGAAAACATCCAAAATCTTGTTCTAAAGCTTGCACGGGGGTCTGCAAAGAGTTTGGCAAGAATGAAAGGTAGTTGTCCAAAACTCGTTCTTTTCCAATAGAATAACCATGGAAAAGGCAGGAGAGTGGTAAAGTACTGTTTTCTCTAAGTCTGAAGGCTGCCCACACTGTGCCTGTGTGCTGCAGCTTGCATCTTCGCCTTTGGGAAGCTGCCGCTCGCCGATTCTCCCGGAGGCGAAGAAGCGGCTTCTTCGCACACAGAGCATTGTGGCGAGCGCAGGGAGCTCCTGAGAGCGGTTTGTGCCGAAAGAAGCCCGGGACCGGCACTTAGCTTCGGAGAGCTGCGTATCTGCGTCTTCTGCGTGTCTTGCCGCTCTACACTCAGCAAAAAGCTTTTCCACCATATCTTGCAAGGAGAAACTCTGCCAGGAAAGAAAACATCCAAAATCTTCTTCTAAAGCTTGCACGGGGGTCTGCAAAGAGTTTGGCAAGAATGAAAGGTAGTTGTCCAAAACTCGTTCTTTTCCAATAGAATAACCATGGAAAAGGCAGGAGAGTGGTAAAGTACTGTTTTCTCTAAGTCTGAAGGCTGCCCACACTGTGCCTGTGTGCTGCAGCTTGCATCTTCGCCTTTGGGAAGCTGCCGCTCGCCGATTCTCCCGCAGGCGAAGAAGCGGCTTCTTCGCACACAGAGCATTGTGGCGAGCGCAGGGAGCTCCTGAGAGCGGTTTGTGCCGAAAGAAGCCCGGGACCGGCACTTAGCTTCGGAGAGCTGCGTATCTGCGTCTTCTGCGTGTCTTGCCGCTCTACACTCAGCAAAAAGCTTTTCCACCATATCTTGCAAGGAGAAACTCTGCCAGGAAAGAAAACATCCAAAATCTTGTTCTAAAGCTTGCACGGGGGTCTGCAAAGAGTTTGGCAAGAATGAAAGGTAGTTGTCCAAAACTCGTTCTTTTCCAATAGAATAACCATGGAAAAGGCAGGAGAGTGGTAAAGTACTGTTTTCTCTAAGTCTGAAGGCTGCCCACACTGTGCCTGTGTGCTGCAGCTTGCATCTTCGCCTTTGGGAAGCTGCCGCTCGCCGATTCTCCCGCAGGCGAAGAAGCGGCTTCTTCGCACACAGAGCATTGTGGCGAGCGCAGGGAGCTCCTGAGAGCGGTTTGTGCCGAAAGAAGCCCGGGACCGGCACTTAGCTTCGGAGAGCTGCGTATCTGCGTCTTCTGCGTGTCTTGCCGCTCAACACTCAGCAAAAAGCTTTTCCACCATATCTTGCAAGGAGAAACTCTGCCAGGAAAGAAAACATCCAAAATCTTGTTCTAAAGCTTGCACGGGGGTCTGCAAAGAGTTTGGCAAGAATGAAAGGTAGTTGTCCAAAACTCGTTCTTTTCCAATAGAATAACCATGGAAAAGGCAGGAGAGTGGTAAAGTACTGTTTTCTCTAAGTCTGAAGGCTGCCCACACTGTGCCTGTGTGCTGCAGCTTGCATCTTCGCCTTTGGGAAGCTGCCGCTCGCCGATTCTCCCGCAGGCGAAGAAGCGGCTTCTTCGCACACAGAGCATTGTGGCGAGCGCAGGGAGCTCCTGAGAGCGGTTTGTGCCGAAAGAAGCCCGGGACCGGCACTTAGCTTCGGAGAGCTGCGTATCTGCGTCTTCTGCGTGTCTTGCCGCTCTACACTCAGCAAAAAGCTTTTCCACCATATCTTGCAAAGAGAAACTCTGCCAGGAAAGAAAACATCCAAAATCTTGTTCTAAAGCTTGCACGCAGGTCTGCAAAGAGTTTGGCAAGAATGAAAGGTAGTTGTCCAAAACTCGTTCTTTTCCAATAGAATAACCATGGAAAAGGCAGGAGAGTGGTAAAGTACTGTTTTCTCTAAGTCTGAAGGCTGCCCACACTGTGCCTGTGTGCTGCAGCTTGCATCTTCGCCTTTGGGAAGCTGCCGCTCGCCGATTCTCCCGCAGGCGAAGAAGCGGCTTCTTCGCACACAGAGCATTGTGGCGAGCGCAGGGAGCTCCTGAGAGCGGTTTGTGCCGAAAGAAGCCCGGGACCGGCACTTAGCTTCGGAGAGCTGCGTATCTGCGTCTTCTGCGTGTCTTGCCGCTCTACACTCAGCAAAAAGCTTTTCCACCATATCTTGCAAGGAGAAACTCTGCCAGGAAAGAAAACATCCAAAATCTTCTTCTAAAGCTTGCACGGGGGTCTGCAAAGAGTTTGGCAAGAATGAAAGGTAGTTGTCCAAAACTCGTTCTTTTCCAATAGAATAACCATGGAAAAGGCAGGAGAGTGGTAAAGTACTGTTTTCTCTAAGTCTGAAGGCTGCCCACACTGTGCCTGTGTGCTGCAGCTTGCATCTTCGCCTTTGGGAAGCTGCCGCTCGCCGATTCTCCCGCAGGCGAAGAAGCGGCTTCTTCGCACACAGAGCATTGTGGCGAGCGCAGGGAGCTCCTGAGAGCGGTTTGTGCCGAAAGAAGCCCGGGACCGGCACTTAGCTTCGGAGAGCTGCGTATCTGCGTCTTCTGCGTGTCTTGCCGCTCTACACTCAGCAAAAAGCTTTTCCACCATATCTTGCAAGGAGAAACTCTGCCAGGAAAGAAAACATCCAAAATCTTGTTCTAAAGCTTGCACGGGGGTCTGCAAAGAGTTTGGCAAGAATGAAAGGTAGTTGTCCAAAACTCGTTCTTTTCCAATAGAATAACCATGGAAAAGGCAGGAGAGTGGTAAAGTACTGTTTTCTCTAAGTCTGAAGGCTGCCCACACTGTGCCTGTGTGCTGCAGCTTGCATCTTCGCCTTTGGGAAGCTGCCGCTCGCCGATTCTCCCGCAGGCGAAGAAGCGGCTTCTTCGCACACAGAGCATTGTGGCGAGCGCAGGGAGCTCCTGAGAGCGGTTTGTGCCGAAAGAAGCCCGGGACCGGCACTTAGCTTCGGAGAGCTGCGTATCTGCGTCTTCTGCGTGTCTTGCCGCTCTACACTCAGCAAAAAGCTTTTCCACCATATCTTGCAAGGAGAAACTCTGCCAGGAAAGAAAACATCCAAAATCTTGTTCTAAAGCTTGCACGGGGGTCTGCAAAGAGTTTGGCAAGAATGAAAGGTAGTTGTCCAAAACTCGTTCTTTTCCAATAGAATAACCATGGAAAAGGCCGGAGAGTGGTAAAGTACTGTTTTCTCTAAGTCTGAAGGCTGCCCACACTGTGCCTGTGTGCTGCAGCTTGCATCTTCGCCTTTGGGAAGCTGCCGCTCGCCGATTCTCCCGGACGCGAAGAAGCGGCTTCTTCGCACACAGAGCATTGTGGCGAGCGCAGGGAGCTCCTGAGAGCGGTTTGTGCCGAAAGAAGCCCGGGACCGGCACTTAGCTTCGGAGAGCTGCGTATCTGCGTCTTCTGCGTGTCTTGCCGCTCTACACTCAGCAAAAAGCTTTTCCACCATATCTTGCAAGGAGAAACTCTGCCAGGAAAGAAAACATCCAAAATCTTGTTCTAAAGCTTGCACGGGGGTCTGCAAAGAGTTTGGCAAGAATGAAAGGTAGTTGTCCAAAACTCGTTCTTTTCCAATAGAATAACCATGGAAAAGGCAGGAGAGTGGTAAAGTACTGTTTTCTCTAAGTCTGAAGGCTGCCCACACTGTGCCTGTGTGCTGCAGCTTGCATCTTCGCCTTTGGGAAGCTGCCGCTCGCCGATTCTCCCGCAGGCGAAGAAGCGGCTTCTTCGCACACAGAGCATTGTGGCGAGCGCAGGGAGCTCCTGAGAGCGGTTTGTGCCGAAAGAAGCCCGGGACCGGCACTTAGCTTCGGAGAGCTGCGTATCTGCGTCTTCTGCGGGTCTTGCCGCTCTACAGTCAGCAAAAAGCTTTTCCACCATATCTTGCAAAGAGAAACTCTGCCAGGAAAGCAAACATCCAAAATCTTGTTCTAAAGCTTGCACGCAGGTCTGCAAAGAGTTTGGCAAGAATGAAAGGTAGTTGTCCAAAACTCGTTCTTTTCCAATAGAATAACCATGGAAAAGGCAGGAGAGTGGTAAAGTACTGTTTTCTCTAAGTCTGAAGGCTGCCCACACTGTGCCTGTGTGCTGCAGCTTGCATCTTCGCCTTTGGGAAGCTGCCGCTCGCCGATTCTCCCGCAGGCGAAGAAGCGGCTTCTTCGCACACAGAGCATTGTGGCGAGCGCAGGGAGCTCCTGAGAGCGGTTTGTGCCGAAAGAAGCCCGGGACCGGCACTTAGCTTCGGAGAGCTGCGTATCTGCGTCTTCTGCGTGTCTTGCCGCTCTACACTCAGCAAAAAGCTTTTCCACCATATCTTGCAAAGAGAAACTCTGCCAGGGAAGAAAACATCCAAAATCTTGTTCTAAAGCTTGCACGGGGGTCTGCAAAGAGTTTGGCAAGAATGAAAGGTAGTTGTCCAAAACTCGTTCTTTTCCAATAGAATAACCATGGATAAGGCAGGAGAGTGGTAAAGTACTGTTTTCTCTAAGTCTGAAGGCTGCCCACACTGTGCCTGTGTGCTGCAGCTTGCATCTTCGCCTTTGGGAAGCTGCCGCTCGCCGATTCTCCCGGAGGCGAAGAAGCGGCTTCTTCGCACACAGAGCATTGTGGCGAGCGCAGGGAGCTCCTGAGAGCGGTTTGTGCCGAAAGAAGCCCGGGACCGGCACTTAGCTTCGGAGAGCTGCGTATCTGCGTCTTCTGCGTGTCTTGCCGCTCTACACTCAGCAAAAAGCTTTTCCACCATATCTTGCAAAGAGAAACTCTGCCAGGAAAGAAAACATCCAAAATCTTGTTCTAAAGCTTGCACGGGGGTCTGCAAAGAGTTTGGCAAGAATGAAAGGTAGTTGTCCAAAACTCGTTCTTTTCCAATAGAATAACCATGGAAAAGGCAGGAGAGTGGTAAAGTACTGTTTTCTCTAAGTCTGAAGGCTGCCCACACTGTGCCTGTGTGCTGCAGCTTGCATCTTCGCCTTTGGGAAGCTGCCGCTCGCCGATTCTCCCGCAGGCGAAGAAGCGGCTTCTTCGCACACAGAGCATTGTGGCGAGCGCAGGGAGCTCCTGAGAGCGGTTTGTGCCGAAAGAAGCCCGGGACCGGCACTTAGCTTCGGAGAGCTGCGTATCTGCGTCTTCTGCGTGTCTTGCCGCTCTACACTCAGCAAAAAGCTTTTCCACCATATCTTGCAAGGAGAAACTCTGCCAGGAAAGAAAACATCCAAAATCTTGTTCTAAAGCTTGCACGGGGGTCTGCAAAGAGTTTGGCAAGAATGAAAGGTAGTTGTCCAAAACTCGTTCTTTTCCAATAGAATAACCATGGAAAAGGCAGGAGAGTGGTAAAGTACTGTTTTCTCTAAGTCTGAAGGCTGCCCACACTGTGCCTGTGTGCTGCAGCTTGCATCTTCGCCTTTGGGAAGCTGCCGCTCGCCGATTCTCCCGCAGGCGAAGAAGCGGCTTCTTCGCACACAGAGCATTGTGGTGAGCGCAGGGAGCTCCTGAGAGCGGTTTGTGCCGAAAGAAGCCCGGGACCGGCACTTAGCTTCGGAGAGCTGCGTATCTGCGTCTTCTGCGTGTCTTGCCGCTCTACACTCAGCAAAAAGCTTTTCCACCATATCTTGCAAGGAGAAACTCTGCCAGGAAAGAAAACATCCAAAATCTTGTTCTAAAGCTTGCACGGGGGTCTGCAAAGAGTTTGGCAAGAATGAAAGGTAGTTGTCCAAAACTCGTTCTTTTCCAATAGAATAACCATGGAAAAGGCAGGAGAGTGGTAAAGTACTGTTTTCTCTAAGTCTGAAGGCTGCCCACACTGTGCCTGTGTGCTGCAGCTTGCATCTTCGCCTTTGGGAAGCTGCCGCTCGCCGATTCTCCCGCAGGCGAAGAAGCGGCTTCTTCGCACACAGAGCATTGTGGCGAGCGCAGGGAGCTCCTGAGAGCGGTTTGTGCCGAAAGAAGCCCGGGACCGGCACTTAGCTTCGGAGAGCTGCGTATCTGCGTCTTCTGCGTGTCTTGCCGCTCTACACTCAGCAAAAAGCTTTTCCACCATATCTTGCAAGGAGAAACTCTGGCAGGAAAGAAAACATCCAAAATCTTGTTCTAAAGCTTGCACGGGGGTCTGCAAAGAGTTTGGCAAGAATGAAAGGTAGTTGTCCAAAACTCGTTCTTTTCCAATAGAATAACCATGGAAAAGGCAGGAGAGTGGTAAAGTACTGTTTTCTCTAAGTCTGAAGGCTGCCCACACTGTGCCTGTGTGCTGCAGCTTGCATCTTCGCCTTTGGGAAGCTGCCGCTCGCCGATTCTCCCGCAGGCGAAGAAGCGGCTTCTTCGCACACAGAGCATTGTGGCGAGAGCAGGGAGCTCCTGAGAGCGGTTTGTGCCGAAAGAAGCCCGGGACCGGCACTTAGCTTCGGAGAGCTGCGTATCTGCGTCTTCTGCGTGTCTTGCCGCTCTACACTCAGCAAAAAGCTTTTCCACCATATCTTGCAAGGAGAAACTCTGCCAGGAAAGAAAACATCCAAAATCTTGTTCTAAAGCTTGCACGGAGGTCTGCAAAGAGTTTGGCAAGAATGAAAGGTAGTTGTCCAAAACTCGTTCTTTTCCAATAGAATAACCATGGAAAAGGCAGGAGAGTGGTAAAGTACTGTTTTCTCTAAGTCTGAGGGCTGCCCACACTGTGCCTGTGTGCTGCAGCTTGCATCTTCGCCTTTGGGAAGCTGCCGCTCGCCGATTCTCCCGCAGGCGAAGAAGCGGCTTCTTCGCACACAGAGCATTGTGGCGAGCGCAGGGAGCTCCTGAGAGCGGTTTGTGCCGAAAGAAGCCCGGGATCGGCACTTAGCTTCGGAGAGCTGCGTATCTGCGTCTTCTGCGTGTCTTGCCGCTCTACACTCAGCAAAAAGCTTTTCCACCATATCTTGCAAGGAGAAACTCTGCCAGGAAAGAAAACATCCAAAATCTTGTTCTAAAGCTTGCACGGAGGTCTGCAAAGAGTTTGGCAAGAATGAAAGGTAGTTGTCCAAAACTCGTTCTTTTCCAATAGAATAACCATGGATAAGGCAGGAGAGTGGTAAAGTACTGTTTTCTCTAAGTCTGAAGGCTGCCCACACTGTGCCTGTGTGCTGCAGCTTGCATCTTCGCCTTTGGGAAGCTGCCGCTCGCCGATTCTCCCGGAGGCGAAGAAGCGGCTTCTTCGCACACAGAGCATTGTGGCGAGCGCAGGGAGCTCCTGAGAGCGGTTTGTGCCGAAAGAAGCCCGGGACCGGCACTTAGCTTCGGAGAGCTGCGTATCTGCGTCTTCTGCGTGTCTTGCCGCTCTACACTCAGCAAAAAGCTTTTCCACCATATCTTGCAAGGAGAAACTCTGCCAGGAAAGAAAACATCCAAAATCTTCTTCTAAAGCTTGCACGGGGGTCTGCAAAGAGTTTGGCAAGAATGAAAGGTAGTTGTCCAAAACTCGTTCTTTTCCAATAGAATAACCATGGAAAAGGCAGGAGAGTGGTAAAGTACTGTTTTCTCTAAGTCTGAAGGCTGCCCACACTGTGCCTGTGTGCTGCAGCTTGCATCTTCGCCTTTGGGAAGCTGCCGCTCGCCGATTCTCCCGCAGGCGAAGAAGCGGCTTCTTCGCACACAGAGCATTGTGGCGAGCGCAGGGAGCTCCTGAGAGCGGTTTGTGCCGAAAGAAGCCCGGGACCGGCACTTAGCTTCGGAGAGCTGCGTATCTGCGTCTTCTGCGTGTCTTGCCGCTCTACACTCAGCAAAAAGCTTTTCCACCATATCTTGCAAGGAGAAACTCTGCCAGGAAAGAAAACATCCAAAATCTTGTTCTAAAGCTTGCACGGGGGTCTGCAAAGAGTTTGGCAAGAATGAAAGGTAGTTGTCCAAAACTCGTTCTTTTCCAATAGAATAACCATGGAAAAGGCAGGAGAGTGGTAAAGTACTGTTTTCTCTAAGTCTGAAGGCTGCCCACACTGTGCCTGTGTGCTGCAGCTTGCATCTTCGCCTTTGGGAAGCTGCCGCTCGCCGATTCTCCCGCAGGCGAAGAAGCGGCTTCTTCGCACACAGAGCATTGTGGCGAGCGCAGGGAGCTCCTGAGAGCGGTTTGTGCCGAAAGAAGCCCGGGACCGGCACTTAGCTTCGGAGAGCTGCGTATCTGCGTCTTCTGCGTGTCTTGCCGCTCTACACTCAGCAAAAAGCTTTTCCACCATATCTTGCAAGGAGAAACTCTGCCAGGAAAGAAAACATCCAAAATCTTGTTCTAAAGCTTGCACGGGGGTCTGCAAAGAGTTTGGCAAGAATGAAAGGTAGTTGTCCAAAACTCGTTCTTTTCCAATAGAATAACCATGGAAAAGGCCGGAGAGTGGTAAAGTACTGTTTTCTCTAAGTCTGAAGGCTGCCCACACTGTGCCTGTGTGCTGCAGCTTGCATCTTCGCCTTTGGGAAGCTGCCGCTCGCCGATTCTCCCGGAGGCGAAGAAGCGGCTTCTTCGCACACAGAGCATTGTGGCGAGCGCAGGGAGCTCCTGAGAGCGGTTTGTGCCGAAAGAAGCCTGAGACCGGCACTTAGCTTCGGAGAGCTGCGTATCTGCGTCTTCTGCGTGTCTTGCCGCTCTACACTCAGCAAAAAGCTTTTCCACCATATCTTGCAAGGAGAAACTCTGCCAGGAAAGAAAACATCCAAAATCTTGTTCTAAAGCTTGCACGGAGGTCTGCAAAGAGTTTGGCAAGAATGAAAGGTAGTTGTCCAAAACTCGTTCTTTTCCAATAGAATAACCATGGAAAAGGCAGGAGAGTGGTAAAGTACTGTTTTCTCTAAGTCTGAAGGCTGCCCACACTGTGCCTGTGTGCTGCAGCTTGCATCTTCGCCTTTGGGAAGCTGCCGCTCGCCGATTCTCCCGCAGGCGAAGAAGCGGCTTCTTCGCACACAGAGCATTGTGGCGAGCGCAGGGAGCTCCTGAGAGCGGTTTGTGCCGAAAGAAGCCCGGGACCGGCACTTAGCTTCGGAGAGCTGCGTATCTGCGTCTTCTGCGTGTCTTGCCGCTCTACACTCAGCAAAAAGCTTTTCCACCATATCTTGCAAAGAGAAACTCTGCCAGGGAAGAAAACATCCAAAATCTTGTTCTAAAGCTTGCACGGGGGTCTGCAAAGAGTTTGGCAAGAATGAAAGGTAGTTGTCCAAAACTCGTTCTTTTCCAATAGAATAACCATGGATAAGGCAGGAGAGTGGTAAAGTACTGTTTTCTCTAAGTCTGAAGGCTGCCCACACTGTGCCTGTGTGCTGCAGCTTGCATCTTCGCCTTTGGGAAGCTGCCGCTCGCCGATTCTCCCGCAGGCGAAGAAGCGGCTTCTTCGCACACAGAGCATTGTGGCGAGCGCAGGGAGCTCCTGAGAGCGGTTTGTGCCGAAAGAAGCCCGGGACCGGCACTTAGCTTCGGAGAGCTGCGTATCTGCGTCTTCTGCGTGTCTTGCCGCTCTACACTCAGCAAAAAGCTTTTCCACCATATCTTGCAAAGAGAAACTCTGCCAGGAAAGAAAACATCCAAAATCTTGTTCTAAAGCTTGCACGGGGGTCTGCAAAGAGTTTGGCAAGAATGAAAGGTAGTTGTCCAAAACTCGTTCTTTTCCAATAGAATAACCATGGAAAAGGCAGGAGAGTGGTAAAGTACTGTTTTCTCTAAGTCTGAAGGCTGCCCACACTGTGCCTGTGTGCTGCAGCTTGCATCTTCGCCTTTGGGAAGCTGCCGCTCGCCGATTCTCCCGCAGGCGAAGAAGCGGCTTCTTCGCACACAGAGCATTGTGGCGAGCGCAGGGAGCTCCTGAGAGCGGTTTGTGCCGAAAGAAGCCCGGGACCGGCACTTAGCTTCGGAGAGCTGCGTATCTGCGTCTTCTGCGTGTCTTGCCGCTCTACACTCAGCAAAAAGCTTTTCCACCATATCTTGCAAGGAGAAACTCTGCCAGGAAAGAAAACATCCAAAATCTTGTTCTAAAGCTTGCACGGGGGTCTGCAAAGAGTTTGGCAAGAATGAAAGGTAGTTGTCCAAAACTCGTTCTTTTCCAATAGAATAACCATGGAAAAGGCAGGAGAGTGGTAAAGTACTGTTTTCTCTAAGTCTGAAGGCTGCCCACACTGTGCCTGTGTGCTGCAGCTTGCATCTTCGCCTTTGGGAAGCTGCCGCTCGCCGATTCTCCCGCAGGCGAAGAAGCGGCTTCTTCGCACACAGAGCATTGTGGTGAGCGCAGGGAGCTCCTGAGAGCGGTTTGTGCCGAAAGAAGCCCGGGACCGGCACTTAGCTTCGGAGAGCTGCGTATCTGCGTCTTCTGCGTGTCTTGCCGCTCTACACTCAGCAAAAAGCTTTTCCACCATATCTTGCAAGGAGAAACTCTGCCAGGAAAGAAAACATCCAAAATCTTGTTCTAAAGCTTGCACGGGGGTCTGCAAAGAGTTTGGCAAGAATGAAAGGTAGTTGTCCAAAACTCGTTCTTTTCCAATAGAATAACCATGGAAAAGGCAGGAGAGTGGTAAAGTACTGTTTTCTCTAAGTCTGAAGGCTGCCCACACTGTGCCTGTGTGCTGCAGCTTGCATCTTCGCCTTTGGGAAGCTGCCGCTCGCCGATTCTCCCGCAGGCGAAGAAGCGGCTTCTTCGCACACAGAGCATTGTGGCGAGCGCAGGGAGCTCCTGAGAGCGGTTTGTGCCGAAAGAAGCCCGGGACCGGCACTTAGCTTCGGAGAGCTGCGTATCTGCATCTTCTGCGTGTCTTGCTGCTCTACACTCAGCAAAAAGCTTTTCCACCATATCTTGCAAGGAGAAACTCTGGCAGGAAAGAAAACATCCAAAATCTTGTTCTAAAGCTTGCACGGGGGTCTGCAAAGAGTTTGGCAAGAATGAAAGGTAGTTGTCCAAAACTCGTTCTTTTCCAATAGAATAACCATGGAAAAGGCAGGAGAGTGGTAAAGTACTGTTTTCTCTAAGTCTGAAGGCTGCCCACACTGTGCCTGTGTGCTGCAGCTTGCATCTTCGCCTTTGGGAAGCTGCCGCTCGCCGATTCTCCCGCAGGCGAAGAAGCGGCTTCTTCGCACACAGAGCATTGTGGCGAGAGCAGGGAGCTCCTGAGAGCGGTTTGTGCCGAAAGAAGCCCGGGACCGGCACTTAGCTTCGGAGAGCTGCGTATCTGCGTCTTCTGCGTGTCTTGCCGCTCTACACTCAGCAAAAAGCTTTTCCACCATATCTTGCAAGGAGAAACTCTGCCAGGAAAGAAAACATCCAAAATCTTGTTCTAAAGCTTGCACGGAGGTCTGCAAAGAGTTTGGCAAGAATGAAAGGTAGTTGTCCAAAACTCGTTCTTTTCCAATAGAATAACCATGGAAAAGGCAGGAGAGTGGTAAAGTACTGTTTTCTCTAAGTCTGAGGGCTGCCCACACTGTGCCTGTGTGCTGCAGCTTGCATCTTCGCCTTTGGGAAGCTGCCGCTCGCCGATTCTCCCGCAGGCGAAGAAGCGGCTTCTTCGCACACAGAGCATTGTGGCGAGCGCAGGGAGCTCCTGAGAGCGGTTTGTGCCGAAAGAAGCCCGGGATCGGCACTTAGCTTCGGAGAGCTGCGTATCTGCGTCTTCTGCGTGTCTTGCCGCTCTACACTCAGCAAAAAGCTTTTCCACCATATCTTGCAAGGAGAAACTCTGCCAGGAAAGAAAACATCCAAAATCTTGTTCTAAAGCTTGCACGGAGGTCTGCAAAGAGTTTGGCAAGAATGAAAGGTAGTTGTCCAAAACTCGTTCTTTTCCAATAGAATAACCATGGATAAGGCAGGAGAGTGGTAAAGTACTGTTTTCTCTAAGTCTGAAGGCTGCCCACACTGTGCCTGTGTGCTGCAGCTTGCATCTTCGCCTTTGGGAAGCTGCCGCTCGCCGATTCTCCCGGAGGCGAAGAAGCGGCTTCTTCGCACACAGAGCATTGTGGCGAGCGCAGGGAGCTCCTGAGAGCGGTTTGTGCCGAAAGAAGCCCGGGACCGGCACTTAGCTTCGGAGAGCTGCGTATCTGCGTCTTCTGCGTGTCTTGCCGCTCTACACTCAGCAAAAAGCTTTTCCACCATATCTTGCAAGGAGAAACTCTGCCAGGAAAGAAAACATCCAAAATCTTCTTCTAAAGCTTGCACGGGGGTCTGCAAAGAGTTTGGCAAGAATGAAAGGTAGTTGTCCAAAACTCGTTCTTTTCCAATAGAATAACCATGGAAAAGGCAGGAGAGTGGTAAAGTACTGTTTTCTCTAAGTCTGAAGGCTGCCCACACTGTGCCTGTGTGCTGCAGCTTGCATCTTCGCCTTTGGGAAGCTGCCGCTCGCCGATTCTCCCGCAGGCGAAGAAGCGGCTTCTTCGCACACAGAGCATTGTGGCGAGCGCAGGGAGCTCCTGAGAGCGGTTTGTGCCGAAAGAAGCCCGGGACCGGCACTTAGCTTCGGAGAGCTGCGTATCTGCGTCTTCTGCGTGTCTTGCCGCTCTACACTCAGCAAAAAGCTTTTCCACCATATCTTGCAAGGAGAAACTCTGCCAGGAAAGAAAACATCCAAAATCTTGTTCTAAAGCTTGCACGGGGGTCTGCAAAGAGTTTGGCAAGAATGAAAGGTAGTTGTCCAAAACTCGTTCTTTTCCAATAGAATAACCATGGAAAAGGCAGGAGAGTGGTAAAGTACTGTTTTCTCTAAGTCTGAAGGCTGCCCACACTGTGCCTGTGTGCTGCAGCTTGCATCTTCGCCTTTGGGAAGCTGCCGCTCGCCGATTCTCCCGCAGGCGAAGAAGCGGCTTCTTCGCACACAGAGCATTGTGGCGAGCGCAGGGAGCTCCTGAGAGCGGTTTGTGCCGAAAGAAGCCCGGGACCGGCACTTAGCTTCGGAGAGCTGCGTATCTGCGTCTTCTGCGTGTCTTGCCGCTCTACACTCAGCAAAAAGCTTTTCCACCATATCTTGCAAGGAGAAACTCTGCCAGGAAAGAAAACATCCAAAATCTTGTTCTAAAGCTTGCACGGGGGTCTGCAAAGAGTTTGGCAAGAATGAAAGGTAGTTGTCCAAAACTCGTTCTTTTCCAATAGAATAACCATGGAAAAGGCCGGAGAGTGGTAAAGTACTGTTTTCTCTAAGTCTGAAGGCTGCCCACACTGTGCCTGTGTGCTGCAGCTTGCATCTTCGCCTTTGGGAAGCTGCCGCTCGCCGATTCTCCCGGAGGCGAAGAAGCGGCTTCTTCGCACACAGAGCATTGTGGCGAGCGCAGGGAGCTCCTGAGAGCGGTTTGTGCCGAAAGAAGCCTGAGACCGGCACTTAGCTTCGGAGAGCTGCGTATCTGCGTCTTCTGCGTGTCTTGCCGCTCTACACTCAGCAAAAAGCTTTTCCACCATATCTTGCAAGGAGAAACTCTGCCAGGAAAGAAAACATCCAAAATCTTGTTCTAAAGCTTGCACGGAGGTCTGCAAAGAGTTTGGCAAGAATGAAAGGTAGTTGTCCAAAACTCGTTCTTTTCCAATAGAATAACCATGGAAAAGGCAGGAGAGTGGTAAAGTACTGTTTTCTCTAAGTCTGAAGGCTGCCCACACTGTGCCTGTGTGCTGCAGCTTGCATCTTCGCCTTTGGGAAGCTGCCGCTCGCCGATTCTCCCGCAGGCGAAGAAGCGGCTTCTTCGCACACAGAGCATTGTGGCGAGCGCAGGGAGCTCCTGAGAGCGGTTTGTGCCGAAAGAAGCCCGGGACCGGCACTTAGCTTCGGAGAGCTGCGTATCTGCGTCTTCTGCGTGTCTTGCCGCTCAACACTCAGCAAAAAGCTTTTCCACCATATCTTGCAAGGAGAAACTCTGCCAGGGAAGAAAACATCCAAAATCTTGTTCTAAAGCTTGCACGGAGGTCTGCAAAGAGTTTGGCAAGAATGAAAGGTAGTTGTCCAAAACTCGTTCTTTTCCAATAGAATAACCATGGATAAGGCAGGAGAGTGGTAAAGTACTGTTTTCTCTAAGTCTGAAGGCTGCCCACACTGTGCCTGTGTGCTGCAGCTTGCATCTTCGCCTTTGGGAAGCTGCCGCTCGCCGATTCTCCCGCAGGCGAAGAAGCGGCTTCTTCGCACACAGAGCATTGTGGCGAGCGCAGGGAGCTCCTGAGAGCGGTTTGTGCCGAAAGAAGCCCGGGACCGGCACTTAGCTTCGGAGAGCTGCGTAGCTGCGTCTTCTGCGTGTCTTGCCGCTCTACACTCAGCAAAAAGCTTTTCCACCATATCTTGCAAGGAGAAACTCTGCCAGGAAAGAAAACATCCAAAATCTTCTTCTAAAGCTTGCACGGGGGTCTGCAAAGAGTTTGGCAAGAATGAAAGGTAGTTGTCCAAAACTCGTTCTTTTCCAATAGAATAACCATGGAAAAGGCAGGAGAGTGGTAAAGTACTGTTTTCTCTAAGTCTGAAGGCTGCCCACACTGTGCCTGTGTGCTGCAGCTTGCATCTTCGCCTTTGGGAAGCTGCCGCTCGCCGATTCTCCCGCAGGCGAAGAAGCGGCTTCTTCGCACACAGAGCATTGTGGCGAGCGCAGGGAGCTCCTGAGAGCGGTTTGTGCCGAAAGAAGCCCGGGACCGGCACTTAGCTTCGGAGAGCTGCGTATCTGCGTCTTCTGCGTGTCTTGCCGCTCAACACTCAGCAAAAAGCTTTTCCACCATATCTTGCAAGGAGAAACTCTGCCAGGAAAGAAAACATCCAAAATCTTGTTCTAAAGCTTGCACGGGGGTCTGCAAAGAGTTTGGCAAGAATGAAAGGTAGTTGTCCAAAACTCGTTCTTTTCCAATAGAATAACCATGGAAAAGGCAGGAGAGTGGTAAAGTACTGTTTTCTCTAAGTCTGAAGGCTGCCCACACTGTGCCTGTGTGCTGCAGCTTGCATCTTCGCCTTTGGGAAGCTGCCGCTCGCCGATTCTCCCGCAGGCGAAGAAGCGGCTTCTTCGCACACAGAGCATTGTGGCGAGCGCAGGGAGCTCCTGAGAGCGGTTTGTGCCGAAAGAAGCCCGGGACCGGCACTTAGCTTCGGAGAGCTGCGTATCTGCGTCTTCTGCGTGTCTTGCCGCTCTACACTCAGCAAAAAGCTTTTCCACCATATCTTGCAAGGAGAAACTCTGCCAGGAAAGAAAACATCCAAAATCTTGTTCTAAAGCTTGCACGGGGGTCTGCAAAGAGTTTGGCAAGAATGAAAGGTAGTTGTCCAAAACTCGTTCTTTTCCAATAGAATAACCATGGAAAAGGCAGGAGAGTGGTAAAGTACTGTTTTCTCTAAGTCTGAAGGCTGCCCACACTGTGCCTGTGTGCTGCAGCTTGCATCTTCGCCTTTGGGAAGCTGCCGCTCGCCGATTCTCCCGGAGCGAAGAAGCGGCTTCTTCGCACACAGAGCATTGTGGCGAGCGCAGGGAGCTCCTGAGAGCGGTTTGTGCCGAAAGAAGCCCGGGACCGGCACTTAGCTTCGGAGAGCTGCGTATCTGCGTCTTCTGCGTGTCTTGCCGCTCTACACTCAGCAAAAAGCTTTTCCACCATATCTTGCAAGGAGAAACTCTGCCAGGGAAGAAAACATCCAAAATCTTGTTCTAAAGCTTGCACGGGGGTCTGCAAAGAGTTTGGCAAGAATGAAAGGTAGTTGTCCAAAACTCGTTCTTTTCCAATAGAATAACCATGGAAAAGGCAGGAGAGTGGTAAAGTACTGTTTTCTCTAAGTCTGAAGGCTGCCCACACTGTGCCTGTGTGCAGCAGCTTGCATCTTCGCCTTTGGGAAGATGCCACTCGCCGATTCTCCCGGAGGCGAAGAAGCGGCTTTTTCGCACACAGAGCATTGTGGCGAGCGCAGGGAGCTCCTGAGAGCGGTTTGTGCCGAAAGAAGCCCGGGACCGGCACTTAGCTTCGGAGAGCTGCGTAGCTGCGTCTTCTGCGTGTCTTGCCGCTCTACACTCAGCAAAAAGCTTTTCCACCATATCTTGCAAGGAGAAACTCTGCCAGGAAAGAAAACATCCAAAATCTTGTTCTAAAGCTTGCACGGGGGTCTGCAAAGAGTTTGGCAAGAATGAAAGGTAGTTGTCCAAAACTCGTTCTTTTCCAATAGAATAACCATGGAAAAGGCAGGAGAGTGGTAAAGTACTGTTTTCTCTAAGTCTGAAGGCTGCCCACACTGTGCCTGTGTGCTGCAGCTTGCATCTTCGCCTTTGGGAAGCTGCCGCTCGCCGATTCTCCCGCAGGCGAAGAAGCGGCTTCTTCGCACACAGAGCATTGTGGCGAGCGCAGGGAGCTCCTGAGAGCGGTTTGTGCCGAAAGAAGCCCGGGACCGGCACTTAGCTTCGGAGAGCTGCGTATCTGCGTCTTCTGCGTGTCTTGCCGCTCTACACTCAGCAAAAAGCTTTTCCACCATATCTTGCAAGGAGAAACTCTGCCAGGAAAGAAAACATCCAAAATCTTGTTCTAAAGCTTGCACGGAGGTCTGCAAAGAGTTTGGCAAGAATGAAACGTAGTTGTCCAAAACTCGTTCTTTTCCAATATAATAACCATGGAAAAGGCAGGAGAGTGGTAAAGTACTAAGTCTGAAGGCTGCCCACACTGTGCCTGTGTGCTGCAGCTTGCATCTTCGCCTTTGGGAAGCTGCCGCTCGCCGATTCTCCCGCAGGCGAAGAAGAGGCTTCTTCGCACACAGAGCATTGTGGCGAGCGCAGGGAGCTCCTGAGAGCGGTTTGTGCGGAAAGAAGCCCGGGACCGGCACTTAGCTTCGGAGAGCTGCGTATCTGCGTCTTCTGCGTGTCTTGCCGCTCTACACTCAGCAAAAAGCTTTTCCACCATATCTTGCAAGGAGAAACTCTGCCAGGGAAGAAAACATCCAAAATCTTGTTCTAAAGCTTGCACGGAGGTCTGCAAAGAGTTTGGCAAGAATGAAAGGTAGTTGTCCAAAACTCGTTCTTTTCCAATAGAATAACCATGGAAAAGGCAGGAGAGTGGTAAAGTACTGTTTTCTCTAAGTCTGAAGGCTGCCCACACTGTGCCTGTGTGCTGCAGCTTGCATCTTCGCCTTTGGGAAGCTGCCGCTCGCCGATTCTCCCGCAGGCGAAGAAGCGGCTTCTTCGCACACAGAGCATTGTGGCGAGCGCAGGGAGCTCCTGAGAGCGGTTTGTGCCGAAAGAAGCCCGGGACCGGCACTTAGCTTCGGAGAGCTGCGTATCTGCGTCTTCTGCGTGTCTTGCCGCTCTACACTCAGCAAAAAGCTTTTCCACCATATCTTGCAAGGAGAAACTCTGCCAGGAAAGAAAACATCCAAAATCTTGTTCTAAAGCTTGCACGGGGGTCTGCAAAGAGTTTGGCAAGAATGAAAGGTAGTTGTCCAAAACTCGTTCTTTTCCAATAGAATAACCATGGAAAAGGCAGGAGAGTGGTAAAGTACTGTTTTCTCTAAGTCTGAAGGCTGCCCACACTGTGCCTGTGTGCTGCAGCTTGCATCTTCGCCTTTGGGAAGCTGCCGCTCGCCGATTCTCCCGCAGGCGAAGAAGCGGCTTCTTCGCACACAGAGCATTGTGGCGAGCGCAGGGAGCTCCTGAGAGCTGTTTGTGCCGAAAGAAGCCCGGGACCGGCACTTAGCTTCGGAGAGCTGCGTATCTGCGTCTTCTGCGTGTCTTGCCGCTCTACACTCAGCAAAAAGCTTTGCCACCATATCTTGCAAGGAGAAACTCTGCCAGGAAAGAAAACATCCAAAATCTTGTTCTAAAGCTTGCACGGGGGTCTGCAAAGAGTTTGGCAAGAATGAAAGGTAGTTGTCCAAAACTCGTTCTTTTCCAATAGAATAACCATGGAAAAGGCCGGAGAGTGGTAAAGTACTGTTTTCTCTAAGTCTGAAGGCTGCCCACACTGTGCCTGTGTGCTGCAGCTTGCATCTTCGCCTTTGGGAAGCTGCCGCTCGCCGATTCTCCCGGAGGCGAAGAAGCGGCTTCTTCGCACACAGAGCATTGTGGCGAGCGCAGGGAGCTCCTGAGAGCGGTTTGTGCCGAAAGAAGCCTGAGACCGGCACTTAGCTTCGGAGAGCTGCGTATCTGCGTCTTCTGCGTGTCTTGCCGCTCTACACTCAGCAAAAAGCTTTTCCACCATATCTTGCAAGGAGAAACTCTGCCAGGAAAGAAAACATCCAAAATCTTGTTCTAAAGCTTGCACGGAGGTCTGCAAAGAGTTTGGCAAGAATGAAAGGTAGTTGTCCAAAACTCGTTCTTTTCCAATAGAATAACCATGGAAAAGGCAGGAGAGTGGTAAAGTACTGTTTTCTCTAAGTCTGAAGGCTGCCCACACTGTGCCTGTGTGCTGCAGCTTGCATCTTCGCCTTTGGGAAGCTGCCGCTCGCCGATTCTCCCGCAGGCGAAGAAGCGGCTTCTTCGCACACAGAGCATTGTGGCGAGCGCAGGGAGCTCCTGAGAGCGGTTTGTGCCGAAAGAAGCCCGGGACCGGCACTTAGCTTCGGAGAGCTGCGTATCTGCGTCTTCTGCGTGTCTTGCCGCTCAACACTCAGCAAAAAGCTTTTCCACCATATCTTGCAAGGAGAAACTCTGCCAGGGAAGAAAACATCCAAAATCTTGTTCTAAAGCTTGCACGGAGGTCTGCAAAGAGTTTGGCAAGAATGAAAGGTAGTTGTCCAAAACTCGTTCTTTTCCAATAGAATAACCATGGATAAGGCAGGAGAGTGGTAAAGTACTGTTTTCTCTAAGTCTGAAGGCTGCCCACACTGTGCCTGTGTGCTGCAGCTTGCATCTTCGCCTTTGGGAAGCTGCCGCTCGCCGATTCTCCCGCAGGTGAAGAAGCGGCTTCTTCGCACACAGAGCATTGTGGCGAGCGCAGGGAGCTCCTGAGAGCGGTTTGTGCCGAAAGAAGCCCGGGACCGGCACTTAGCTTCGGAGAGCTGCGTAGCTGCGTCTTCTGCGTGTCTTGCCGCTCTACACTCAGCAAAAAGCTTTTCCACCATATCTTGCAAGGAGAAACTCTGCCAGGAAAGAAAACATCCAAAATCTTGTTCTAAAGCTTGCACGGGGGTCTGCAAAGAGTTTGGCAAGAATGAAAGGTAGTTGTCCAAAACTCGTTCTTTTCCAATAGAATAACCATGGAAAAGGCAGGAGAGTGGTAAAGTACTGTTTTCTCTAAGTCTGAAGGCTGCCCACACTGTGCCTGTGTGCTGCAGCTTGCATCTTCGCCTTTGGGAAGCTGCCGCTCGCCGATTCTCCCGCAGGCGAAGAAGCGGCTTCTTCGCACACAGAGCATTGTGGCGAGCGCAGGGAGCTCCTGAGAGCGGTTTGTGCCGAAAGAAGCCCGGGACCGGCACTTAGCTTCGGAGAGCTGCGTATCTGCGTCTTCTGCGTGTCTTGCCGCTCTACACTCAGCAAAAAGCTTTTCCACCATATCTTGCAAGGAGAAACTCTGCCAGGAAAGAAAACATCCAAAATCTTGTTCTAAAGCTTGCACGGGGGTCTGCAAAGAGTTTGGCAAGAATGAAAGGTAGTTGTCCAAAACTCGTTCTTTTCCAATAGAATAACCATGGAAAAGGCAGGAGAGTGGTAAAGTACTGTTTTCTCTAAGTCTGAAGGCTGCCCACACTGTGCCTGTGTGCTGCAGCTTGCATCTTCGCCTTTGGGAAGCTGCCGCTCGCCGATTCTCCCGCAGGCGAAGAAGCGGCTTCTTCGCACACAGAGCATTGTGGCGAGCGCAGGGAGCTCCTGAGAGCGGTTTGTGCCGAAAGAAGCCCGGGACCGGCACTTAGCTTCGGAGAGCTGCGTATCTGCGTCTTCTGCGTGTCTTGCCGCTCTACACTCAGCAAAAAGCTTTTCCACCATATCTTGCAAGGAGAAACTCTGCCAGGAAAGAAAACATCCAAAATCTTGTTCTAAAGCTTGCACGGGGGTCTGCAAAGAGTTTGGCAAGAATGAAAGGTAGTTGTCCAAAACTCGTTCTTTTCCAATAGAATAACCATGGAAAAGGCAGGAGAGTGGTAAAGTACTGTTTTCTCTAAGTCTGAAGGCTGCCCACACTGTGCCTGTGTGCTGCAGCTTGCATCTTCGCCTTTGGGAAGCTGCCGCTCGCCGATTCTCCCGCAGGCGAAGAAGCGGCTTCTTCGCACACAGAGCATTGTGGCGAGCGCAGGGAGCTCCTGAGAGCGGTTTGTGCCGAAAGAAGCCCGGGACCGGCACTTAGCTTCGGAGAGCTGCGTATCTGCGTCTTCTGCGTGTCTTGCCGCTCTACACTCAGCAAAAAGCTTTTCCACCATATCTTGCAAGGAGAAACTCTGCCAGGAAAGAAAACATCCAAAATCTTGTTCTAAAGCTTGCACGGGGGTCTGCAAAGAGTTTGGCAAGAATGAAAGGTAGTTGTCCAAAACTCGTTCTTTTCCAATAGAATAACCATGGAAAAGGCAGGAGAGTGGTAAAGTACTGTTTTCTCTAAGTCTGAAGGCTGCCCACACTGTGCCTGTGTGCTGCAGCTTGCATCTTCGCCTTTGGGAAGCTGCCGCTCGCCGATTCTCCCGCAGGCGAAGAAGCGGCTTCTTCGCACACAGAGCATTGTGGCGAGCGCAGGGAGCTCCTGAGAGCGGTTTGTGCCGAAAGAAGCCCGGGACCGGCACTTAGCTTCGGAGAGCTGCGTATCTGCGTCTTCTTGCCACTCTACACTCAGCAAAAAGCTTTTCCACCATATCTTGCAAGGAGAAACTCTGCCAGGAAAGAAAACATCCAAAATCTTGTTCTAAAGCTTGCACGGGGGTCTGCAAAGAGTTTGGCAAGAATGAAAGGTAGTTGTCCAAAACTCGTTCTTTTCCAATAGAATAACCATGGAAAAGGCAGGAGAGTGGTAAAGTACTGTTTTCTCTAAGTCTGAAGGCTGCCCACACTGTGCCTGTGTGCTGCAGCTTGCATCTTCGCCTTTGGGAAGCTGCCGCTCGCCGATTCTCCCGGAGGCGAAGAAGCGGCTTCTTCGCACACAGAGCATTGTGGCGAGCGCAGGGAGCTCCTGAGAGCGGTTTGTGCCGAAAGAAGCCCGGGACCGGCACTTAGCTTCGGAGAGCTGCGTATCTGCGTCTTCTGCGTGTCTTGCCGCTCTACACTCAGCAAAAAGCTTTTCCACCATATCTTGCAAGGAGAAACTCTGCCAGGAAAGAAAACATCCAAAATCTTGTTCTAAAGCTTGCACGGGGGTCTGCAAAGAGTTTGGCAAGAATGAAAGGTAGTTGTCCAAAACTCGTTCTTTTCCAATAGAATAACCATGGAAAAGGCAGGAGAGTGGTAAAGTACTGTTTTCTCTAAGTCTGAAGGCTGCCCACACTGTGCCTGTGTGCTGCAGCTTGCATCTTCGCCTTTGGGAAGCTGCCGCTCGCCGATTCTCCCGGAGGCGAAGAAGCGGCTTCTTCGCACACAGAGCATTGTGGCGAGCGCAGGGAGCTCCTGAGAGCGGTTTGTGCCGAAAGAAGCCCGGGACCGGCACTTAGCTTCGGAGAGCTGCGTATCTGCGTCTTCTGCGTGTCTTGCCGCTCTACACTCAGCAAAAAGCTTTTCCACCATATCTTGCAAGGAGAAACTCTGCCAGGAAAGAAAACATCCAAAATCTTGTTCTAAAGCTTGCACGGGGGTCTGCAAAGAGTTTGGCAAGAATGAAAGGTAGTTGTCCAAAACTCGTTCTTTTCCAATAGAATAACCATGGAAAAGGCAGGAGAGTGGTAAAGTACTGTTTTCTCTAAGTCTGAAGGCTGCCCACACTGTGCCTGTGTGCTGCAGCTTGCATCTTCGCCTTTGGGAAGCTGCCGCTCGCCGATTCTCCCGCAGGCGAAGAAGCGGCTTCTTCGCACACAGAGCATTGTGGCGAGCGCAGGGAGCTCCTGAGAGCGGTTTGTGCCGAAAGAAGCCCGGGACCGGCACTTAGCTTCGGAGAGCTGCGTATCTGCGTCTTCTGCGTGTCTTGCCGCTCTACACTCAGCAAAAAGCTTTTCCACCATATCTTGCAAGGAGAAACTCTGCCAGGAAAGAAAACATCTAAAATCTTGTTCTAAAGCTTGCACGGGGGTCTGCAAAGAGTTTGGCAAGAATGAAAGGTAGTTGTCCAAAACTCGTTCTTTTCCAATAGAATAACCATGGAAAAGGCAGGAGAGTGGTAAAGTACTGTTTTCTCTAAGTCTGAAGGCTGCCCACACTGTGCCTGTGTGCTGCAGCTTGCATCTTCGCCTTTGGGAAGCTGCCGCTCGCCGATTCTCCCGGAGGCGAAGAAGCGGCTTCTTCGCACACAGAGCATTGTGGCGAGCGCAGGGAGCTCCTGAGAGCGGTTTGTGCCGAAAGAAGCCCGGGACCGGCACTTAGCTTCGGAGAGCTGCGTATCTGCGTCTTCTGCGTGTCTTGCCGCTCTACACTCAGCAAAAAGCTTTTCCACCATATCTTGCAAGGAGAAACTCTGCCAGGAAAGAAAACATCCAAAATCTTGTTCTAAAGCTTGCACGGGGGTCTGCAAAGAGTTTGGCAAGAATGAAAGGTAGTTGTCCAAAACTCGTTCTTTTCCAATAGAATAACCATGGAAAAGGCCGGAGAGTGGTAAAGTACTGTTTTCTCTAAGTCTGAAGGCTGCCCACACTGTGCCTGTGTGCTGCAGCTTGCATCTTCGCCTTTGGGAAGCTGCCGCTCGCCGATTCTCCCGGAGGCGAAGAAGCGGCTTCTTCGCACACAGAGCATTGTGGCGAGAGCAGGGAGCTCCTGAGAGCAGTTTGTGCCGAAAGAAGCCCGGGACCGGCACTTAGCTTCGGAGAGCTGCGTATCTGCGTCTTCTGCGTGTCTTGCCGCTCTACACTCAGCAAAAAGCTTTTCCACCATATCTTGCAAGGAGAAACTCTGCCAGGGAAGAAAACATCCAAAATCTTGTTCTAAAGCTTGCACGGGGGTCTGCAAAGAGTTTGGCAAGAATGAAAGGTAGTTGTCCAAAACTCGTTCTTTTCCAATAGAATAACCATGGAAAAGGCAGGAGAGTGGTAAAGTACTGTTTTCTCTAAGTCTGAAGGCTGCCCACACTGTGCCTGTGTGCTGCAGCTTGCATCTTCGCCTTTGGGAAGCTGCCGCTCGCCGATTCTCCCGCAGGCGAAGAAGCGGCTTCTTCGCACACAGAGCATTGTGGCGAGCGCAGGGAGCTCCTGAGAGCGGTTTGTGCCGAAAGAAGCCCGGGACCGGCACTTAGCTTCGGAGAGCTGCGTATCTGCGTCTTCTGCGTGTCTTGCCGCTCAACACTCAGCAAAAAGCTTTTCCACCATATCTTGCAAGGAGAAACTCTGCCAGGGAAGAAAACATCCAAAATCTTGTTCTAAAGCTTGCACGGGGGTCTGAAAAGAGTTTGGCAAGAATGAAAGGTAGTTGTCCAAAACTCGTTCTTTTCCAATAGAATAACCATGGAAAAGGCAGGAGAGTGGTAAAGTACTGTTTTCTCTAAGTCTGAAGGCTGCCCACACTGTGCCTGTGTGCTGCAGCTTGCATCTTCGCCTTTGGGAAGCTGCCGCTCGCCGATTCTCCCGCAGGCGAAGAAGCGGCTTCTTCGCACACAGAGCATTGTGGCGAGCGCAGGGAGCTCCTGAGAGCGGTTTGTGCCGAAAGAAGCCCGGGACCGGCACTTAGCTTCGGAGAGCTGCGTATCTGCGTCTTCTGCATGTCTTGCCGCTCTACACTCAGCAAAAAGCTTTCCCACCATATCTTGCAAGGAGAAACTCTGCCAGGGAAGAAAACATCCAAAATCTTGTTCTAAAGCTTGCACGGGGGTCTGCAAAGAGTTTGGCAAGAATGAAAGGTAGTTGTCCAAAACTCGTTCTTTTCCAATAGAATAACCATGGAAAAGGCAGGAGAGTGGTAAAGTACTGTTTTCTCTAAGTCTGAAGGCTGCCCACACTGTGCCTGTGTGCTGCAGCTTGCATCTTCGCCTTTGGGAAGATGCCGCTCGCCGATTCTCCCGGAGGCGAAGAAGCGGCTTCTTCGCACACAGAGCATTGTGGCGAGCGCAGGGAGCTCCTGAGAGCGGTTTGTGCCGAAAGAAGCCCGGGACCGGCACTTAGCTTCGGAGAGCTGCGTATCTGCGTCTTCTGCGTGTCTTGCCGCTCTACACTCAGCAAAAAGCTTTTCCACCATATCTTGCAAGGAGAAACTCTGCCAGGAAAGAAAACATCCAAAATCTTGTTCTAAAGCTTGCACGGGGGTCTGCAAAGAGTTTGGCAAGAATGAAAGGTAGTTGTCCAAAACTCGTTCTTTTCCAATAGAATAACCATGGAAAAGGCAGGAGAGTGGTAAAGTACTGTTTTCTCTAAGTCTGAAGGCTGCCCACACTGTGCCTGTGTGCTGCAGCTTGCATCTTCGCCTTTGGGAAGCTGCCGCTCGCCGATTCTCCCGGAGGCGAAGAAGCGGCTTCTTCGCACACAGAGCATTGTGGCGAGAGCAGGGAGCTCCTGAGAGCGGTTTGTGCCGAAAGAAGCCCGGGACCGGCACTTAGCTTCGGAGAGCTGCGTATCTGCGTCTTCTGCGTGTCTTGCCGCTCTACACTCAGCAAAAAGCTTTTCCACCATATCTTGCAAGGAGAAACTCTGCCAGGAAAGAAAACATCCAAAATCTTGTTCTAAAGCTTGCACGGAGGTCTGCAAAGAGTTTGGCAAGAATGAAAGGTAGTTGTCCAAAACTCGTTCTTTTCCAATAGAATAACCATGGAAAAGGCAGGAGAGTGGTAAAGTACTGTTTTCTCTAAGTCTGAAGGCTGCCCACACTGTGCCTGTGTGCTGCAGCTTGCATCTTCGCCTTTGGGAAGCTGCCGCTCGCCGATTCTCCCGGAGGCGAAGAAGCGGCTTCTTCGCACACAGAGCATTGTGGCGAGCGCAGGGAGCTCCTGAGAGCGGTTTGTGCCGAAAGAAGCCCGGGACCGGCACTTAGCTTCGGAGAGCTGCGTATCTGCGTCTTCTGCGTGTCTTGCCGCTCTACACTCAGCAAAAAGCTTTTCCACCATATCTTGCAAGGAGAAACTCTGCCAGGAAAGAAAACATCCAAAATCTTGTTCTAAAGCTTGCACGGGGGTCTGCAAAGAGTTTGGCAAGAATGAAAGGTAGTTGTCCAAAACTCGTTCTTTTCCAATAGAATAACCATGGAAAAGGCAGGAGAGTGGTAAAGTACTGTTTTCTCTAAGTCTGAAGGCTGCCCACACTGTGCCTGTGTGCTGCAGCTTGCATCTTCGCCTTTGGGAAGCTGCCGCTCGCCGATTCTCCCGGAGGCGAAGAAGCGGCTTCTTCGCACACAGAGCATTGTGGCGAGCGCAGGGAGCTCCTGAGAGCGGTTTGTGCCGAAAGAAGCCCGGGACCGGCACTTAGCTTCGGAGAGCTGCGTATCTGCGTCTTCTGCGTGTCTTGCCGCTCTACACTCAGCAAAAAGCTTTTCCACCATATCTTGCAAGGAGAAACTCTGCCAGGAAAGAAAACATCCAAAATCTTCTTCTAAAGCTTGCACGGGGGTCTGCAAAGAGTTTGGCAAGAATGAAAGGTAGTTGTCCAAAACTCGTTCTTTTCCAATAGAATAACCATGGAAAAGGCAGGAGAGTGGTAAAGTACTGTTTTCTCTAAGTCTGAAGGCTGCCCACACTGTGCCTGTGTGCTGCAGCTTGCATCTTCGCCTTTGGGAAGCTGCCGCTCGCCGATTCTCCCGCAGGCGAAGAAGCGGCTTCTTCGCACACAGAGCATTGTGGCGAGCGCAGGGAGCTCCTGAGAGCGGTTTGTGCCGAAAGAAGCCCGGGACCGGCACTTAGCTTCGGAGAGCTGCGTATCTGCGTCTTCTGCGTGTCTTGCCGCTCTACACTCAGCAAAAAGCTTTTCCACCATATCTTGCAAGGAGAAACTCTGCCAGGAAAGAAAACATCCAAAATCTTGTTCTAAAGCTTGCACGGGGGTCTGCAAAGAGTTTGGCAAGAATGAAAGGTAGTTGTCCAAAACTCGTTCTTTTCCAATAGAATAACCATGGAAAAGGCAGGAGAGTGGTAAAGTACTGTTTTCTCTAAGTCTGAAGGCTGCCCACACTGTGCCTGTGTGCTGCAGCTTGCATCTTCGCCTTTGGGAAGCTGCCGCTCGCCGATTCTCCCGGAGGCGAAGAAGCGGCTTCTTCGCACACAGAGCATTGTGGCGAGCGCAGGGAGCTCCTGAGAGCGGTTTGTGCCGAAAGAAGCCCGGGACCGGCACTTAGCTTCGGAGAGCTGCGTATCTGCGTCTTCTGCGTGTCTTGCCGCTCTACACTCAGCAAAAAGCTTTTCCACCATATCTTGCAAGGAGAAACTCTGCCAGGGAAGAAAACATCCAAAATCTTGTTCTAAAGCTTGCACGGGGGTCTGCAAAGAGTTTGGCAAGAATGAAAGGTAGTTGTCCAAAACTCGTTCTTTTCCAATAGAATAACCATGGAAAAGGCAGGAGAGTGGTAAAGTACTGTTTTCTCTAAGTCTGAAGGCTGCCCACACTGTGCCTGTGTGCTGCAGCTTGCATCTTCGCCTTTGGGAAGCTGCCGCTCGCCGATTCTCCCGGAGGCGAAGAAGCGGCTTCTTCGCACACAGAGCATTGTGGCGAGCGCAGGGAGCTCCTGAGAGCGGTTTGTGCCGAAAGAAGCCCGGGACCGGCACTTAGCTTCGGAGAGCTGCGTATCTGCGTCTTCTGCGTGTCTTGCCGCTCTACACTCAGCAAAAAGCTTTTCCACCATATCTTGCAAGGAGAAACTCTGCCAGGAAAGAAAACATCCAAAATCTTGTTCTAAAGCTTGCACGGGGGTCTGCAAAGAGTTTGGCAAGAATGAAAGGTAGTTGTCCAAAACTCGTTCTTTTCCAATAGAATAACCATGGAAAAGGCAGGAGAGTGGTAAAGTACTGTTTTCTCTAAGTCTGAAGGCTGCCCACACTGTGCCTGTGTGCTGCAGCTTGCATCTTCGCCTTTGGGAAGCTGCCGCTCGCCGATTCTCCCGCAGGCGAAGAAGCGGCTTCTTCGCACACAGAGCATTGTGGCGAGCGCAGGGAGCTCCTGAGAGCGGTTTGTGCCGAAAGAAGCCCAGGACCGGCACTTAGCTTCGGAGAGCTGCGTATCTGCGTCTTCTGCGTGTCTTGCCGCTCTACACTCAGCAAAAAGCTTTTCCACCATATCTTGCAAGGAGAAACTCTGCCAGGAAAGAAAACATCCAAAATCTTGTTCTAAAGCTTGCACGGGGGTCTGCAAAGAGTTTGGCAAGAATGAAAGGTAGTTGTCCAAAACTCGTTCTTTTCCAATAGAATAACCATGGAAAAGGCAGGAGAGTGGTAAAGTACTGTTTTCTCTAAGTCTGAAGGCTGCCCACACTGTGCCTGTGTGCTGCAGCTTGCATCTTCGCCTTTGGGAAGCTGCCGCTCGCCGATTCTCCCGGAGGCGAAGAAGCGGCTTCTTCGCACACAGAGCATTGTGGCGAGCGCAGGGAGCTCCTGAGAGCGGTTTGTGCCGAAAGAAGCCCAGGACCGGCACTTAGCTTCGGAGAGCTGCGTATCTGCGTCTTCTGCGTGTCTTGCCGCTCTACACTCAGCAAAAAGCTTTTCCACCATATCTTGCAAGGAGAAACTCTGCCAGGAAAGAAAACATCCAAAATCTTGTTCTAAAGCTTGCACGGGGGTCTGCAAAGAGTTTGGCAAGAATGAAAGGTAGTTGTCCAAAACTCGTTCTTTTCCAATAGAATAACCATGGAAAAGGCCGGAGAGTGGTAAAGTACTGTTTTCTCTAAGTCTGAAGGCTGCCCACACTGTGCCTGTGTGCTGCAGCTTGCATCTTCGCCTTTGGGAAGCTGCCGCTCGCCGATTCTCCCGGACGCGAAGAAGCGGCTTCTTCGCACACAGAGCATTGTGGTGAGCGCAGGGAGCTCCTGAGAGCGGTTTGTGCCGAAAGAAGCCCGGGACCGGCACTTAGCTTCGGAGAGCTGCGTATCTGCGTCTTCTGCGTGTCTTGCCGCTCTACACTCAGCAAAAAGCTTTTCCACCATATCTTGCAAGGAGAAACTCTGCCAGGAAAGAAAACATCCAAAATCTTGTTCTAAAGCTTGCACGGGGGTCTGCAAAGAGTTTGGCAAGAATGAAAGGTAGTTGTCCAAAACTCGTTCTTTTCCAATAGAATAACCATGGAAAAGGCAGGAGAGTGGTAAAGTACTGTTTTCTCTAAGTCTGAAGGCTGCCCACACTGTGCCTGTGTGCTGCAGCTTGCATCTTCGCCTTTGGGAAGCTGCCGCTCGCCGATTCTCCCGCAGGCGAAGAAGCGGCTTCTTCGCACACAGAGCATTGTGGCGAGCGCAGGGAGCTCCTGAGAGCGGTTTGTGCCGAAAGAAGCCCGGGACCGGCACTTAGCTTCGGAGAGCTGCGTATCTGCGTCTTCTGCGTGTCTTGCCGCTCTACACTCAGCAAAAAGCTTTTCCACCATATCTTGCAAAGAGAAACTCTGCCAGGAAAGAAAACATCCAAAATCTTGTTCTAAAGCTTGCACGGGGGTCTGCAAAGAGTTTGGCAAGAATGAAAGGTAGTTGTCCAAAACTCGTTCTTTTCCAATAGAATAACCATGGAAAAGGCAGGAGAGTGGTAAAGTACTGTTTTCTCTAAGTCTGAAGGCTGCCCACACTGTGCCTGTGTGCTGCAGCTTGCATCTTCGCCTTTGGGAAGCTGCCGCTCGCCGATTCTCCCGCAGGCGAAGAAGCGGCTTCTTCGCACACAGAGCATTGTGGCGAGCGCAGGGAGCTCCTGAGAGCGGTTTGTGCCGAAAGAAGCCCGGGACCGGCACTTAGCTTCGGAGAGCTGCGTATCTGCGTCTTCTGCATGTCTTGCCGCTCTACACTCAGCAAAAAGCTTTCCCACCATATCTTGCAAGGAGAAACTCTGCCAGGGAAGAAAACATCCAAAATCTTGTTCTAAAGCTTGCACGGGGGTCTGCAAAGAGTTTGGCAAGAATGAAAGGTAGTTGTCCAAAACTCGTTCTTTTCCAATAGAATAACCATGGAAAAGGCAGGAGAGTGGTAAAGTACTGTTTTCTCTAAGTCTGAAGGCTGCCCACACTGTGCCTGTGTGCTGCAGCTTGCATCTTCGCCTTTGGGAAGATGCCGCTCGCCGATTCTCCCGGAGGCGAAGAAGCGGCTTCTTCGCACACAGAGCATTGTGGCGAGCGCAGGGAGCTCCTGAGAGCGGTTTGTGCCGAAAGAAGCCCGGGACCGGCACTTAGCTTCGGAGAGCTGCGTATCTGCGTCTTCTGCGTGTCTTGCCGCTCTACACTCAGCAAAAAGCTTTTCCACCATATCTTGCAAGGAGAAACTCTGCCAGGAAAGAAAACATCCAAAATCTTGTTCTAAAGCTTGCACGGGGGTCTGCAAAGAGTTTGGCAAGAATGAAAGGTAGTTGTCCAAAACTCGTTCTTTTCCAATAGAATAACCATGGAAAAGGCAGGAGAGTGGTAAAGTACTGTTTTCTCTAAGTCTGAAGGCTGCCCACACTGTGCCTGTGTGCTGCAGCTTGCATCTTCGCCTTTGGGAAGCTGCCGCTCGCCGATTCTCCCGGAGGCGAAGAAGCGGCTTCTTCGCACACAGAGCATTGTGGCGAGAGCAGGGAGCTCCTGAGAGCGGTTTGTGCCGAAAGAAGCCCGGGACCGGCACTTAGCTTCGGAGAGCTGCGTATCTGCGTCTTCTGCGTGTCTTGCCGCTCTACACTCAGCAAAAAGCTTTTCCACCATATCTTGCAAGGAGAAACTCTGCCAGGAAAGAAAACATCCAAAATCTTGTTCTAAAGCTTGCACGGAGGTCTGCAAAGAGTTTGGCAAGAATGAAAGGTAGTTGTCCAAAACTCGTTCTTTTCCAATAGAATAACCATGGAAAAGGCAGGAGAGTGGTAAAGTACTGTTTTCTCTAAGTCTGAAGGCTGCCCACACTGTGCCTGTGTGCTGCAGCTTGCATCTTCGCCTTTGGGAAGCTGCCGCTCGCCGATTCTCCCGGAGGCGAAGAAGCGGCTTCTTCGCACACAGAGCATTGTGGCGAGCGCAGGGAGCTCCTGAGAGCGGTTTGTGCCGAAAGAAGCCCGGGACCGGCACTTAGCTTCGGAGAGCTGCGTATCTGCGTCTTCTGCGTGTCTTGCCGCTCTACACTCAGCAAAAAGCTTTTCCACCATATCTTGCAAGGAGAAACTCTGCCAGGAAAGAAAACATCCAAAATCTTGTTCTAAAGCTTGCACGGGGGTCTGCAAAGAGTTTGGCAAGAATGAAAGGTAGTTGTCCAAAACTCGTTCTTTTCCAATAGAATAACCATGGAAAAGGCAGGAGAGTGGTAAAGTACTGTTTTCTCTAAGTCTGAAGGCTGCCCACACTGTGCCTGTGTGCTGCAGCTTGCATCTTCGCCTTTGGGAAGCTGCCGCTCGCCGATTCTCCCGGAGGCGAAGAAGCGGCTTCTTCGCACACAGAGCATTGTGGCGAGCGCAGGGAGCTCCTGAGAGCGGTTTGTGCCGAAAGAAGCCCGGGACCGGCACTTAGCTTCGGAGAGCTGCGTATCTGCGTCTTCTGCGTGTCTTGCCGCTCTACACTCAGCAAAAAGCTTTTCCACCATATCTTGCAAGGAGAAACTCTGCCAGGGAAGAAAACATCCAAAATCTTGTTCTAAAGCTTGCACGGGGGTCTGCAAAGAGTTTGGCAAGAATGAAAGGTAGTTGTCCAAAACTCGTTCTTTTCCAATAGAATAACCATGGAAAAGGCAGGAGAGTGGTAAAGTACTGTTTTCTCTAAGTCTGAAGGCTGCCCACACTGTGCCTGTGTGCTGCAGCTTGCATCTTCGCCTTTGGGAAGCTGCCGCTCGCCGATTCTCCCGGAGGCGAAGAAGCGGCTTCTTCGCACACAGAGCATTGTGGCGAGCGCAGGGAGCTCCTGAGAGCGGTTTGTGCCGAAAGAAGCCCGGGACCGGCACTTAGCTTCGGAGAGCTGCGTATCTGCGTCTTCTGCGTGTCTTGCCGCTCTACACTCAGCAAAAAGCTTTTCCACCATATCTTGCAAGGAGAAACTCTGCCAGGAAAGAAAACATCCAAAATCTTGTTCTAAAGCTTGCACGGGGGTCTGCAAAGAGTTTGGCAAGAATGAAAGGTAGTTGTCCAAAACTCGTTCTTTTCCAATAGAATAACCATGGAAAAGGCAGGAGAGTGGTAAAGTACTGTTTTCTCTAAGTCTGAAGGCTGCCCACACTGTGCCTGTGTGCTGCAGCTTGCATCTTCGCCTTTGGGAAGCTGCCGCTCGCCGATTCTCCCGCAGGCGAAGAAGCGGCTTCTTCGCACACAGAGCATTGTGGCGAGCGCAGGGAGCTCCTGAGAGCGGTTTGTGCCGAAAGAAGCCCAGGACCGGCACTTAGCTTCGGAGAGCTGCGTATCTGCGTCTTCTGCGTGTCTTGCCGCTCTACACTCAGCAAAAAGCTTTTCCACCATATCTTGCAAGGAGAAACTCTGCCAGGAAAGAAAACATCCAAAATCTTGTTCTAAAGCTTGCACGGGGGTCTGCAAAGAGTTTGGCAAGAATGAAAGGTAGTTGTCCAAAACTCGTTCTTTTCCAATAGAATAACCATGGAAAAGGCAGGAGAGTGGTAAAGTACTGTTTTCTCTAAGTCTGAAGGCTGCCCACACTGTGCCTGTGTGCTGCAGCTTGCATCTTCGCCTTTGGGAAGCTGCCGCTCGCCGATTCTCCCGGAGGCGAAGAAGCGGCTTCTTCGCACACAGAGCATTGTGGCGAGCGCAGGGAGCTCCTGAGAGCGGTTTGTGCCGAAAGAAGCCCAGGACCGGCACTTAGCTTCGGAGAGCTGCGTATCTGCGTCTTCTGCGTGTCTTGCCGCTCTACACTCAGCAAAAAGCTTTTCCACCATATCTTGCAAGGAGAAACTCTGCCAGGAAAGAAAACATCCAAAATCTTGTTCTAAAGCTTGCACGGGGGTCTGCAAAGAGTTTGGCAAGAATGAAAGGTAGTTGTCCAAAACTCGTTCTTTTCCAATAGAATAACCATGGAAAAGGCCGGAGAGTGGTAAAGTACTGTTTTCTCTAAGTCTGAAGGCTGCCCACACTGTGCCTGTGTGCTGCAGCTTGCATCTTCGCCTTTGGGAAGCTGCCGCTCGCCGATTCTCCCGGACGCGAAGAAGCGGCTTCTTCGCACACAGAGCATTGTGGTGAGCGCAGGGAGCTCCTGAGAGCGGTTTGTGCCGAAAGAAGCCCGGGACCGGCACTTAGCTTCGGAGAGCTGCGTATCTGCGTCTTCTGCGTGTCTTGCCGCTCTACACTCAGCAAAAAGCTTTTCCACCATATCTTGCAAGGAGAAACTCTGCCAGGAAAGAAAACATCCAAAATCTTGTTCTAAAGCTTGCACGGGGGTCTGCAAAGAGTTTGGCAAGAATGAAAGGTAGTTGTCCAAAACTCGTTCTTTTCCAATAGAATAACCATGGAAAAGGCAGGAGAGTGGTAAAGTACTGTTTTCTCTAAGTCTGAAGGCTGCCCACACTGTGCCTGTGTGCTGCAGCTTGCATCTTCGCCTTTGGGAAGCTGCCGCTCGCCGATTCTCCCGCAGGCGAAGAAGCGGCTTCTTCGCACACAGAGCATTGTGGCGAGCGCAGGGAGCTCCTGAGAGCGGTTTGTGCCGAAAGAAGCCCGGGACCGGCACTTAGCTTCGGAGAGCTGCGTATCTGCGTCTTCTGCGTGTCTTGCCGCTCTACACTCAGCAAAAAGCTTTTCCACCATATCTTGCAAAGAGAAACTCTGCCAGGAAAGAAAACATCCAAAATCTTGTTCTAAAGCTTGCACGGGGGTCTGCAAAGAGTTTGGCAAGAATGAAAGGTAGTTGTCCAAAACTCGTTCTTTTCCAATAGAATAACCATGGAAAAGGCAGGAGAGTGGTAAAGTACTGTTTTCTCTAAGTCTGAAGGCTGCCCACACTGTGCCTGTGTGCTGCAGCTTGCATCTTCGCCTTTGGGAAGCTGCCGCTCGCCGATTCTCCCGCAGGCGAAGAAGCAGCTTCTTCGCACACAGAGCATTGTGGCGAGCGCAGGGAGCTCCTGAGAGCGGTTTGTGCCGAAAGAAGCCCGGGACCGGCACTTAGCTTCGGAGAGCTGCGTATCTGCGTCTTCTGCGTGTCTTGCCGCTCTACACTCAGCAAAAAGCTTTTCCACCATATCTTGCAAGGAGAAACTCTGCCAGGAAAGAAAACATCCAAAATCTTGTTCTAAAGCTTGCACGGGGATCTGCAAAGAGTTTGGCAAGAATGAAAGGTAGTTGTCCAAAACTCGTTCTTTTCCAATAGAATAACCATGGAAAAGGCAGGAGAGTGGTAAAGTACTGTTTTCTCTAAGTCTGAAGGCTGCCCACACTGTGCCTGTGTGCTGCAGCTTGCATCTTCGCCTTTGGGAAGCTGCCGCTCGCCGATTCTCCCGCAGGCGAAGAAGCGGCTTCTTCGCACACAGAGCATTGTGGCGAGCGCAGGGAGCTCCTGAGAGCGGTTTGTGCCGAAAGAAGCCCGGGACCGGCACTTAGCTTCGGAGAGCTGCGTATCTGCGTCTTCTGCGTGTCTTGCCGCTCTACACTCAGCAAAAAGCTTTTCCACCATATCTTGCAAGGAGAAACTCTGCCAGGGAAGAAAACATCCAAAATCTTGTTCTAAAGCTTGCACGGGGGTCTGCAAAGAGTTTGGCAAGAATGAAAGGTAGTTGTCCAAAACTCGTTCTTTTCCAATAGAATAACCATGGAAAAGGCAGGAGAGTGGTAAAGTACTGTTTTCTCTAAGTCTGAAGGCTGCCCACACTGTGCCTGTGTGCTGCAGCTTGCATCTTCGCCTTTGGGAAGCTGCCGCTCGCCGATTCTCCCGCAGGCGAAGAAGCGGCTTCTTCGCACACAGAGCATTGTGGCGAGCGCAGGGAGCTCCTGAGAGCGGTTTGTGCCGAAAGAAGCCCGGGACCGGCACTTAGCTTCGGAGAGCTGCGTATCTGCGTCTTCTGCGTGTCTTGCCGCTCTACACTCAGCAAAAAGCTTTTCCACCATATCTTGCAAAGAGAAACTCTGCCAGGAAAGAAAACATCCAAAATCTTGTTCTAAAGCTTGCACGGGGGTCTGCAAAGAGTTTGGCAAGAATGAAAGGTAGTTGTCCAAAACTCGTTCTTTTCCAATAGAATAACCATGGAAAAGGCAGGAGAGTGGTAAAGTACTGTTTTCTCTAAGTCTGAAGGCTGCCCACACTGTGCCTGTGTGCTGCAGCTTGCATCTTCGCCTTTGGGAAGCTGCCGCTCGCCGATTCTCCCGGAGGCGAAGAAGCGGCTTCTTCGCACACAGAGCATTGTGGCGAGCGCAGGGAGCTCCTGAGAGCGGTTTGTGCCGAAAGAAGCCCGGGACCGGCACTTAGCTTCGGAGAGCTGCGTATCTGCGTCTTCTGCGTGTCTTGCCGCTCTACACTCAGCAAAAAGCTTTTCCACCATATCTTGCAAAGAGAAACTCTGCCAGGAAAGAAAACATCCAAAATCTTGTTCTAAAGCTTGCACGGGGTCTGCAAAGAGTTTGGCAAGAATGAAAGGTAGTTGTCCAAAACTCGTTCTTTTGCAATAGAATAACCATGGAAAAGGCAGGAGAGTGGTAAAGTACTGTTTTCTCTAAGTCTGAAGGCTGCCCACACTGTGCCTGTGTGCTGCAGCTTGCATCTTCGCCTTTGGGAAGCTGCCGCTCGCCGATTCTCCCGCAGGCGAAGAAGCGGCTTCTTCGCACACAGAGCATTGTGGCGAGCGCAGGGAGCTCCTGAGAGCGGTTTGTGCCGAAAGAAGCCCGGGACCGGCACTTAGCTTCGGAGAGCTGCGTATCTGCGTCTTCTGCGTGTCTTGCCGCTCTACACTCAGCAAAAAGCTTTTCCACCATATCTTGCAAGGAGAAACTCTGCCAGGAAAGAAAACATCCAAAATCTTCTTCTAAAGCTTGCACGCAGGTCTGCAAAGAGTTTGGCAAGAATGAAAGGTAGTTGTCCAAAACTCGTTCTTTTCCAATAGAATAACCATGGAAAAGGCAGGAGAGTGGTAAAGTACTGTTTTCTCTAAGTCT
Source organism: Molothrus aeneus (assembly GCF_037042795.1). Lineage (NCBI taxonomy): Eukaryota > Metazoa > Chordata > Aves > Passeriformes > Icteridae > Molothrus > Molothrus aeneus. The sequence goes on from NW_027099234.1 coordinate 63,626, forward strand.
GAAGGCTGCCCACACTGTGCCTGTGTGCTGCAGCTTGCATCTTCGCCTTTGGGAAGCTGCCGCTCGCCGATTCTCCCGCAGGCGAAGAAGCGGCTTCTTCGCACACAGAGCATTGTGGCGAGCGCAGGGAGCTCCTGAGAGCGGTTTGTGCCGAAAGAAGCCCGGGACCGGCACTTAGCTTCGGAGAGCTGCGTATCTGCGTCTTCTGCGTGTCTTGCCGCTCTACACTCAGCAAAAAGCTTTTCCACCATATCTTGCAAGGAGAAACTCTGCCAGGAAAGAAAACATCCAAAATCTTGTTCTAAAGCTTGCACGGGAGTCTGCAAAGAGTTTGGCAAGAATGAAAGGTAGTTGTCCAAAACTCGTTCTTTTCCAATAGAATAACCATGGAAAAGGCAGGAGAGTGGTAAAGTACTGTTTTCTCTAAGTCTGAAGGCTGCCCACACTGTGCCTGTGTGCTGCAGCTTGCATCTTCGCCTTTGGGAAGCTGCCGCTCGCCGATTCTCCCGCAGGCGAAGAAGCGGCTTCTTCGCACACAGAGCATTGTGGCGAGCGCAGGGAGCTCCTGAGAGCGGTTTGTGCCGAAAGAAGCCCGGGACCGGCACTTAGCTTCGGAGAGCTGCGTATCTGCGTCTTCTGCGTGTCTTGCCGCTCTACACTCAGCAAAAAGCTTTTCCACCATATCTTGCAAGGAGAAACTCTGCCAGGAAAGAAAACATCCAAAATCTTGTTCTAAAGCTTGCACGGGGGTCTGCAAAGAGTTTGGCAAGAATGAAAGGTAGTTGTCCAAAACTCGTTCTTTTCCAATAGAATAACCATGGAAAAGGCAGGAGAGTGGTAAAGTACTCTGTTTTCTCTAAGTCTGAAGGCTGCCCACACTGTGCCTGTGTGCTGCAGCTTGCATCTTCGCCTTTGGGAAGCTGCCGCTCGCCGATTCTCCCGCAGGCGAAGAAGCGGCTTCTTCGCACACAGAGCATTGTGGCGAGCGCAGGGAGCTCCTGAGAGCGGTTTGTGCCGAAAGAAGCCCGGGACTGGCACTTAGCTTCGGAGAGCTGCGTATCTGCGTCTTCTGCGTGTCTTGCCGCTCTACACTCAGCAAAAAGCTTTTCCACCATATCTTGCAAGGAGAAACTCTGCCAGGAAAGAAAACATCCAAAATCTTGTTCTAAAGCTTGCACGGGGGTCTGCAAAGAGTTTGGCAAGAATGAAAGGTAGTTGTCCAAAACTCGTTCTTTTCCAATAGAATAACCATGGAAAAGGCAGGAGAGTGGTAAAGTACTGTTTTCTCTAAGTCTGAAGGCTGCCCACACTGTGCCTGTGTGCTGCAGCTTGCATCTTCGCCTTTGGGAAGCTGCCGCTCGCCGATTCTCCCGCAGGCGAAGAAGCGGCTTCTTCGCACACAGAGCATTGTGGCGAGCGCAGGGAGCTCCTGAGAGCGGTTTGTGCCGAAAGAAGCCCGGGACCGGCACTTAGCTTCGGAGAGCTGCGTATCTGCGTCTTCTGCGTGTCTTGCCGCTCTACACTCAGCAAAAAGCTTTTCCACCATATCTTGCAAGGAGAAACTCTGCCAGGAAAGAAAACATCCAAAATCTTGTTCTAAAGCTTGCACGGGGGTCTGCAAAGAGTTTGGCAAGAATGAAAGGTAGTTGTCCAAAACTCGTTCTTTTCCAATAGAATAACCATGGAAAAGGCAGGAGAGTGGTAAAGTACTGTTTTCTCTAAGTCTGAAGGCTGCCCACACTGTGCCTGTGTGCTGCAGCTTGCATCTTCGCCTTTGGGAAGCTGCCGCTCGCCGATTCTCCCGCACGCGAAGAAGCGGCTTCTTCGCACACAGAGCATTGTGGCGAGCGCAGGGAGCTCCTGAGAGCGGTTTGTGCCGAAAGAAGCCCGGGACCGGCACTTAGCTTCGGAGAGCTGCGTATCTGCGTCTTCTGCGTGTCTTGCCGCTCTACACTCAGCCAAAAGCTTTTCCACCATATCTTGCAAGGAGAAACTCTGCCAGGAAAGAAAACATCCAAAATCTTGTTCTAAAGCTTGCACGGGGGTCTGCAAAGAGTTTGGCAAGAATGAAAGGTAGTTGTCCAAAACTCGTTCTTTTCCAATAGAATAACCATGGAAAAGGCAGGAGAGTGGTAAAGTACTGTTTTCTCTAAGTCTGAAGGCTGCCCACACTGTGCCTGTGTGCTGCAGCTTGCATCTTCGCCTTTGGGAAGCTGCCGCTCGCCGATTCTCCCGGAGGCGAAGAAGCGGCTTCTTCGCACACAGAGCATTGTGGCGAGCGCAGGGAGCTCCTGAGAGCGGTTTGTGCCGAAAGAAGCCCGGGACCGGCACTTAGCTTCGGAGAGCTGCGTATCTGCGTCTTCTGCGTGTCTTGCCGCTCTACACTCAGCCAAAAGCTTTTCCACCATATCTTGCAAGGAGAAACTCTGCCAGGAAAGAAAACATCCAAAATCTTGTTCTAAAGCTTGCACGGGGGTCTGCAAAGAGTTTGGCAAGAATGAAAGGTAGTTGTCCAAAACTCGTTCTTTTCCAATAGAAGAACCATGGAAAAGGCAGGAGAGTGGTAAAGTACTGTTTTCTCTAAGTCTGAAGGCTGCCCACACTGTGCCTGTGTGCTGCAGCTTGCATCTTCGCCTTTGGGAAGCTGCCGCTCGCCGATTCTCCCGGAGGCGAAGAAGCGGCTTCTTCGCACACAGAGCATTGTGGCGAGCGCAGGGAGCTCCTGAGAGCGGTTTGTGCCGAAAGAAGCCCGGGACCGGCACTTAGCTTCGGAGAGCTGCGTATCTGCGTCTTCTGCGTGTCTTGCCGCTCTACACTCAGCAAAAAGCTTTTCCAGCATATCTTGCAAGGAGAAACTCTGCCAGGAAAGAAAACATCCAAAATCTTGTTCTAAAGCTTGCACGGGGGTCTGCAAAGAGTTTGGCAAGAATGAAAGGTAGTTGTCCAAAACTCGTTCTTTTCCAATAGAATAACCATGGAAAAGGCAGGAGAGTGGTAAAGTACTGTTTTCTCTAAGTCTGAATGCTGCCCACACTGTGCCTGTGTGCTGCAGCTTGCATCTTCGCCTTTGGGAAGCTGCCGCTCGCCGATTCTCCCGGAGGCGAAGAAGCGGCTTCTTCGCACACAGAGCATTGTGGCGAGCGCAGGGAGCTCCTGAGAGCGGTTTGTGCCGAAAGAAGCCCGGGACCGGCACTTAGCTTCGGAGAGCTGCGTATCTGCGTCTTCTGCGTGTCTTGCCGCTCTACACTCAGCAAAAAGCTTTTCCACCATATCTTGCAAGGAGAAACTCTGCCAGGAAAGAAAACATCCAAAATCTTCTTCTAAAGCTTGCACGGGGGTCTGCAAAGAGTTTAGCAAGAATGAAAGGTAGTTGTCCAAAACTCGTTCTTTTCCAATAGAATAACCATGGAAAAGGCAGGAGAGTGGTAAAGTACTGTTTTCTCTAAGTCTGAAGGCTGCCCACACTGTGCCTGTGTGCTGCAGCTTGCATCTTCGCCTTTGGGAAGCTGCCGCTCGCCGATTCTCCCGCAGGCGAAGAAGCGGCTTCTTCGCACACAGAGCATTGTGGCGAGCGCAGGGAGCTCCTGAGAGCGGTTTGTGCCGAAAGAAGCCCGGGACCGGCACTTAGCTTCGGAGAGCTGCGTATCTGCGTCTTCTGCGTGTCTTGCCGCTCTACACTCAGCAAAAAGCTTTTCCACCATATCTTGCAAGGAGAAACTCTGCCAGGAAAGAAAACATCCAAAATCTTGTTCTAAAGCTTGCACGGGGGTCTGCAAAGAGTTTGGCAAGAATGAAAGGTAGTTGTCCAAAACTCGTTCTTTTCCAATAGAAGAACCATGGAAAAGGCAGGAGAGTGGTAAAGTACTGTTTTCTCTAAGTCTGAAGGCTGCCCACACTGTGCCTGCGTGCTGCAGCTTGCATCTTCGCCTTTGGGAAGCTGCCGCTCGCCGATTCTCCCGGAGGCGAAGAAGCGGCTTCTTCGCACACAGAGTATTGTGGCGAGCGCAGGGAGCTCCTGAGAGCGGTTTGTGCCGAAAGAAGCCCGGGACCGGCACTTAGCTTCGGAGAGCTGCGTATCTGCGTCTTCTGCGTGTCTTGCCGCTCTACACTCAGCCAAAAGCTTTTCCACCATATCTTGCAAGGAGAAACTCTGCCAGGAAAGAAAACATCCAAAATCTTGTTCTAAAGCTTGCACGGGGGTCTGCAAAGAGTTTGGCAAGAATGAAAGGTAGTTGTCCAAAACTCGTTCTTTTCCAATAGAATAACCATGGAAAAGGCAGGAGAGTGGTAAAGTACTGTTTTCTCTAAGTCTGAAGGCTGCCCACACTGTGCCTGTGTGCTGCAGCTTGCATCTTCGCCTTTGGGAAGCTGCCGCTCGCCGATTCTCCGGGAGGCGAAGAAGCGGCTTCTTCGCACACAGAGCATTGTGGCGAGCGCAGGGAGCTCCTGAGAGCGGTTTGTGCCGAAAGAAGCCCGGGACCGGCACTTAGCTTCGGAGAGCTGCGTATCTGCGTCTTCTGCGTGTCTTGCCGCTCTACACTCAGCAAAAAGCTTTTCCACCATATCTTGCAAGGAGAAACTCTGCCAGGAAAGAAAACATCCAAAATCTTGTTCTAAAGCTTGCACGGGGGTCTGCAAAGAGTTTGGCAAGAATGAAAGGTAGTTGTCCAAAACTCGTTCTTTTCCAATAGACTAACCATGGAAAAGGCAGGAGAGTGGTAAAGTACTGTTTTCTCTAAGTCTGAATGCTGCCCACACTGTGCCTGTCTGCTGCAGCTTGTATCTTCGCCTTTGGGAAGCTGCCGCTCGCCGATTCTCCCGCAGGCGAAGAAGCGGCTTCTTCGCACACAGAGCATTGTGGCGAGCGCAGGGAGCTCCTGAGAGCGGTTTGTGCCGAAAGAAGCCCGGGACCGGCACTTAGCTTCGGAGAGCTGCGTATCTGCGTCTTCTGCGTGTCTTGCCGCTCTACACTCAGCAAAAAGCTTTTCCAGCATATCTTGCAAGGAGAAACTCTGCCAGGAAAGAAAACATCCAAAATCTTGTTCTAAAGCTTGCACGGGGGTCTGCAAAGAGTTTGGCAAGAATGAAAGGTAGTTGTCCAAAACTCGTTCTTTTCCAATAGAATAACCATGGAAAAAGCAGGAGAGTGGTAAAGTACTGTTTTCTCTAAGTCTGAAGGCTGCCCACACTGTGCCTGTGTGCTGCAGCTTGCATCTTCGCCTTTGGGAAGCTGCCGCTCGCCGATTCTCCCGGAGGCGAAGAAGCGGCTTCTTCGCACACAGAGCATTGTGGCGAGCGCAGGGAGCTCCTGAGAGCGGTTTGTGCCGAAAGAAGCCCGGGACCGGCACTTAGCTTCGGAGAGCTGCGTATCTGCGTCTTCTGCGTGTCTTGCCGCTCTACACTCAGCAAAAAGCTTTTCCAGCATATCTTGCAAGGAGAAACTCTGCCAGGAAAGAAAACATCCAAAATCTTGTTCTAAAGCTTGCACGGGGGTCTGCAAAGAGTTTGGCAAGAATGAAAGGTAGTTGTCCAAAACTCGTTCTTTTCCAATAGAATAACCATGGAAAAGGCAGGAGAGTGGTAAAGTACTGTTTTCTCTAAGTCTGAAGGCTGCCCACACTGTGCCTGTGTGCTGCAGCTTGCATCTTCGCCTTTGGGAAGCTGCCGCTCGCCGATTCTCCCGGAGGCGAAGAAGCGGCTTCTTCGCACACAGAGCATTGTGGCGAGCGCAGGGAGCTCCTGAGAGCGGTTTGTGCCGAAAGAAGCCCGGGACCGGCACTTAGCTTCGGAGAGCTGCGTATCTGCGTCTTCTGCGTGTCTTGCCGCTCTACACTCAGCAAAAAGCTTTTCCACCATATTTTGCAAGGAGAAACTCTGCCAGGAAAGAAAACATCCAAAATCTTGTTCTAAAGCTTGCACGGGGGTCTGCAAAGAGTTTGGCAAGAATGAAAGGTAGTTGTCCAAAACGCGTTCTTTTCCAATAGAATAACCATGGAAAAGGCAGGAGAGTGGTAAAGTACTGTTTTCTCTAAGTCTGAATGCTGCCCACACTGTGCCTGTGTGCTGCAGCTTGCATCTTCGCCTTTGGGAAGCTGCCGCTCGCCGATTCTCCCGGAGGCGAAGAAGCGGCTTCTTCGCACACAGAGCATTGTGGCGAGCGCAGGGAGCTCCTGAGAGCGGTTTGTGCCGAAAGAAGCCCGGGACCGGCACTTAGCTTCGGAGAGCTGCGTATCTGCGTCTTCTGCGTGTCTTGCCGCTCTACACTCAGCCAAAAGCTTTTCCAGCATATCTTGCAAGGAGAAACTCTGCCAGGAAAGAAAACATCCAAAATCTTGTTCTAAAGCTTGCACGGGGGTCTGCAAAGAGTTTGGCAAGAATGAAAGGTAGTTGTCCAAAACTCGTTCTTTTCCAATAGAAGAACCATGGAAAAGGCAGGAGAGTGGTAAAGTACTGTTTTCTCTAAGTCTGAAGGCTGCCCACACTGTGCCTGTGTGCTGCAGCTTGCATCTTCGCCTTTGGGAAGCTGCCGCTCGCCGATTCTCCGGGAGGCGAAGAAGCGGCTTCTTCGCACACAGAGCATTGTGGCGAGCGCAGGGAGCTCCTGAGAGCGGTTTGTGCCGAAAGAAGCCCGGGACCGGCACTTAGCTTCGGAGAGCTGCGTATCTGCGTCTTCTGCGTGTCTTGCCGCTCTACACTCAGCAAAAAGCTTTTCCAGCATATCTTGCAAGGAGAAACTCTGCCAGGAAAGAAAACATCCAAAATCTTGTTCTAAAGCTTGCACGGGGGTCTGCAAAGAGTTTGGCAAGAATGAAAGGTAGTTGTCCAAAACTCGTTCTTTTCCAATAGAAGAACCATGGAAAAGGCAGGAGAGTGGTAAAGTACTGTTTTCTCTAAGTCTGAAGGCTGCCCACACTGTGCCTGCGTGGTGCAGCTTGCATCTTCGCCTTTGGGAAGCTGCCGCTCGCCGATTCTCCCGGAGGCGAAGAAGCGGCTTCTTCGCACACAGAGCATTGTGGCGAGCGCAGGGAGCTCCTGAGAGCGGTTTGTGCCGAAAGAAGCCCGGGACCGGCACTTAGCTTCGGAGAGCTGCGTATCTGCGTCTTCTGCGTGTCTTGCCGCTCTACACTCAGCAAAAAGCTTTTCCACCATATCTTGCAAGGAGAAACTCTGCCAGGAAAGAAAACATCCAAAATCTTGTTCTAAAGCTTGCACGGGGGTCTGCAAAGAGTTTGGCAAGAATGAAAGGTAGTTGTCCAAAACTCGTTCTTTTCCAATAGAATAACCATGGAAAAGGCAGGAGAGTGGTAAAGTACTGTTTTCTCTAAGTCTGAAGGCTGCCCACACTGTGCCTGTGTGCTGCAGCTTGCATCTTCGCCTTTGGGAAGCTGCCGCTCGCCGATTCTCCCGCAGGCGAAGAAGCGGCTTCTTCGCACACAGAGCATTGTGGCGAGCGCAGGGAGCTCCTGAGAGCGGTTTGTGCCGAAAGAAGCCCGGGACCGGCACTTAGCTTCGCAGAGCTGCGTATCTGCGTCTTCTGCGTGTCTTGCCGCTCTACACTCAGCAAAAAGCTTTTCCAGCATATCTTGCAAGGAGAAACTCTGCCAGGAAAGAAAACATCCAAAATCTTGTTCTAAAGCTTGCACGGGGGTCTGCAAAGAGTTTGGCAAGAATGAAAGGTAGTTGTCCAAAACTCGTTCTTTTCCAATAGAATAACCATGGAAAAGGCAGGAGAGTGGTAAAGTACTGTTTTCTCTAAGTCTGAAGGCTGCCCACACTGTGCCTGTGTGCTGCAGCTTGCATCTTCGCCTTTGGGAAGCTGCCGCTCGCCGATTCTCCCGGAGGCGAAGAAGCGGCTTCTTCGCACACAGAGCATTGTGGCGAGCGCAGGGAGCTCCTGAGAGCGGTTTGTGCCGAAAGAAGCCCGGGACCGGCACTTAGCTTCGGAGAGCTGCGTATCTGCGTCTTCTGCGTGTCTTGCCGCTCTACACTCAGCAAAAAGCTTTTCCACCATATCTTGCAAGGAGAAACTCTGCCAGGAAAGAAAACATCCAAAATCTTGTTCTAAAGCTTGCACGGGGGTCTGCAAAGAGTTTGGCAAGAATGAAAGGTAGTTGTCCAAAACTCGTTCTTTTCCAATAGAAGAACCATGGAAAAGGCAGGAGAGTGGTAAAGTACTGTTTTCTCTAAGTCTGAAGGCTGCCCACACTGTGCCTGTGTGCTGCAGCTTGCATCTTCGCCTTTGGGAAGCTGCCGCTCGCCGATTCTCCCGGAGGCGAAGAAGCGGCTTCTTCGCACACAGAGCATTGTGGCGAGCGCAGGGAGCTCCTGAGAGCGGTTTGTGCCGAAAGAAGCCCGGGACCGGCACTTAGCTTCGGAGAGCTGCGTATCGGCGTCTTCTGCGTGTCTTGCCGCTCTACACTCAGCAAAAAGCTTTTCCAGCATATCTTGCAAGGAGAAACTCTGCCAGGAAAGAAAACATCCAAAATCTTGTTCTAAAGCTTGCACGGGGGTCTGCAAAGAGTTTGGCAAGAATGAAAGGTAGTTGTCCAAAACTCGTTCTTTTCCAATAGAATAACCATGGAAAAGGCAGGAGAGTGGTAAAGTACTGTTTTCTCTAAGTCTGAAGGCTGCCCACACTGTGCCTGTGTGCTGCAGCTTGCATCTTCGCCTTTGGGAAGCTGCCGCTCGCCGATTCTCCCGCAGGCGAAGAAGCGGCTTCTTCGCACACAGAGCATTGTGGCGAGCGCAGGGAGCTCCTGAGAGCGGTTTGTGCCGAAAGAAGCCCGGGACCGGCACTTAGCTTCGGAGAGCTGCGTATCTGCGTCTTCTGCGTGTCTTGCCGCTCTACACTCAGCAAAAAGCTTTTCCAGCATATCTTGCAAGGAGAAACTCTGCCAGGAAAGAAAACATCCAAAATCTTGTTCTAAAGCTTGCACGGGGGTCTGCAAAGAGTTTGGCAAGAATGAAAGGTAGTTGTCCAAAACTCGTTCTTTTCCAATAGAAGAACCATGGAAAAGGCAGGAGAGTGGTACAGTACTGTTTTCTCTAAGTCTGAAGGCTGCCCACACTGTGCCTGTGTGCTGCAGCTTGCATCTTCGCCTTTGGGAAGCTGCCGCTCGCCGATTCTCCCGGAGGCGAAGAAGCGGCTTCTTCGCACACAGAGCATTGTGGCGAGCGCAGGGAGCTCCTGAGAGCGGTTTGTGCCGAAAGAAGCCCGGGACCGGCACTTAGCTTCGGAGAGCTGCGTATCTGCGTCTTCTGCGTGTCTTGCCGCTCTACACTCAGCCAAAAGCTTTCCCACCATATCTTGCAAGGAGAAACTCTGCCAGGAAAGAAAACATCCAAAATCTTGTTCTAAAGCTTGCACGGGGGTCTGCAAAGAGTTTGGCAAGAATGAAAGGTAGTTGTCCAAAACTCGTTCTTTTCCAATAGAATAACCATGGAAAAGGCAGGAGAGTGGTAAAGTACTGTTTTCTCTAAGTCTGAAGGCTGCCCACACTGTGCCTGTGTGCTGCAGCTTGCATCTTCGCCTTTGGGAAGCTGCCGCTCGCCGATTCTCCCGGAGGCGAAGAAGCGGCTTCTTCGCACACAGAGCATTGTGGCGAGCGCAGGGAGCTCCTGAGAGCGGTTTGTGCCGAAAGAAGCCCGGGACCGGCACTTAGCTTCGGAGAGCTGCGTATCTGCGTCTTCTGCGTGTCTTGCCGCTCTACACTCAGCCAAAAGCTTTTCCACCATATCTTGCAAGGAGAAACTCTGCCAGGAAAGAAAACATCCAAAATCTTGTTCTAAAGCTTGCACGGGGGTCTGCAAAGAGTTTGGCAAGAATGAAAGGTAGTTGTCCAAAACTCGTTCTTTTCCAATAGAATAACCATGGAAAAGGCAGGAGAGTGGTAAAGTACTGTTTTCTCTAAGTCTGAAGGCTGCCCACACTGTGCCTGTGTGCTGCAGCTTGCATCTTCGCCTTTGGGAAGCTGCCGCTCGCCGATTCTCCGGGAGGCGAAGAAGCGGCTTCTTCGCACACAGAGCATTGTGGCGAGCGCAGGGAGCTCCTGAGAGCGGTTTGTGCCGAAAGAAGCCCGGGACCGGCACTTAGCTTCGGAGAGCTGCGTATCTGCGTCTTCTGCGTGTCTTGCCGCTCTACACTCAGCAAAAAGCTTTTCCACCATATCTTGCAAGGAGAAACTCTGCCAGGAAAGAAAACATCCAAAATCTTGTTCTAAAGCTTGCACGGGGGTCTGCAAAGAGTTTGGCAAGAATGAAAGGTAGTTGTCCAAAACTCGTTCTTTTCCAATAGACTAACCATGGAAAAGGCAGGAGAGTGGTAAAGTACTGTTTTCTCTAAGTCTGAAGGCTGCCCACACTGTGCCTGTCTGCTGCAGCTTGTATCTTCGCCTTTGGGAAGCTGCCGCTCGCCGATTCTCCCGCAGGCGAAGAAGCGGCTTCTTCGCACACAGAGCATTGTGGCGAGCGCAGGGAGCTCCTGAGAGCGGTTTGTGCCGAAAGAAGCCCGGGACCGGCACTTAGCTTCGGAGAGCTGCGTATCTGCGTCTTCTGCGTGTCTTGCCGCTCTACACTCAGCCAAAAGCTTTTCCACCATATCTTGCAAGGAGAAACTCTGCCAGGAAAGAAAACATCCAAAATCTTGTTCTAAAGCTTGCACGGGGGTCTGCAAAGAGTTTGGCAAGAATGAAAGGTAGTTGTCCAAAACTCGTTCTTTTCCAATAGAATAACCATGGAAAAGGCAGGAGAGTGGTCAAGTACTGTTTTCTCTAAGTCTGAAGGCTGCCCACACTGTGCCTGCGTGCTGCAGCTTGCATCTTCGCCTTTGGGAAGCTGCCGCTCGCCGATTCTCCCGCAGGCGAAGAAGCGGCTTCTTCGCACACAGAGCATTGTGGCGAGCGGAGGGAGCTCCTGAGAGCGGTTTGTGCCGAAAGAAGCCCGGGACCGGCACTTAGCTTCGGAGAGCTGCGTATCTGCGTCTTCTGCGTGTCTTGCCGCTCTACACTCAGCAAAAAGCTTTTCCAGCATATCTTGCAAGGAGAAACTCTGCCAGGAAAGAAAACATCCAAAATCTTGTTCTAAAGCTTGCACGGGGGTCTGCAAAGAGTTTGGCAAGAATGAAAGGTAGTTGTCCAAAACTCGTTCTTTTCCAATAGAAGAACCATGGAAAAGGCAGGAGAGTGGTACAGTACTGTTTTCTCTAAGTCTGAAGGCTGCCCACACTGTGCCTGTGTGCTGCAGCTTGCATCTTCGCCTTTGGGAAGCTGCCGCTCGCCGATTCTCCCGCAGGCGAAGAAGCGGCTTCTTCGCACACAGAGCATTGTGGCGAGCGCAGGGAGCTCCTGAGAGCGGTTTGTGCCGAAAGAAGCCCGGGACCGGCACTTAGCTTCGGAGAGCTGCGTATCTGCGTCTTCTGCGTGTCTTGCCGCTCTACACTCAGCCAAAAGCTTTTCCACCATATCTTGCAAGGAGAAACTCTGCCAGGAAAGAAAACATCCAAAATCTTGTTCTAAAGCTTGCACGGGGGTCTGCAAAGAGTTTGGCAAGAATGAAAGGTAGTTGTCCAAAACTCGTTCTTTTCCAATAGAATAACCATGGAAAAGGCAGGAGAGTGGTAAAGTACTGTTTTCTCTAAGTCTGAAGGCTGCCCACACTGTGCCTGTGTGCTGCAGCTTGCATCTTCGCCTTTGGGAAGCTGCCGCTCGCCGATTCTCCCGGAGGCGAAGAAGCGGCTTCTTCGCACACAGAGCATTGTGGCGAGCGCAGGGAGCTCCTGAGAGCGGTTTGTGCCGAAAGAAGCCCGGGACCGGCACTTAGCTTCGGAGAGCTGCGTATCTGCGTCTTCTGCGTGTCTTGCCGCTCTACACTCAGCAAAAAGCTTTTCCACCATATCTTGCAAGGAGAAACTCTGCCAGGAAAGAAAACATCCAAAATCTTGTTCTAAAGCTTGCACGGGGGTCTGCAAAGAGTTTGGCAAGAATGAAAGGTAGTTGTCCAAAACGCGTTCTTTTCCAATAGAATAACCATGGAAAAGGCAGGAGAGTGGTAAAGTACTGTTTTCTCTAAGTCTGAATGCTGCCCACACTGTGCCTGTGTGCTGCAGCTTGCATCTTCGCCTTTGGGAAGCTGCCGCTCGCCGATTCTCCCGGAGGCGAAGAAGCGGCTTCTTCGCACACAGAGCATTGTGGCGAGCGCAGGGAGCTCCTGAGAGCGGTTTGTGCCGAAAGAAGCCCGGGACCGGCACTTAGCTTCGGAGAGCTGCGTATCTGCGTCTTCTGCGTGTCTTGCCGCTCTACACTCAGCAAAAAGCTTTTCCACCATATCTTGCAAGGAGAAACTCTGCCAGGAAAGAAAACATCCAAAATCTTGTTCTAAAGCTTGCACGGGGGTCTGCAAAGAGTTTGGCAAGAATGAAAGGTAGTTGTCCAAAACTCGTTCTTTTCCAATAGAATAACCATGGAAAAGGCAGGAGAGTGGTAAAGTACTGTTTTCTCTAAGTCTGAAGGCTGCCCACACTGTGCCTGTGTGCTGCAGCTTGCATCTTCGCCTTTGGGAAGCTGCCGCTCGCCGATTCTCCCGCAGGCGAAGAAGCGGCTTCTTCGCACACAGAGCATTGTGGCGAGCGCAGGGAGCTCCTGAGAGCGGTTTGTGCCGAAAGAAGCCCGGGACCGGCACTTAGCTTCGGAGAGCTGCGTATCTGCGTCTTCTGCGTGTCTTGCCGCTCTACACTCAGCAAAAAGCTTTTCCAGCATATCTTGCAAGGAGAAACTCTGCCAGGAAAGAAAACATCCAAAATCTTGTTCTAAAGCTTGCACGGGGGTCTGCAAAGAGTTTGGCAAGAATGAAAGGTAGTTGTCCAAAACTCGTTCTTTTCCAATAGAATAACCATGGAAAAGGCAGGAGAGTGGTAAAGTACTGTTTTCTCTAAGTCTGAAGGCTGCCCACACTGTGCCTGTGTGCTGCAGCTTGCATCTTCGCCTTTGGGAAGCTGCCGCTCGCCGATTCTCCCGGAGGCGAAGAAGCGGCTTCTTCGCACACAGAGCATTGTGGCGAGCGCAGGGAGCTCCTGAGAGCGGTTTGTGCCGAAAGAAGCCCGGGACCGGCACTTAGCTTCGGAGAGCTGCGTATCTGCGTCTTCTGCGTGTCTTGCCGCTCTACACTCAGCAAAAAGCTTTTCCAGCATATCTTGCAAGGAGAAACTCTGCCAGGAAAGAAAACATCCAAAATCTTGTTCTAAAGCTTGCACGGGGGTCTGCAAAGAGTTTGGCAAGAATGAAAGGTAGTTGTCCAAAACTCGTTCTTTTCCAATAGAATAACCATGGATAAGGCAGGAGAGTGGTAAAGTACTGTTTTCTCTAAGTCTGAAGGCTGCCCACACTGTGCCTGTGTGCTGCAGCTTGCATCTTCGCCTTTGGGAAGCTGCCGCTCGCCGATTCTCCCGGAGGCGAAGAAGCGGCTTCTTCGCACACAGAGCATTGTGGCGAGCGCAGGGAGCTCCTGAGAGCGGTTTGTGCCGAAAGAAGCCCGGGACCGGCACTTAGCTTCGGAGAGCTGCGTATCTGCGTCTTCTGCGTGTCTTGCCGCTCTACACTCAGCAAAAAGCTTTTCCAGCATATCTTGCAAGGAGAAACTCTGCCAGGAAAGAAAACATCCAAAATCTTGTTCTAAAGCTTGCACGGGGGTCTGCAAAGAGTTTGGCAAGAATGAAAGGTAGTTGTCCAAAACTCGTTCTTTTCCAATAGAATAACCATGGAAAAGGCAGGAGAGTGGTAAAGTACTGTTTTCCCTAAGTCTGAAGGCTGCCCACACTGTGCCTGCGTGCTGCAGCTTGCATCTTCGCCTTTGGGAAGCTGCCGCTCGCCGATTCTCCCGGAGGCGAAGAAGCGGCTTCTTCGCACACAGAGCATTGTGGCGAGCGCAGGGAGCTCCTGAGAGCGGTTTGTGCCGAAAGAAGCCCGGGACCGGCACTTAGCTTCGGAGAGCTGCGTATCTGCGTCTTCTGCGTGTCTTGCCGCTCTACACTCAGCAAAAAGCTTTTCCAGCATATCTTGCAAGGAGAAACTCTGCCAGGAAAGAAAACATCCAAAATCTTGTTCTAAAGCTTGCACGGGGGTCTGCAAAGAGTTTGGCAAGAATGAAAGGTAGTTGTCCAAAACTCGTTCTTTTCCAATAGAAGAACCATGGAAAAGGCAGGAGAGTGGTACAGTACTGTTTTCTCTAAGTCTGAAGGCTGCCCACACTGTGCCTGTGTGCTGCAGCTTGCATCTTCGCCTTTGGGAAGCTGCCGCTCGCCGATTCTCCCGGAGGCGAAGAAGCGGCTTCTTCGCACACAGAGCATTGTGGCGAGCGCAGGGAGCTCCTGAGAGCGGTTTGTGCCGAAAGAAGCCCGGGACCGGCACTTAGCTTCGGAGAGCTGCGTATCTGCGTCTTCTGCGTGTCTTGCCGCTCTACACTCAGCCAAAAGCTTTTCCACCATATCTTGCAAGGAGAAACTCTGCCAGGAAAGAAAACATCCAAAATCTTGTTCTAAAGCTTGCACGGGGGTCTGCAAAGAGTTTGGCAAGAATGAAAGGTAGTTGTCCAAAACTCGTTCTTTTCCAATAGAAGAACCATGGAAAAGGCAGGAGAGTGGTAAAGTACTGTTTTCTCTAAGTCTGAAGGCTGCCCACACTGTGCCTGTGTGCTGCAGCTTGCATCTTCGCCTTTGGGAAGCTGCCGCTCGCCGATTCTCCCGGAGGCGAAGAAGCGGCTTCTTCGCACACAGAGCATTGTGGCGAGCGCAGGGAGCTCCTGAGAGCGGTTTGTGCCGAAAGAAGCCCGGGACCGGCACTTAGCTTCGGAGAGCTGCGTATCTGCGTCTTCTGCGTGTCTTGCCGCTCTACACTCAGCCAAAAGCTTTTCCAGCATATCTTGCAAGGAGAAACTCTGCCAGGAAAGAAAACATCCAAAATCTTGTTCTAAAGCTTGCACGGGGGTCTGCAAAGAGTTTGGCAAGAATGAAAGGTAGTTGTCCAAAACTCGTTCTTTTCCAATAGAAGAACCATGGAAAAGGCAGGAGAGTGGTAAAGTACTGTTTTCTCTAAGTCTGAAGGCTGCCCACACTGTGCCTGTGTGCTGCAGCTTGCATCTTCGCCTTTGGGAAGCTGCCGCTCGCCGATTCTCCGGGAGGCGAAGAAGCGGCTTCTTCGCACACAGAGCATTGTGGCGAGCGCAGGGAGCTCCTGAGAGCGGTTTGTGCCGAAAGAAGCCCGGGACCGGCACTTAGCTTCGGAGAGCTGCGTATCTGCGTCTTCTGCGTGTCTTGCCGCTCTACACTCAGCCAAAAGCTTTTCCAGCATATCTTGCAAGGAGAAACTCTGCCAGGAAAGAAAACATCCAAAATCTTGTTCTAAAGCTTGCACGGGGGTCTGCAAAGAGTTTGGCAAGAATGAAAGGTAGTTGTCCAAAACTCGTTCTTTTCCAATAGAATAACCATGGAAAAGGCAGGAGAGTGGTAAAGTACTGTTTTCTCTAAGTCTGAAGGCTGCCCACACTGTGCCTGTGTGCTGCAGCTTGCATCTTCGCCTTTGGGAAGCTGCCGCTCGCCGATTCTCCCGGAGGCGAAGAAGCGGCTTCTTCGCACACAGAGCATTGTGGCGAGCGCAGGGAGCTCCTGAGAGCGGTTTGTGCCGAAAGAAGCCCGGGACCGGCACTTAGCTTCGGAGAGCTGCGTATCTGCGTCTTCTGCGTGTCTTGCCGCTCTACACTCAGCAAAAAGCTTTTCCAGCATATCTTGCAAGGAGAAACTCTGCCAGGAAAGAAAACATCCAAAATCTTGTTCTAAAGCTTGCACGGGGGTCTGCAAAGAGTTTGGCAAGAATGAAAGGTAGTTGTCCAAAACTCGTTCTTTTCCAATAGAATAACCATGGAAAAGGCAGGAGAGTGGTAAAGTACTGTTTTCTCTAAGTCTGAAGGCTGCCCACACTGTGCCTGTGTGCTGCAGCTTGCATCTTCGCCTTTGGGAAGCTGCCGCTCGCCGATTCTCCCGCACGCGAAGAAGCGGCTTCTTCGCACACAGAGCATTGTGGCGAGCGCAGGGAGCTCCTGAGAGCGGTTTGTGCCGAAAGAAGCCCGGGACCGGCACTTAGCTTCGGAGAGCTGCGTATCTGCGTCTTCTGCGTGTCTTGCCGCTCTACACTCAGCAAAAAGCTTTTCCACCATATCTTGCAAGGAGAAACTCTGCCAGGAAAGAAAACATCCAAAATCTTGTTCTAAAGCTTGCACGGGGGTCTGCAAAGAGTTTGGCAAGAATGAAAGGTAGTTGTCCAAAACTCGTTCTTTTCCAATAGAAGAACCATGGAAAAGGCAGGAGAGTGGTAAAGTACTGTTTTCTCTAAGTCTGAAGGCTGCCCACACTGTGCCTGCGTGGTGCAGCTTGCATCTTCGCCTTTGGGAAGCTGCCGCTCGCCGATTCTCCCGGAGGCGAAGAAGCGGCTTCTTCGCACACAGAGCATTGTGGCGAGCGCAGGGAGCTCCTGAGAGCGGTTTGTGCCGAAAGAAGCCCGGGACCGGCACTTAGCTTCGGAGAGCTGCGTATCTGCGTCTTCTGCGTGTCTTGCCGCTCTACACTCAGCAAAAAGCTTTTCCACCATATCTTGCAAGGAGAAACTCTGCCAGGAAAGAAAACATCCAAAATCTTGTTCTAAAGCTTGCACGGGGGTCTGCAAAGAGTTTGGCAAGAATGAAAGGTAGTTGTCCAAAACTCGTTCTTTTCCAATAGAATAACCATGGAAAAGGCAGGAGAGTGGTAAAGTACTGTTTTCTCTAAGTCTGAAGGCTGCCCACACTGTGCCTGTGTGCTGCAGCTTGCATCTTCGCCTTTGGGAAGCTGCCGCTCGCCGATTCTCCCGCAGGCGAAGAAGCGGCTTCTTCGCACACAGAGCATTGTGGCGAGCGCAGGGAGCTCCTGAGAGCGGTTTGTGCCGAAAGAAGCCCGGGACCGGCACTTAGCTTCGGAGAGCTGCGTATCTGCGTCTTCTGCGTGTCTTGCCGCTCTACACTCAGCAAAAAGCTTTTCCAGCATATCTTGCAAGGAGAAACTCTGCCAGGAAAGAAAACATCCAAAATCTTGTTCTAAAGCTTGCACGGGGGTCTGCAAAGAGTTTGGCAAGAATGAAAGGTAGTTGTCCAAAACTCGTTCTTTTCCAATAGAAGAACCATGGAAAAGGCAGGAGAGTGGTAAAGTACTGTTTTCTCTAAGTCTGAAGGCTGCCCACACTGTGCCTGCGTGGTGCAGCTTGCATCTTCGCCTTTGGGAAGCTGCCGCTCGCCGATTCTCCCGGAGGCGAAGAAGCGGCTTCTTCGCACACAGAGCATTGTGGCGAGCGCAGGGAGCTCCTGAGAGCGGTTTGTGCCGAAAGAAGCCCGGGACCGGCACTTAGCTTCGGAGAGCTGCGTATCTGCGTCTTCTGCGTGTCTTGCCGCTCTACACTCAGCAAAAAGCTTTTCCACCATATCTTGCAAGGAGAAACTCTGCCAGGAAAGAAAACATCCAAAATCTTGTTCTAAAGCTTGCACGGGGGTCTGCAAAGAGTTTGGCAAGAATGAAAGGTAGTTGTCCAAAACTCGTTCTTTTCCAATAGAATAACCATGGAAAAGGCAGGAGAGTGGTAAAGTACTGTTTTCTCTAAGTCTGAAGGCTGCCCACACTGTGCCTGTGTGCTGCAGCTTGCATCTTCGCCTTTGGGAAGCTGCCGCTCGCCGATTCTCCCGCAGGCGAAGAAGCGGCTTCTTCGCACACAGAGCATTGTGGCGAGCGCAGGGAGCTCCTGAGAGCGGTTTGTGCCGAAAGAAGCCCGGGACCGGCACTTAGCTTCGGAGAGCTGCGTATCTGCGTCTTCTGCGTGTCTTGCCGCTCTACACTCAGCAAAAAGCTTTTCCAGCATATCTTGCAAGGAGAAACTCTGCCAGGAAAGAAAACATCCAAAATCTTGTTCTAAAGCTTGCACGGGGGTCTGCAAAGAGTTTGGCAAGAATGAAAGGTAGTTGTCCAAAACTCGTTCTTTTCCAATAGAAGAACCATGGAAAAGGCAGGAGAGTGGTACAGTACTGTTTTCTCTAAGTCTGAAGGCTGCCCACACTGTGCCTGTGTGCTGCAGCTTGCATCTTCGCCTTTGGGAAGCTGCCGCTCGCCGATTCTCCCGGAGGCGAAGAAGCGGCTTCTTCGCACACAGAGCATTGTGGCGAGCGCAGGGAGCTCCTGAGAGCGGTTTGTGCCGAAAGAAGCCCGGGACCGGCACTTAGCTTCGGAGAGCTGCGTATCTGCGTCTTCTGCGTGTCTTGCCGCTCTACACTCAGCCAAAAGCTTTCCCACCATATCTTGCAAGGAGAAACTCTGCCAGGAAAGAAAACATCCAAAATCTTGTTCTAAAGCTTGCACGGGGGTCTGCAAAGAGTTTGGCAAGAATGAAAGGTAGTTGTCCAAAACTCGTTCTTTTCCAATAGAATAACCATGGAAAAGGCAGGAGAGTGGTAAAGTACTGTTTTCTCTAAGTCTGAAGGCTGCCCACACTGTGCCTGTGTGCTGCAGCTTGCATCTTCGCCTTTGGGAAGCTGCCGCTCGCCGATTCTCCCGGAGGCGAAGAAGCGGCTTCTTCGCACACAGAGCATTGTGGCGAGCGCAGGGAGCTCCTGAGAGCGGTTTGTGCCGAAAGAAGCCCGGGACCGGCACTTAGCTTCGGAGAGCTGCGTATCTGCGTCTTCTGCGTGTCTTGCCGCTCTACACTCAGCCAAAAGCTTTTCCACCATATCTTGCAAGGAGAAACTCTGCCAGGAAAGAAAACATCCAAAATCTTGTTCTAAAGCTTGCACGGGGGTCTGCAAAGAGTTTGGCAAGAATGAAAGGTAGTTGTCCAAAACTCGTTCTTTTCCAATAGAATAACCATGGAAAAGGCAGGAGAGTGGTAAAGTACTGTTTTCTCTAAGTCTGAAGGCTGCCCACACTGTGCCTGTGTGCTGCAGCTTGCATCTTCGCCTTTGGGAAGCTGCCGCTCGCCGATTCTCCGGGAGGCGAAGAAGCGGCTTCTTCGCACACAGAGCATTGTGGCGAGCGCAGGGAGCTCCTGAGAGCGGTTTGTGCCGAAAGAAGCCCGGGACCGGCACTTAGCTTCGGAGAGCTGCGTATCTGCGTCTTCTGCGTGTCTTGCCGCTCTACACTCAGCAAAAAGCTTTTCCACCATATCTTGCAAGGAGAAACTCTGCCAGGAAAGAAAACATCCAAAATCTTGTTCTAAAGCTTGCACGGGGGTCTGCAAAGAGTTTGGCAAGAATGAAAGGTAGTTGTCCAAAACTCGTTCTTTTCCAATAGACTAACCATGGAAAAGGCAGGAGAGTGGTAAAGTACTGTTTTCTCTAAGTCTGAAGGCTGCCCACACTGTGCCTGTCTGCTGCAGCTTGTATCTTCGCCTTTGGGAAGCTGCCGCTCGCCGATTCTCCCGGAGGCGAAGAAGCGGCTTCTTCGCACACAGAGCATTGTGGCGAGCGCAGGGAGCTCCTGAGAGCGGTTTGTGCCGAAAGAAGCCCGGGACCGGCACTTAGCTTCGGAGAGCTGCGTATCTGCGTCTTCTGCGTGTCTTGCCGCTCTACACTCAGCAAAAAGCTTTTCCACCATATCTTGCAAGGAGAAACTCTGCCAGGAAAGAAAACATCCAAAATCTTGTTCTAAAGCTTGCACGGGGGTCTGCAAAGAGTTTGGCAAGAATGAAAGGTAGTTGTCCAAAACGCGTTCTTTTCCAATAGAATAACCATGGAAAAGGCAGGAGAGTGGTAAAGTACTGTTTTCTCTAAGTCTGAATGCTGCCCACACTGTGCCTGTGTGCTGCAGCTTGCATCTTCGCCTTTGGGAAGCTGCCGCTCGCCGATTCTCCCGGAGGCGAAGAAGCGGCTTCTTCGCACACAGAGCATTGTGGCGAGCGCAGGGAGCTCCTGAGAGCGGTTTGTGCCGAAAGAAGCCCGGGACCGGCACTTAGCTTCGGAGAGCTGCGTATCTGCGTCTTCTGCGTGTCTTGCCGCTCTACACTCAGCCAAAAGCTTTCCCACCATATCTTGCAAGGAGAAACTCTGCCAGGAAAGAAAACATCCAAAATCTTGTTCTAAAGCTTGCACGGGGGTCTGCAAAGAGTTTGGCAAGAATGAAAGGTAGTTGTCCAAAACTCGTTCTTTTCCAATAGAATAACCATGGAAAAGGCAGGAGAGTGGTAAAGTACTGTTTTCTCTAAGTCTGAAGGCTGCCCACACTGTGCCTGTGTGCTGCAGCTTGCATCTTCGCCTTTGGGAAGCTGCCGCTCGCCGATTCTCCCGCAGGCGAAGAAGCGGCTTCTTCGCACACAGAGCATTGTGGCGAGCGCAGGGAGCTCCTGAGAGCGGTTTGTGCCGAAAGAAGCCCGGGACCGGCACTTAGCTTCGCAGAGCTGCGTATCTGCGTCTTCTGCGTGTCTTGCCGCTCTACACTCAGCAAAAAGCTTTTCCAGCATATCTTGCAAGGAGAAACTCTGCCAGGAAAGAAAACATCCAAAATCTTGTTCTAAAGCTTGCACGGGGGTCTGCAAAGAGTTTGGCAAGAATGAAAGGTAGTTGTCCAAAACTCGTTCTTTTCCAATAGAATAACCATGGAAAAGGCAGGAGAGTGGTAAAGTACTGTTTTCTCTAAGTCTGAAGGCTGCCCACACTGTGCCTGTGTGCTGCAGCTTGCATCTTCGCCTTTGGGAAGCTGCCGCTCGCCGATTCTCCCGGAGGCGAAGAAGCGGCTTCTTCGCACACAGAGCATTGTGGCGAGCGCAGGGAGCTCCTGAGAGCGGTTTGTGCCGAAAGAAGCCCGGGACCGGCACTTAGCTTCGGAGAGCTGCGTATCTGCGTCTTCTGCGTGTCTTGCCGCTCTACACTCAGCAAAAAGCTTTTCCACCATATCTTGCAAGGAGAAACTCTGCCAGGAAAGAAAACATCCAAAATCTTGTTCTAAAGCTTGCACGGGGGTCTGCAAAGAGTTTGGCAAGAATGAAAGGTAGTTGTCCAAAACTCGTTCTTTTCCAATAGAATAACCATGGATAAGGCAGGAGAGTGGTAAAGTACTGTTTTCTCTAAGTCTGAAGGCTGCCCACACTGTGCCTGTGTGCTGCAGCTTGCATCTTCGCCTTTGGGAAGCTGCCGCTCGCCGATTCTCCCGGAGGCGAAGAAGCGGCTTCTTCGCACACAGAGCATTGTGGCGAGCGCAGGGAGCTCCTGAGAGCGGTTTGTGCCGAAAGAAGCCCGGGACCGGCACTTAGCTTCGGAGAGCTGCGTATCTGCGTCTTCTGCGTGTCTTGCCGCTCTACACTCAGCAAAAAGCTTTTCCAGCATATCTTGCAAGGAGAAACTCTGCCAGGAAAGAAAACATCCAAAATCTTGTTCTAAAGCTTGCACGGGGGTCTGCAAAGAGTTTGGCAAGAATGAAAGGTAGTTGTCCAAAACTCGTTCTTTTCCAATAGAATAACCATGGAAAAGGCAGGAGAGTGGTAAAGTACTGTTTTCCCTAAGTCTGAAGGCTGCCCACACTGTGCCTGCGTGCTGCAGCTTGCATCTTCGCCTTTGGGAAGCTGCCGCTCGCCGATTCTCCCGGAGGCGAAGAAGCGGCTTCTTCGCACACAGAGCATTGTGGCGAGCGCAGGGAGCTCCTGAGAGCGGTTTGTGCCGAAAGAAGCCCGGGACCGGCACTTAGCTTCGGAGAGCTGCGTATCTGCGTCTTCTGCGTGTCTTGCCGCTCTACACTCAGCAAAAAGCTTTTCCAGCATATCTTGCAAGGAGAAACTCTGCCAGGAAAGAAAACATCCAAAATCTTGTTCTAAAGCTTGCACGGGGGTCTGCAAAGAGTTTGGCAAGAATGAAAGGTAGTTGTCCAAAACTCGTTCTTTTCCAATAGAAGAACCATGGAAAAGGCAGGAGAGTGGTACAGTACTGTTTTCTCTAAGTCTGAAGGCTGCCCACACTGTGCCTGTGTGCTGCAGCTTGCATCTTCGCCTTTGGGAAGCTGCCGCTCGCCGATTCTCCCGGAGGCGAAGAAGCGGCTTCTTCGCACACAGAGCATTGTGGCGAGCGCAGGGAGCTCCTGAGAGCGGTTTGTGCCGAAAGAAGCCCGGGACCGGCACTTAGCTTCGGAGAGCTGCGTATCTGCGTCTTCTGCGTGTCTTGCCGCTCTACACTCAGCCAAAAGCTTTTCCACCATATCTTGCAAGGAGAAACTCTGCCAGGAAAGAAAACATCCAAAATCTTGTTCTAAAGCTTGCACGGGGGTCTGCAAAGAGTTTGGCAAGAATGAAAGGTAGTTGTCCAAAACTCGTTCTTTTCCAATAGAATAACCATGGAAAAGGCAGGAGAGTGGTAAAGTACTGTTTTCTCTAAGTCTGAAGGCTGCCCACACTGTGCCTGTGTGCTGCAGCTTGCATCTTCGCCTTTGGGAAGCTGCCGCTCGCCGATTCTCCCGGAGGCGAAGAAGCGGCTTCTTCGCACACAGAGCATTGTGGCGAGCGCAGGGAGCTCCTGAGAGCGGTTTGTGCCGAAAGAAGCCCGGGACCGGCACTTAGCTTCGGAGAGCTGCGTATCTGCGTCTTCTGCGTGTCTTGCCGCTCTACACTCAGCCAAAAGCTTTTCCAGCATATCTTGCAAGGAGAAACTCTGCCAGGAAAGAAAACATCCAAAATCTTGTTCTAAAGCTTGCACGGGGGTCTGCAAAGAGTTTGGCAAGAATGAAAGGTAGTTGTCCAAAACTCGTTCTTTTCCAATAGAAGAACCATGGAAAAGGCAGGAGAGTGGTAAAGTACTGTTTTCTCTAAGTCTGAAGGCTGCCCACACTGTGCCTGTGTGCTGCAGCTTGCATCTTCGCCTTTGGGAAGCTGCCGCTCGCCGATTCTCCGGGAGGCGAAGAAGCGGCTTCTTCGCACACAGAGCATTGTGGCGAGCGCAGGGAGCTCCTGAGAGCGGTTTGTGCCGAAAGAAGCCCGGGACCGGCACTTAGCTTCGGAGAGCTGCGTATCTGCGTCTTCTGCGTGTCTTGCCGCTCTACACTCAGCAAAAAGCTTTTCCAGCATATCTTGCAAGGAGAAACTCTGCCAGGAAAGAAAACATCCAAAATCTTGTTCTAAAGCTTGCACGGGGGTCTGCAAAGAGTTTGGCAAGAATGAAAGGTAGTTGTCCAAAACTCGTTCTTTTCCAATAGAATAACCATGGAAAAGGCAGGAGAGTGGTAAAGTACTGTTTTCTCTAAGTCTGAAGGCTGCCCACACTGTGCCTGCGTGCTGCAGCTTGCATCTTCGCCTTTGGGAAGCTGCCGCTCGCCGATTCTCCCGGAGGCGAAGAAGCGGCTTCTTCGCACACAGAGCATTGTGGCGAGCGCAGGGAGCTCCTGAGAGCGGTTTGTGCCGAAAGAAGCCCGGGACCGGCACTTAGCTTCGGAGAGCTGCGTATCTGCGTCTTCTGCGTGTCTTGCCGCTCTACACTCAGCAAAAAGCTTTTCCACCATATCTTGCAAGGAGAAACTCTGCCAGGAAAGAAAACATCCAAAATCTTGTTCTAAAGCTTGCACGGGGGTCTGCAAAGAGTTTGGCAAGAATGAAAGGTAGTTGTCCAAAACTCGTTCTTTTCCAATAGAATAACGATGGAAAAGGCAGGAGAGTGGTAAAGTACTGTTTTCTCTAAGTCTGAAGGCTGCCCACACTGTGCCTGTGTGCTGCAGCTTGCATCTTCGCCTTTGGGAAGCTGCCGCTCGCCGATTCTCCCGCAGGCGAAGAAGCGGCTTCTTCGCACACAGAGCATTGTGGCGAGCGCAGGGAGCTCCTGAGAGCGGTTTGTGCCGAAAGAAGCCCGGGACCGGCACTTAGCTTCGGAGAGCTGCGTATCTGCGTCTTCTGCGTGTCTTGCCGCTCTACACTCAGCAAAAAGCTTTTCCAGCATATCTTGCAAGGAGAAACTCTGCCAGGAAAGAAAACATCCAAAATCTTGTTCTAAAGCTTGCACGGGGGTCTGCAAAGAGTTTGGCAAGAATGAAAGGTAGTTGTCCAAAACTCGTTCTTTTCCAATAGAATAACCATGGAAAAGGCAGGAGAGTGGTAAAGTACTGTTTTCTCTAAGTCTGAAGGCTGCCCACACTGTGCCTGTGTGCTGCAGCTTGCATCTTCGCCTTTGGGAAGCTGCCGCTCGCCGATTCTCCCGCACGCGAAGAAGCGGCTTCTTCGCACACAGAGCATTGTGGCGAGCGCAGGGAGCTCCTGAGAGCGGTTTGTGCCGAAAGAAGCCCGGGACCGGCACTTAGCTTCGGAGAGCTGCGTATCTGCGTCTTCTGCGTGTCTTGCCGCTCTACACTCAGCAAAAAGCTTTTCCACCATATCTTGCAAGGAGAAACTCTGCCAGGAAAGAAAACATCCAAAATCTTGTTCTAAAGCTTGCACGGGGGTCTGCAAAGAGTTTGGCAAGAATGAAAGGTAGTTGTCCAAAACTCGTTCTTTTCCAATAGAAGAACCATGGAAAAGGCAGGAGAGTGGTAAAGTACTGTTTTCTCTAAGTCTGAAGGCTGCCCACACTGTGCCTGCGTGGTGCAGCTTGCATCTTCGCCTTTGGGAAGCTGCCGCTCGCCGATTCTCCCGGAGGCGAAGAAGCGGCTTCTTCGCACACAGAGCATTGTGGCGAGCGCAGGGAGCTCCTGAGAGCGGTTTGTGCCGAAAGAAGCCCGGGACCGGCACTTAGCTTCGGAGAGCTGCGTATCGGCGTCTTCTGCGTGTCTTGCCGCTCTACACTCAGCAAAAAGCTTTTCCAGCATATCTTGCAAGGAGAAACTCTGCCAGGAAAGAAAACATCCAAAATCTTGTTCTAAAGCTTGCACGGGGGTCTGCAAAGAGTTTGGCAAGAATGAAAGGTAGTTGTCCAAAACTCGTTCTTTTCCAATAGAATAACCATGGAAAAGGCAGGAGAGTGGTAAAGTACTGTTTTCTCTAAGTCTGAAGGCTGCCCACACTGTGCCTGTGTGCTGCAGCTTGCATCTTCGCCTTTGGGAAGCTGCCGCTCGCCGATTCTCCCGCAGGCGAAGAAGCGGCTTCTTCGCACACAGAGCATTGTGGCGAGCGCAGGGAGCTCCTGAGAGCGGTTTGTGCCGAAAGAAGCCCGGGACCGGCACTTAGCTTCGGAGAGCTGCGTATCTGCGTCTTCTGCGTGTCTTGCCGCTCTACACTCAGCAAAAAGCTTTTCCACCATATCTTGCAAGGAGAAACTCTGCCAGGAAAGAAAACATCCAAAATCTTGTTCTAAAGCTTGCACGGGGGTCTGCAAAGAGTTTGGCAAGAATGAAAGGTAGTTGTCCAAAACTCGTTCTTTTCCAATAGAATAACCATGGAAAAGGCAGGAGAGTGGTCAAGTACTGTTTTCTCTAAGTCTGAAGGCTGCCCACACTGTGCCTGCGTGGTGCAGCTTGCATCTTCGCCTTTGGGAAGCTGCCGCTCGCCGATTCTCCCGCACGCGAAGAAGCGGCTTCTTCGCACACAGAGCATTGTGGCGAGCGCAGGGAGCTCCTGAGAGCGGTTTGTGCCGAAAGAAGCCCGGGACCGGCACTTAGCTTCGGAGAGCTGCGTATCTGCGTCTTCTGCATGTCTTGCCGCTCTACACTCAGCCAAAAGCTTTTCCACCATATCTTGCAAGGAGAAACTCTGCCAGGAAAGAAAACATCCAAAATCTTGTTCTAAAGCTTGCACGGGGGTCTGCAAAGAGTTTGGCAAGAATGAAAGGTAGTTGTCCAAAACTCGTTCTTTTCCAATAGAATAACCATGGAAAAGGCAGGAGAGTGGTAAAGTACTGTTTTCTCTAAGTCTGAAGGCTGCCCACACTGTGCCTGTGTGCTGCAGCTTGCATCTTCGCCTTTGGGAAGCTGCCGCTCGCCGATTCTCCCGGAGGCGAAGAAGCGGCTTCTTCGCACACAGAGCATTGTGGCGAGCGCAGGGAGCTCCTGAGAGCGGTTTGTGCCGAAAGAAGCCCGGGACCGGCACTTAGCTTCGGAGAGCTGCGTATCTGCGTCTTCTGCGTGTCTTGCCGCTCTACACTCAGCAAAAAGCTTTTCCACCATATCTTGCAAGGAGAAACTCTGCCAGGAAAGAAAACATCCAAAATCTTGTTCTAAAGCTTGCACGGGGGTCTGCAAAGAGTTTGGCAAGAATGAAAGGTAGTTGTCCAAAACTCGTTCTTTTCCAATAGAATAACCATGGAAAAGGCAGGAGAGTGGTAAAGTACTGTTTTCTCTAAGTCTGAAGGCTGCCCACACTGTGCCTGTGTGGTGCAGCTTGCATCTTCGCCTTTGGGAAGCTGCCGCTCGCCGATTCTCCGGGAGGCGAAGAAGCGGCTTCTTCGCACACAGAGCATTGTGGCGAGCGCAGGGAGCTCCTGAGAGCGGTTTGTGCCGAAAGAAGCCCGGGACCGGCACTTAGCTTCGGAGAGCTGCGTATCTGCGTCTTCTGCGTGTCTTGCCGCTCTACACTCAGCAAAAAGCTTTTCCAGCATATCTTGCAAGGAGAAACTCTGCCAGGAAAGAAAACATCCAAAATCTTGTTCTAAAGCTTGCACGGGGGTCTGCAAAGAGTTTGGCAAGAATGAAAGGTAGTTGTCCAAAACTCGTTCTTTTCCAATAGACTAACCATGGAAAAGGCAGGAGAGTGGTAAAGTACTGTTTTCTCTAAGTCTG
The DNA here is from genome assembly GCF_037042795.1 of Molothrus aeneus. Classification (NCBI taxonomy): domain Eukaryota; kingdom Metazoa; phylum Chordata; class Aves; order Passeriformes; family Icteridae; genus Molothrus; species Molothrus aeneus. The sequence continues at coordinate 90,351 of NW_027099234.1, forward strand.
AATGCTGCCCACACTGTGCCTGTGTGCTGCAGCTTGTATCTTCGCCTTTGGGAAGCTGCCGCTCGCCGATTCTCCCGCAGGCGAAGAAGCGGCTTCTTCGCACACAGAGCATTGTGGCGAGCGCAGGGAGCTCCTGAGAGCGGTTTGTGCCGAAAGAAGCCCGGGACCGGCACTTAGCTTCGGAGAGCTGCGTATCTGCGTCTTCTGCGTGTCTTGCCGCTCTACACTCAGCAAAAAGCTTTTCCAGCATATCTTGCAAGGAGAAACTCTGCCAGGAAAGAAAACATCCAAAATCTTGTTCTAAAGCTTGCACGGGGGTCTGCAAAGAGTTTGGCAAGAATGAAAGGTAGTTGTCCAAAACTCGTTCTTTTCCAATAGAATAACCATGGAAAAGGCAGGAGAGTGGTAAAGTACTGTTTTCTCTAAGTCTGAAGGCTGCCCACACTGTGCCTGCGTGCTGCAGCTTGCATCTTCGCCTTTGGGAAGCTGCCGCTCGCCGATTCTCCCGCAGGCGAAGAAGCGGCTTCTTCGCACACAGAGCATTGTGGCGAGCGCAGGGAGCTCCTGAGAGCGGTTTGTGCCGAAAGAAGCCCGGGACCGGCACTTAGCTTCGGAGAGCTGCGTATCTGCGTCTTCTGCGTGTCTTGCCGCTCTACACTCAGCAAAAAGCTTTTCCACCATATCTTGCAAGGAGAAACTCTGCCAGGAAAGAAAACATCCAAAATCTTGTTCTAAAGCTTGCACGGGGGTCTGCAAAGAGTTTGGCAAGAATGAAAGGTAGTTGTCCAAAACTCGTTCTTTTCCAATAGAATAACGATGGGAAAGGCAGGAGAGTGGTAAAGTACTGTTTTCTCTAAGTCTGAAGGCTGCCCACACTGTGCCTGTGTGCTGCAGCTTGCATCTTCGCCTTTGGGAAGCTGCCGCTCGCCGATTCTCCCGCAGGCGAAGAAGCGGCTTCTTCGCACACAGAGCATTGTGGCGAGCGCAGGGAGCTCCTGAGAGCGGTTTGTGCCGAAAGAAGCCCGGGACCGGCACTTAGCTTCGGAGAGCTGCGTATCTGCGTCTTCTGCGTGTCTTGCCGCTCTACACTCAGCAAAAAGCTTTTCCAGCATATCTTGCAAGGAGAAACTCTGCCAGGAAAGAAAACATCCAAAATCTTGTTCTAAAGCTTGCACGGGGGTCTGCAAAGAGTTTGGCAAGAATGAAAGGTAGTTGTCCAAAACTCGTTCTTTTCCAATAGAATAACCATGGAAAAGGCAGGAGAGTGGTAAAGTACTGTTTTCTCTAAGTCTGAAGGCTGCCCACACTGTGCCTGTGTGGTGCAGCTTGCATCTTCGCCTTTGGGAAGCTGCCGCTCGCCGATTCTCCGGGAGGCGAAGAAGCGGCTTCTTCGCACACAGAGCATTGTGGCGAGCGCAGGGAGCTCCTGAGAGCGGTTTGTGCCGAAAGAAGCCCGGGACCGGCACTTAGCTTCGGAGAGCTGCGTATCTGCGTCTTCTGCGTGTCTTGCCGCTCTACACTCAGCAAAAAGCTTTTCCACCATATCTTGCAAGGAGAAACTCTGCCAGGAAAGAAAACATCCAAAATCTTGTTCTAAAGCTTGCACGGGGGTCTGCAAAGAGTTTGGCAAGAATGAAAGGTAGTTGTCCAAAACTCGTTCTTTTCCAATAGAAGAACCATGGAAAAGGCAGGAGAGTGGTAAAGTACTGTTTTCTCTAAGTCTGAAGGCTGCCCACACTGTGCCTGCGTGGTGCAGCTTGCATCTTCGCCTTTGGGAAGCTGCCGCTCGCCGATTCTCCCGGAGGCGAAGAAGCGGCTTCTTCGCACACAGAGCATTGTGGCGAGCGCAGGGAGCTCCTGAGAGCGGTTTGTGCCGAAAGAAGCCCGGGACCGGCACTTAGCTTCGGAGAGCTGCGTATCGGCGTCTTCTGCGTGTCTTGCCGCTCTACACTCAGCAAAAAGCTTTTCCACCATATCTTGCAAGGAGAAACTCTGCCAGGAAAGAAAACATCCAAAATCTTGTTCTAAAGCTTGCACGGGGGTCTGCAAAGAGTTTGGCAAGAATGAAAGGTAGTTGTCCAAAACTCGTTCTTTTCCAATAGAATAACCATGGAAAAGGCAGGAGAGTGGTAAAGTACTGTTTTCTCTAAGTCTGAAGGCTGCCCACACTGTGCCTGTGTGCTGCAGCTTGCATCTTCGCCTTTGGGAAGCTGCCGCTCGCCGATTCTCCGGGAGGCGAAGAAGCGGCTTCTTCGCACACAGAGCATTGTGGCGAGCGCAGGGAGCTCCTGAGAGCGGTTTGTGCCGAAAGAAGCCCGGGACCGGCACTTAGCTTCGGAGAGCTGCGTATCTGCGTCTTCTGCGTGTCTTGCCGCTCTACACTCAGCAAAAAGCTTTTCCAGCATATCTTGCAAGGAGAAACTCTGCCAGGAAAGAAAACATCCAAAATCTTGTTCTAAAGCTTGCACGGGGGTCTGCAAAGAGTTTGGCAAGAATGAAAGGTAGTTGTCCAAAACTCGTTCTTTTCCAATAGAATAACCATGGAAAAGGCAGGAGAGTGGTAAAGTACTGTTTTCTCTAAGTCTGAAGGCTGCCCACACTGTGCCTGTGTGCTGCAGCTTGCATCTTCGCCTTTGGGAAGCTGCCGCTCGCCGATTCTCCCGCAGGCGAAGAAGCGGCTTCTTCGCACACAGAGCATTGTGGCGAGCGCAGGGAGCTCCTGAGAGCGGTTTGTGCCGAAAGAAGCCCGGGACCGGCACTTAGCTTCGGAGAGCTGCGTATCTGCGTCTTCTGCGTGTCTTGCCGCTCTACACTCAGCAAAAAGCTTTTCCAGCATATCTTGCAAGGAGAAACTCTGCCAGGAAAGAAAACATCCAAAATCTTGTTCTAAAGCTTGCACGGGGGTCTGCAAAGAGTTTGGCAAGAATGAAAGGTAGTTGTCCAAAACTCGTTCTTTTCCAATAGAATAACCATGGAAAAGGCAGGAGAGTGGTAAAGTACTGTTTTCTCTAAGTCTGAAGGCTGCCCACACTGTGCCTGTGTGCTGCAGCTTGCATCTTCGCCTTTGGGAAGCTGCCGCTCGCCGATTCTCCCGGAGGCGAAGAAGCGGCTTCTTCGCACACAGAGCATTGTGGCGAGCGCAGGGAGCTCCTGAGAGCGGTTTGTGCCGAAAGAAGCCCGGGACCGGCACTTAGCTTCGGAGAGCTGCGTATCTGCGTCTTCTGCGTGTCTTGCCGCTCTACACTCAGCAAAAAGCTTTTCCACCATATCTTGCAAGGAGAAACTCTGCCAGGAAAGAAAACATCCAAAATCTTGTTCTAAAGCTTGCACGGGGGTCTGCAAAGAGTTTGGCAAGAATGAAAGGTAGTTGTCCAAAACTCGTTCTTTTCCAATAGAAGAACCATGGAAAAGGCAGGAGAGTGGTAAAGTACTGTTTTCTCTAAGTCTGAAGGCTGCCCACACTGTGCCTGCGTGGTGCAGCTTGCATCTTCGCCTTTGGGAAGCTGCCGCTCGCCGATTCTCCCGGAGGCGAAGAAGCGGCTTCTTCGCACACAGAGCATTGTGGCGAGCGCAGGGAGCTCCTGAGAGCGGTTTGTGCCGAAAGAAGCCCGGGACCGGCACTTAGCTTCGGAGAGCTGCGTATCGGCGTCTTCTGCGTGTCTTGCCGCTCTACACTCAGCAAAAAGCTTTTCCACCATATCTTGCAAGGAGAAACTCTGCCAGGAAAGAAAACATCCAAAATCTTGTTCTAAAGCTTGCACGGGGGTCTGCAAAGAGTTTGGCAAGAATGAAAGGTAGTTGTCCAAAACTCGTTCTTTTCCAATATAATAACCATGGAAAAGGCAGGAGAGTGGTAAAGTACTGTTTTCTCTAAGTCTGAAGGCTGCCCACACTGTGCCTGTGTGCTGCAGCTTGCATCTTCGCCTTTGGGAAGCTGCCGCTCGCCGATTCTCCCGGAGGCGAAGAAGCGGCTTCTTCGCACACAGAGCATTGTGGCGAGCGCAGGGAGCTCCTGAGAGCGGTTTGTGCCGAAAGAAGCCCGGGACCGGCACTTAGCTTCGGAGAGCTGCGTATCTGCGTCTTCTGCGTGTCTTGCCGCTCTACACTCAGCAAAAAGCTTTTCCAGCATATCTTGCAAGGAGAAACTCTGCCAGGAAAGAAAACATCCAAAATCTTGTTCTAAAGCTTGCACGGGGGTCTGCAAAGAGTTTGGCAAGAATGAAAGGTAGTTGTCCAAAACTCGTTCTTTTCCAATAGAATAACCATGGAAAAGGCAGGAGAGTGGTAAAGTACTGTTTTCTCTAAGTCTGAAGGCTGCCCACACTGTGCCTGTGTGCTGCAGCTTGCATCTTCGCCTTTGGGAAGCTGCCGCTCGCCGATTCTCCCGGAGGCGAAGAAGCGGCTTCTTCGCACACAGAGCATTGTGGCGAGCGCAGGGAGCTCCTGAGAGCGGTTTGTGCCGAAAGAAGCCCGGGACCGGCACTTAGCTTCGGAGAGCTGCGTATCTGCGTCTTCTGCGTGTCTTGCCGCTCTACACTCAGCCAAAAGCTTTTCCACCATATCTTGCAAGGAGAAACTCTGCCAGGAAAGAAAACATCCAAAATCTTGTTCTAAAGCTTGCACGGGGGTCTGCAAAGAGTTTGGCAAGAATGAAAGGTAGTTGTCCAAAACTCGTTCTTTTCCAATAGAATAACCATGGAAAAGGCAGGAGAGTGGTAAAGTACTGTTTTCTCTAAGTCTGAAGGCTGCCCACACTGTGCCTGTGTGCTGCAGCTTGCATCTTCGCCTTTGGGAAGCTGCCGCTCGCCGATTCTCCCGGAGGCGAAGAAGCGGCTTCTTCGCACACAGAGCATTGTGGCGAGCGCAGGGAGCTCCTGAGAGCGGTTTGTGCCGAAAGAAGCCCGGGACCGGCACTTAGCTTCGGAGAGCTGCGTATCTGCGTCTTCTGCGTGTCTTGCCGCTCTACACTCAGCAAAAAGCTTTTCCAGCATATCTTGCAAGGAGAAACTCTGCCAGGAAAGAAAACATCCAAAATCTTGTTCTAAAGCTTGCACGGGGGTCTGCAAAGAGTTTGGCAAGAATGAAAGGTAGTTGTCCAAAACTCGTTCTTTTCCAATAGAATAACCATGGAAAAGGCAGGAGAGTGGTAAAGTACTGTTTTCTCTAAGTCTGAAGGCTGCCCACACTGTGCCTGTGTGGTGCAGCTTGCATCTTCGCCTTTGGGAAGCTGCCGCTCGCCGATTCTCCGGGAGGCGAAGAAGCGGCTTCTTCGCACACAGAGCATTGTGGCGAGCGCAGGGAGCTCCTGAGAGCGGTTTGTGCCGAAAGAAGCCCGGGACCGGCACTTAGCTTCGGAGAGCTGCGTATCTGCGTCTTCTGCGTGTCTTGCCGCTCTACACTCAGCAAAAAGCTTTTCCACCATATCTTGCAAGGAGAAACTCTGCCAGGAAAGAAAACATCCAAAATCTTGTTCTAAAGCTTGCACGGGGGTCTGCAAAGAGTTTGGCAAGAATGAAAGGTAGTTGTCCAAAACTCGTTCTTTTCCAATAGACTAACCATGGAAAAGGCAGGAGAGTGGTAAAGTACTGTTTTCTCTAAGTCTGAATGCTGCCCACACTGTGCCTGTCTGCTGCAGCTTGTATCTTCGCCTTTGGGAAGCTGCCGCTCGCCGATTCTCCCGCAGGCGAAGAAGCGGCTTCTTCGCACACAGAGCATTGTGGCGAGCGCAGGGAGCTCCTGAGAGCGGTTTGTGCCGAAAGAAGCCCGGGACCGGCACTTAGCTTCGGAGAGCTGCGTATCTGCGTCTTCTGCGTGTCTTGCCGCTCTACACTCAGCAAAAAGCTTTTCCAGCATATCTTGCAAGGAGAAACTCTGCCAGGAAAGAAAACATCCAAAATCTTGTTCTAAAGCTTGCACGGGGGTCTGCAAAGAGTTTGGCAAGAATGAAAGGTAGTTGTCCAAAACTCGTTCTTTTCCAATAGAATAACCATGGAAAAGGCAGGAGAGTGGTAAAGTACTGTTTTCTCTAAGTCTGAAGGCTGCCCACACTGTGCCTGCGTGCTGCAGCTTGCATCTTCGCCTTTGGGAAGCTGCCGCTCGCCGATTCTCCCGGAGGCGAAGAAGCGGCTTCTTCGCACACAGAGCATTGTGGCGAGCGCAGGGAGCTCCTGAGAGCGGTTTGTGCCGAAAGAAGCCCGGGACCGGCACTTAGCTTCGGAGAGCTGCGTATCTGCGTCTTCTGCGTGTCTTGCCGCTCTACACTCAGCCAAAAGCTTTTCCACCATATCTTGCAAGGAGAAACTCTGCCAGGAAAGAAAACATCCAAAATCTTGTTCTAAAGCTTGCACGGGGGTCTGCAAAGAGTTTGGCAAGAATGAAAGGTAGTTGTCCAAAACTCGTTCTTTTCCAATAGAATAACCATGGAAAAGGCAGGAGAGTGGTAAAGTACTGTTTTCTCTAAGTCTGAAGGCTGCCCACACTGTGCCTGTGTGCTGCAGCTTGCATCTTCGCCTTTGGGAAGCTGCCGCTCGCCGATTCTCCCGCAGGCGAAGAAGCGGCTTCTTCGCACACAGAGCATTGTGGCGAGCGCAGGGAGCTCCTGAGAGCGGTTTGTGCCGAAAGAAGCCCGGGACCGGCACTTAGCTTCGGAGAGCTGCGTATCTGCGTCTTCTGCGTGTCTTGCCGCTCTACACTCAGCCAAAAGCTTTTCCACCATATCTTGCAAGGAGAAACTCTGCCAGGAAAGAAAACATCCAAAATCTTGTTCTAAAGCTTGCACGGGGGTCTGCAAAGAGTTTGGCAAGAATGAAAGGTAGTTGTCCAAAACTCGTTCTTTTCCAATAGAATAACCATGGAAAAGGCAGGAGAGTGGTAAAGTACTGTTTTCTCTAAGTCTGAAGGCTGCCCACACTGTGCCTGTGTGCTGCAGCTTGCATCTTCGCCTTTGGCAAGCTGCCGCTCGCCGATTCTCCCGGAGGCGAAGAAGCGGCTTCTTCGCACACAGAGCATTGTGGCGAGCGCAGGGAGCTCCTGAGAGCGGTTTGTGCCGAAAGAAGCCCGGGACCGGCACTTAGCTTCGGAGAGCTGCGTATCTGCGTCTTCTGCGTGTCTTGCCGCTCTACACTCAGCAAAAAGCTTTTCCAGCATATCTTGCAAGGAGAAACTCTGCCAGGAAAGAAAACATCCAAAATCTTGTTCTAAAGCTTGCACGGGGGTCTGCAAAGAGTTTGGCAAGAATGAAAGGTAGTTGTCCAAAACTCGTTCTTTTCCCAATAGAATAACCATGGAAAAGGCAGGAGAGTGGTAAAGTACTGTTTTCCCTAAGTCTGAAGGCTGCCCACACTGTGCCTGCGTGCTGCAGCTTGCATCTTCGCCTTTGGGAAGCTGCCGCTCGCCGATTCTCCCGGAGGCGAAGAAGCGGCTTCTTCGCACACAGAGCATTGTGGCGAGCGCAGGGAGCTCCTGAGAGCGGTTTGTGCTGAAAGAAGCCCGGGACCGGCACTTAGCTTCGGAGAGCTGCGTATCTGCGTCTTCTGCGTGTCTTGCCGCTCTACACTCAGCAAAAAGCTTTTCCAGCATATCTTGCAAGGAGAAACTCTGCCAGGAAAGAAAACATCCAAAATCTTGTTCTAAAGCTTGCACGGGGGTCTGCAAAGAGTTTGGCAAGAATGAAAGGTAGTTGTCCAAAACTCGTTCTTTTCCAATAGAAGAACCATGGAAAAGGCAGGAGAGTGGTACAGTACTGTTTTCTCTAAGTCTGAAGGCTGCCCACACTGTGCCTGTGTGCTGCAGCTTGCATCTTCGCCTTTGGGAAGCTGCCGCTCGCCGATTCTCCCGCACGCGAAGAAGCGGCTTCTTCGCACACAGAGCATTGTGGCGAGCGCAGGGAGCTCCTGAGAGCGGTTTGTGCCGAAAGAAGCCCGGGACCGGCACTTAGCTTCGGAGAGCTGCGTATCTGCGTCTTCTGCGTGTCTTGCCGCTCTACACTCAGCCAAAAGCTTTTCCACCATATCTTGCAAGGAGAAACTCTGCCAGGAAAGAAAACATCCAAAATCTTGTTCTAAAGCTTGCACGGGGGTCTGCAAAGAGTTTGGCAAGAATGAAAGGTAGTTGTCCAAAACTCGTTCTTTTCCAATAGAATAACCATGGAAAAGGCAGGAGAGTGGTAAAGTACTGTTTCTCTAAGTCTGAAGGCTGCCCACACTGTGCCTGTGTGGTGCAGCTTGCATCTTCGCCTTTGGGAAGCTGCCGCTCGCCGATTCTCCGGGAGGCGAAGAAGCGGCTTCTTCGCACACAGAGCATTGTGGCGAGCGCAGGGAGCTCCTGAGAGCGGTTTGTGCCGAAAGAAGCCCGGGACCGGCACTTAGCTTCGGAGAGCTGCGTATCTGCGTCTTCTGCGTGTCTTGCCGCTCTACACTCAGCAAAAAGCTTTTCCACCATATCTTGCAAGGAGAAACTCTGCCAGGAAAGAAAACATCCAAAATCTTGTTCTAAAGCTTGCACGGGGGTCTGCAAAGAGTTTGGCAAGAATGAAAGGTAGTTGTCCAAAACTCGTTCTTTTCCAATAGAAGAACCATGGAAAAGGCAGGAGAGTGGTAAAGTACTGTTTTCTCTAAGTCTGAAGGCTGCCCACACTGTGCCTGCGTGGTGCAGCTTGCATCTTCGCCTTTGGGAAGCTGCCGCTCGCCGATTCTCCCGGAGGCGAAGAAGCGGCTTCTTCGCACACAGAGCATTGTGGCGAGCGCAGGGAGCTCCTGAGAGCGGTTTGTGCCGAAAGAAGCCCGGGACCGGCACTTAGCTTCGGAGAGCTGCGTATCGGCGTCTTCTGCGTGTCTTGCCGCTCTACACTCAGCAAAAAGCTTTTCCACCATATCTTGCAAGGAGAAACTCTGCCAGGAAAGAAAACATCCAAAATCTTGTTCTAAAGCTTGCACGGGGGTCTGCAAAGAGTTTGGCAAGAATGAAAGGTAGTTGTCCAAAACTCGTTCTTTTCCAATAGAATAACCATGGAAAAGGCAGGAGAGTGGTAAAGTACTGTTTTCTCTAAGTCTGAAGGCTGCCCACACTGTGCCTGTGTGCTGCAGCTTGCATCTTCGCCTTTGGGAAGCTGCCGCTCGCCGATTCTCCCGCAGGCGAAGAAGCGGCTTCTTCGCACACAGAGCATTGTGGCGAGCGCAGGGAGCTCCTGAGAGCGGTTTGTGCCGAAAGAAGCCCGGGACCGGCACTTAGCTTCGGAGAGCTGCGTATCTGCGTCTTCTGCGTGTCTTGCCGCTCTACACTCAGCAAAAAGCTTTTCCAGCATATCTTGCAAGGAGAAACTCTGCCAGGAAAGAAAACATCCAAAATCTTGTTCTAAAGCTTGCACGGGGGTCTGCAAAGAGTTTGGCAAGAATGAAAGGTAGTTGTCCAAAACTCGTTCTTTTCCAATAGAATAACCATGGAAAAGGCAGGAGAGTGGTCAAGTACTGTTTTCTCTAAGTCTGAAGGCTGCCCACACTGTGCCTGCGTGCTGCAGCTTGCATCTTCGCCTTTGGGAAGCTGCCGCTCGCCGATTCTCCCGCAGGCGAAGAAGCGGCTTCTTCGCACACAGAGCATTGTGGCGAGCGGAGGGAGCTCCTGAGAGCGGTTTGTGCCGAAAGAAGCCCGGGACCGGCACTTAGCTTCGGAGAGCTGCATATCTGCGTCTTCTGCGTGTCTTGCCGCTCTACACTCAGCAAAAAGCTTTTCCAGCATATCTTGCAAGGAGAAACTCTGCCAGGAAAGAAAACATCCAAAATCTTGTTCTAAAGCTTGCACGGGGGTCTGCAAAGAGTTTGGCAAGAATGAAAGGTAGTTGTCCAAAACTCGTTCTTTTCCAATAGAAGAACCATGGAAAAGGCAGGAGAGTGGTACAGTACTGTTTTCTCTAAGTCTGAAGGCTGCCCACACTGTGCCTGTGTGCTGCAGCTTGCATCTTCGCCTTTGGGAAGCTGCCGCTCGCCGATTCTCCCGCACGCGAAGAAGCGGCTTCTTCGCACACAGAGCATTGTGGCGAGCGCAGGGAGCTCCTGAGAGCGGTTTGTGCCGAAAGAAGCCCGGGACCGGCGCTTAGCTTCGGAGAGCTGCGTATCTGCGTCTTCTGCGTGTCTTGCCGCTCTACACTCAGCCAAAAGCTTTTCCACCATATCTTGCAAGGAGAAACTCTGCCAGGAAAAGAAAACATCCAAAATCTTGTTCTAAAGCTTGCACGGGGGTCTGCAAAGAGTTTGGCAAGAATGAAAGGTAGTTGTCCAAAACTCGTTCTTTTCCAATAGAATAACCATGGAAAAGGCAGGAGAGTGGTAAAGTACTGTTTTCTCTAAGTCTGAAGGCTGCCCACACTGTGCCTGTGTGCTGCAGCTTGCATCTTCGCCTTTGGGAAGCTGCCGCTCGCCGATTCTCCCGGAGGCGAAGAAGCGGCTTCTTCGCACACAGAGCATTGTGGCGAGCGCAGGGAGCTCCTGAGAGCGGTTTGTGCCGAAAGAAGCCCGGGACCGGCACTTAGCTTCGGAGAGCTGCGTATCTGCGTCTTCTGCGTGTCTTGCCGCTCTACACTCAGCCAAAAGCTTTTCCACCATATCTTGCAAGGAGAAACTCTGCCAGGAAAGAAAACATCCAAAATCTTGTTCTAAAGCTTGCACGGGGTCTGCAAAGAGTTTGGCAAGAATGAAAGGTAGTTGTCCAAAACTCGTTCTTTTCCAATAGAATAACCATGGAAAAGGCAGGAGAGTGGTAAAGTACTGTTTTCTCTAAGTCTGAAGGCTGCCCACACTGTGCCTGCGTGGTGCAGCTTGCATCTTCGCCTTTGGGAAGCTGCCGCTCGCCGATTCTCCGGGAGGCGAAGAAGCGGCTTCTTCGCACACAGAGCATTGTGGCGAGCGCAGGGAGCTCCTGAGAGCGGTTTGTGCCGAAAGAAGCCCGGGACCGGCACTTAGCTTCGGAGAGCTGCGTATCTGCGTCTTCTGCGTGTCTTGCCGCTCTACACTCAGCAAAAAGCTTTTCCACCATATCTTGCAAGGAGAAACTCTGCCAGGAAAGAAAACATCCAAAATCTTGTTCTAAAGCTTGCACGGGGGTCTGCAAAGAGTTTGGCAAGAATGAAAGGTAGTTGTCCAAAACTCGTTCTTTTCCAATAGACTAACCATGGAAAAGGCAGGAGAGTGGTAAAGTACTGTTTTCTCTAAGTCTGAATGCTGCCCACACTGTGCCTGTCTGCTGCAGCTTGCATCTTCGCCTTTGGGAAGCTGCCGCTCGCCGATTCTCCCGCAGGCGAAGAAGCGGCTTCTTCGCACACAGAGCATTGTGGCGAGCGCAGGGAGCTCCTGAGAGCGGTTTGTGCCGAAAGAAGCCCGGGACCGGCACTTAGCTTCGGAGAGCTGCGTATCTGCGTCTTCTGCGTGTCTTGCCGCTCTACACTCAGCAAAAAGCTTTTCCAGCATATCTTGCAAGGAGAAACTCTGCCAGGAAAGAAAACATCCAAAATCTTGTTCTAAAGCTTGCACGGGGGTCTGCAAAGAGTTTGGCAAGAATGAAAGGTAGTTGTCCAAAACTCGTTCTTTTCCAATAGAATAACCATGGAAAAGGCAGGAGAGTGGTAAAGTACTGTTTTCTCTAAGTCTGAAGGCTGCCCACACTGTGCCTGCGTGCTGCAGCTTGCATCTTCGCCTTTGGGAAGCTGCCGCTCGCCGATTCTCCCGGAGGCGAAGAAGCGGCTTCTTCGCACACAGAGCATTGTGGCGAGCGCAGGGAGCTCCTGAGAGCGGTTTGTGCCGAAAGAAGCCCGGGACCGGCACTTAGCTTCGGAGAGCTGCGTATCTGCGTCTTCTGCGTGTCTTGCCGCTCTACACTCAGCAAAAAGCTTTTCCAGCATATCTTGCAAGGAGAAACTCTGCCAGGAAAGAAAACATCCAAAATCTTGTTCTAAAGCTTGCACGGGGGTCTGCAAAGAGTTTGGCAAGAATGAAAGGTAGTTGTCCAAAACTCGTTCTTTTCCAATAGAATAACCATGGAAAAGGCAGGAGAGTGGTAAAGTACTGTTTTCTCTAAGTCTGAAGGCTGCCCACACTGTGCCTGTGTGCTGCAGCTTGCATCTTCGCCTTTGGGAAGCTGCCGCTCGCCGATTCTCCCGCAGGCGAAGAAGCGGCTTCTTCGCACACAGAGCATTGTGGCGAGCGCAGGGAGCTCCTGAGAGCGGTTTGTGCCGAAAGAAGCCCGGGACCGGCACTTAGCTTCGGAGAGCTGCGTATCTGCGTCTTCTGCGTGTCTTGCCGCTCTACACTCAGCAAAAAGCTTTTCCACCATATCTTGCAAGGAGAAACTCTGCCAGGAAAGAAAACATCCAAAATCTTGTTCTAAAGCTTGCACGGGGGTCTGCAAAGAGTTTGGCAAGAATGAAAGGTAGTTGTCCAAAACTCGTTCTTTTCCAATAGAATAACCATGGAAAAGGCAGGAGAGTGGTAAAGTACTGTTTTCTCTAAGTCTGAAGGCTGCCCACACTGTGCCTGTGTGCTGCAGCTTGCATCTTCGCCTTTGGGAAGCTGCCGCTCGCCGATTCTCCCGCAGGCGAAGAAGCGGCTTCTTCACACACAGAGCATTGTGGCGAGCGCAGGGAGCTCCTGAGAGCGGTTTGTGCCGAAAGAAGCCGGGACCGGCACTTAGCTTCGGAGAGCTGCGTATCTGCGTCTTCTGCGTGTCTTGCCGCTCTACACTCAGCAAAAAGCTTTTCCACCATATCTTGCAAGGAGAAACTCTGCCAGGAAAGAAAACATCCAAAATCTTGTTCTAAAGCTTGCACGGGGGTCTGCAAAGAGTTTGGCAAGAATGAAAGGTAGTTGTCCAAAACTCGTTCTTTTCCAATAGAATAACCATGGAAAAGGCAGGAGAGTGGTAAAGTACTGTTTTCTCTAAGTCTGAAGGCTGCCCACACTGTGCCTGTGTGCTGCAGCTTGCATCTTCGCCTTTGGGAAGCTGCCGCTCGCCGATTCTCCCGCAGGCGAAGAAGCGGCTTCTTCGCACACAGAGCATTGTGGCGAGCGCAGGGAGCTCCTGAGAGCGGTTTGTGCCGAAAGAAGCCCGGGACCGGCACTTAGCTTCGGAGAGCTGCGTATCTGCGTCTTCTGCGTGTCTTGCCGCTCTACACTCAGCAAAAAGCTTTTCCACCATATCTTGCAAGGAGAAACTCTGCCAGGAAAGAAAACATCCAAAATCTTGTTCTAAAGCTTGCACGGGGGTCTGCAAAGAGTTTGGCAAGAATGAAAGGTAGTTGTCCAAAACTCGTTCTTTTCCAATAGGAATAACCATGGAAAAGGCAGGAGAGTGGTAAAGTACTGTTTTCTCTAAGTCTGAAGGCTGCCCACACTGTGCCTGTGTGCTGCAGCTTGCATCTTCGCCTTTGGGAAGCTGCCGCTCGCCGATTCTCCCGGAGGCGAAGAAGCGGCTTCTTCACACACAGAGCATTGTGGCGAGCGCAGGGAGCTCCTGAGAGCGGTTTGTGCCGAAAGAAGCCCGGGACCGGCACTTAGCTTCGGAGAGCTGCGTATCTGCGTCTTCTGCGTGTCTTGCCACTCTACACTCAGCCAAAAGCTTTTCCACCATATCTTGCAAGGAGAAACTCTGCCAGGAAAGAAAACATCCAAAATCTTGTTCTAAAGCTTGCACGGGGGTCTGCAAAGAGTTGGGCAAGAATGAAAGGTAGTTGTCCAAAACTCGTTCTTTTCCAATATAATAACCATGGAAAAGGCAGGAGAGTGGTAAAGTACTGTTTTCTCTAAGTCTGAAGGCTGCCCACACTGTGCCTGTGTGCTGCAGCTTGCATCTTCGCCTTTGGGAAGCTGCCGCTCGCCGATTCTCCCGGAGGCGAAGAAGCGGCTTCTTCGCACACAAGAGCATTGTGGCGAGCGCAGGGAGCTCCTGAGAGCGGTTTGTGCCGAAAGAACCCCGGGACCGGCACTTAGCTTCGGAGAGCTGCGTATCTGCGTCTTCTGCGTGTCTTGCCGCTCTACACTCAGCAAAAAGCTTTTCCACCATATCTTGCAAGGAGAAACTCTGCCAGGAAAGAAAACATCCAAAATCTTGTTCTAAAGCTTGCACGGGGGTCTGCAAAGAGTTTGGCAAGAATGAAAGGTAGTTGTCCAAAACTCGTTCTTTTCCAATAGAATAACCATGGAAAAGGCAGGAGAGTGGTAAAGTACTGTTTTCTCTAAGTCTGAAGGCTGCCCACACTGTGCCTGTGTGCTGCAGCTTGCATCTTCGCCTTTGGGAAGCTGCCGCTCGCCGATTCTCCCGGAGGCGAAGAAGCGGCTTCTTCGCACACAGAGCATTGTGGCGAGCGCAGGGAGCTCCTGAGAGCGGTTTGTGCCGAAAGAAGCCCGGGACCGGCACTTAGCTTCGGAGAGCTGCGTATCTGCGTCTTCTGCGTGTCTTGCCGCTCTACACTCAGCAAAAAGCTTTTCCACCATATCTTGCAAGGAGAAACTCTGCCAGGAAAGAAAACATCCAAAATCTTGTTCTAAAGCTTGCACGGGGGTCTGCAAAGAGTTTGGCAAGAATGAAAGGTAGTTGTCCAAAACTCGTTCTTTTCCAATAGAATAACCATGGATAAGGCAGGAGAGTGGTAAAGTACTGTTTTCTCTAAGTCTGAAGGCTGCCCACACTGTGCCTGTGTGCTGCAGCTTGCATCTTCGCCTTTGGGAAGCTGCCGCTCGCCGATTCTCCCGGAGGCGAAGAAGCGGCTTCTTCACACACAGAGCATTGTGGCGAGCGCAGGGAGCTCCTGAGAGCGGTTTGTGCCGAAAGAAGCCCGGGACCGGCACTTAGCTTCGGAGAGCTGCGTATCTGCGTCTTCTGCGTGTCTTGCCGCTCTACACTCAGCCAAAAGCTTTTCCACCATATCTTGCAAGGAGAAACTCTGCCAGGAAAGAAAACATCCAAAATCTTGTTCTAAAGCTTGCACGGGGGTCTGCAAAGAGTTGGGCAAGAATGAAAGGTAGTTGTCCAAAACTCGTTCTTTTCCAATAGAATAACCATGGAAAAGGCAGGAGAGTGGTAAAGTACTGTTTTCTCTAAGTCTGAAGGCTGCCCACACTGTGCCTGTGTGCTGCAGCTTGCATCTTCGCCTTTGGGAAGCTGCCGCTCGCCGATTCTCCCGCAGGCGAAGAAGCGGCTTCTTCGCACACAGAGCATTGTGGCGAGCGCAGGGAGCTCCTAAGAGCGGTTTGTGCCGAAAGAAGCCCGGGACCGGCACTTAGCTTCGGAGAGCTGCGTATCTGCGTCTTCTGCGTGTCTTGCCGCTCTACACTCAGCAAAAAGCTTTTCCACCATATCTTGCAAGGAGAAACTCTGCCAGGAAAGAAAACATCCAAAATCTTGTTCTAAAGCTTGCACGGGGGTCTGCAAAGAGTTTGGCAAGAATGAAAGGTAGTTGTCCAAAACTCGTTCTTTTCCAATAGAATAACCATGGAAAAGGCAGGAGAGTGGTAAAGTACTGTTTTCTCTAAGTCTGAAGGCTGCCCACACTGTGCCTGTGTGCTGCAGCTTGCATCTTCGCCTTTGGGAAGCTGCCGCTCGCCGATTCTCCCGCAGGCGAAGAAGCGGCTTCTTCGCACACAGAGCATTGTGGCGAGCGCAGGGAGCTCCTGAGAGCGGTTTGTGCCGAAAGAAGCCCGGGACCGGCACTTAGCTTCGGAGAGCTGCGTATCTGCGTCTTCTGCGTGTCTTGCCGCTCTACACTCAGCCAAAAGCTTTTCCACCATATCTTGCAAGGAGAAACTCTGCCAGGAAAGAAAACATCCAAAATCTTGTTCTAAAGCTTGCACGGGGGTCTGCAAAGAGTTTGGCAAGAATGAAAGGTAGTTGTCCAAAACTCGTTCTTTTCCAATAGAATAACCATGGAAAAGGCAGGAGAGTGGTAAAGTACTGTTTTCTCTAAGTCTGAAGGCTGCCCACACTGTGCCTGTGTGCTGCAGCTTGCATCTTCGCCTTTGGGAAGCTGCCGCTCGCCGATTCTCCCGGAGGCGAAGAAGCGGCTTCTTCGCACACAGAGCATTGTGGCGAGCGCAGGGAGCTCCTGAGAGCGGTTTGTGCCGAAAGAACCCCGGGACCGGCACTTAGCTTCGGAGAGCTGCGTATCTGCGTCTTCTGCGTGTCTTGCCGCTCTACACTCAGCAAAAAGCTTTCCACCATATCTTGCAAGGAGAAACTCTGCAGGAAAGAAAACATCCAAAATCTTGTTCTAAAGCTTGCACGGGGGTCTGCAAAGGAGTTTGGCAAGAATGAAAGGTAGTTGTCCAAAACTCGTTCTTTTCCAATAGAATAACCATGGATAAGGCAGGAGAGTGGTAAAGTACTGTTTTCTCTAAGTCTGAAGGCTGCCCACACTGTGCCTGTGTGCTGCAGCTTGCATCTTCGCCTTTGGGAAGCTGCCGCTCGCCGATTCTCCCGGAGGCGAAGAAGCGGCTTCTTCACACACAGAGCATTGTGGCGAGCGCAGGGAGCTCCTGAGAGCGGTTTGTGCCGAAAGAAGCCCGGGACCGGCACTTAGCTTCGGAGAGCTGCGTATCTGCGTCTTCTGCGTGTCTTGCCGCTCTACACTCAGCCAAAAGCTTTTCCACCATATCTTGCAAGGAGAAACTCTGCCAGGAAAGAAAACATCCAAAATCTTGTTCTAAAGCTTGCACGGGGGTCTGCAAAGAGTTGGGCAAGAATGAAAGGTAGTTGTCCAAAACTCGTTCTTTTCCAATAGAATAACCATGGAAAAGGCAGGAGAGTGGTAAAGTACTGTTTTCTCTAAGTCTGAAGGCTGCCCACACTGTGCCTGTGTGCTGCAGCTTGCATCTTCGCCTTTGGGAAGCTGCCGCTCGCCGATTCTCCCGCAGGCGAAGAAGCGGCTTCTTCGCACACAGAGCATTGTGGCGAGCGCAGGGAGCTCCTAAGAGCGGTTTGTGCCGAAAGAAGCCCGGGACCGGCACTTAGCTTCGGAGAGCTGCGTATCTGCGTCTTCTGCGTGTCTTGCCGCTCTACACTCAGCCAAAAGCTTTTCCACCATATCTTGCAAGGAGAAACTCTGCCAGGAAAGAAAACATCCAAAATCTTGTTCTAAAGCTTGCACGGGGGTCTGCAAAGAGTTTGGCAAGAATGAAAGGTAGTTGTCCAAAACTCGTTCTTTTCCAATAGAATAACCATGGAAAAGGCAGGAGAGTGGTAAAGTACTGTTTTCTCTAAGTCTGAAGGCTGCCCACACTGTGCCTGTGTGCTGCAGCTTGCATCTTCGCCTTTGGGAAGCTGCCGCTCGCCGATTCTCCCGCAGGCGAAGAAGCGGCTTCTTCGCACACAGAGCATTGTGGCGAGCGCAGGGAGCTCCTGAGAGCGGTTTGTGCCGAAAGAAGCCCGGGACCGGCACTTAGCTTCGGAGAGCTGCGTATCTGCGTCTTCTGCGTGTCTTGCCGCTCTACACTCAGCCAAAAGCTTTTCCACCATATCTTGCAAGGAGAAACTCTGCCAGGAAAGAAAACATCCAAAATCTTGTTCTAAAGCTTGCACGGGGGTCTGCAAAGAGTTTGGCAAGAATGAAAGGTAGTTGTCCAAAACTCGTTCTTTTCCAATAGAATAACCATGGAAAAGGCAGGAGAGTGGTAAAGTACTGTTTTCTCTAAGTCTGAATGCTGCCCACACTGTGCCTGTTTGCTGCAGCTTGCATCTTCGCCTTTGGGAAGCTGCCGCTCGCCGATTCTCCCGGAGGCGAAGAAGCGGCTTCTTCGCACACAGAGCATTGTGGCGAGCGCAGGGAGCTCCTGAGAGCGGTTTGTGCCGAAAGAAGCCCGGGACCGGCACTTAGCTTCGGAGAGCTGCGTATCTGCGTCTTCTGCGTGTCTTGCCGCTCTACACTCAGCAAAAAGCTTTTCCACCATATCTTGCAAGGAGAAACTCTGCCAGGAAAGAAAAACATCCAAAATCTTGTTCTAAAGCTTGCACGCAGGTCGCAAAGAGTTTGGCAAGAATGAAAGGTAGTTGTCCAAAACTCGTTTCTTTCCAATAGAATAACCATGGAAAAGGCAGGAGAGTGGTAAAAGTACTGTTTTCTCTAAGTCTGAAGGCTGCCCACACTGTGCCTGTGTGCTGCAGCTTGCAATCTTCGCTTTGGCAAGCTGCCGCTCGCCGATTCTCCGCAGGCGAAGAAGCGGCTTCTTCGCACACAGAGCATTGTGGCGAGCGCAGGGAGCTCCTGAGAGCGGTTTGTGCCGAAAGAAGCCCGGGACCGGCACTTAGCTTCGCAGAGCTGCGTATCTGCGTCTTCTGCGTGTCTTGCCGCTCTACACTCAGCAAAAAGCTTTTCCACCATATCTTGCAAGGAGAAACTCTGCCAGGAAAGAAAACATCCAAAATCTTGTTCTAAAGCTTGCACGGGGGTCTGCAAAGAGTTTGGCAAGAATGAAAGGTAGTTGTCCAAAACTCGTTCTTTTCCAATAGAAGAACCATGGAAAAGGCAGGAGAGTGGTAAAGTACTGTTTTCTCTAAGTCTGAAGGCTGCCCACACTGTGCCTGTGTGCTGCAGCTTGCATCTTCGCCTTTGGGAAGCTGCCGCTCGCCGATTCTCCCGCAGGCGAAGAAGCGGCTTCTTCGCACACAGAGCATTGTGGCGAGCGCAGGGAGCTCCTGAGAGCGGTTTGTGCCGAAAGAAGCCCGGGACCGGCACTTAGCTTCGCAGAGCTGCGTATCTGCGTCTTCTGCGTGTCTTGCCGCTCTACACTCAGCAAAAAGCTTTTCCAGCATATCTTGCAAGGAGAAACTCTGCCAGGAAAGAAAACATCCAAAATCTTGTTCTAAAGCTTGCACGGGGGTCTGCAAAGAGTTTGGCAAGAATGAAAGGTAGTTGTCCAAAACTCGTTCTTTTCCAATAGAATAACCATGGAAAAGGCAGGAGAGTGGTAAAGTACTGTTTTCTCTAAGTCTGAAGGCTGCCCACACTGTGCCTGTGTGCTGCAGCTTGCATCTTCGCCTTTGGCAAGCTGCCGCTCGCCGATTCTCCCGGAGGCGAAGAAGCGGCTTCTTCGCACACAGAGCATTGTGGCGAGCGCAGGGAGCTCCTGAGAGCGGTTTGTGCCGAAAGAAGCCCGGGACCGGCACTTAGCTTCGGAGAGCTGCGTATCTGCGTCTTCTGCGTGTCTTGCCGCTCTACACTCAGCAAAAAGCTTTTCCACCATATCTTGCAAGGAGAAACTCTGCCAGGAAAGAAAACATCCAAAATCTTGTTCTAAAGCTTGCACGGGGGTCTGCAAAGAGTTTGGCAAGAATGAAAGGTAGTTGTCCAAAACTCGTTCTTTTCCAATAGAATAACCATGGAAAAGGCAGGAGAGTGGTCAAGTACTGTTTTCTCTAAGTCTGAAGGCTGCCCACACTGTGCCTGTGTGCTGCAGCTTGCATCTTCGCCTTTGGGAAGCTGCCGCTCGCCGATTCTCCCGGAGGCGAAGAAGCGGCTTCTTCGCACACAGAGCATTGTGGCGAGCGCAGGGAGCTCCTGAGAGCGGTTTGTGCCGAAAGAAGCCCGGGACCGGCACTTAGCTTCGGAGAGCTGCGTATCTGCGTCTTCTGCGTGTCTTGCCGCTCTACACTCAGCCAAAAGCTTTTCCACCATATCTTGCAAGGAGAAACTCTGCCAGGAAAGAAAACATCCAAAATCTTGTTCTAAAGCTTGCACGGGGGTCTGCAAAGAGTTTGGCAAGAATGAAAGGTAGTTGTCCAAAACTCGTTCTTTTCCAATAGAATAACCATGGAAAAGGCAGGAGAGTGGTAAAGTACTGTTTTCTCTAAGTCTGAAGGCTGCCCACACTGTGCCTGTGTGCTGCAGCTTGCATCTTCGCCTTTGGGAAGCTGCCGCTCGCCGATTCTCCCGCAGGCGAAGAAGCGGCTTCTTCGCACACAGAGCATTGTGGCGAGCGCAGGGAGCTCCTGAGAGCGGTTTGTGCCGAAAGAAGCCCGGGACCGGCACTTAGCTTCGGAGAGCTGCGTATCTGCGTCTTCTGCGTGTCTTGCCGCTCTACACTCAGCAAAAAGCTTTTCCACCATATCTTGCAAGGAGAAACTCTGCCAGGAAAGAAAACATCCAAAATCTTGTTCTAAAGCTTGCACGGGGGTCTGCAAAGAGTTTGGCAAGAATGAAAGGTAGTTGTCCAAAACTCCTTCTTTTCCAATAGAATAACCATGGAAAAGGCAGGAGAGTGGTAAAGTACTGTTTTCTCTAAGTCTGAAGGCTGCCCACACTGTGCCTGTGTGCTGCAGCTTGCATCTTCGCCTTTGGGAAGCTGCCGCTCGCCGATTCTCCCGGAGGCGAAGAAGCGGCTTCTTCGCACACAGAGCATTGTGGCGAGCGCAGGGAGCTCCTGAGAGCGGTTTGTGCCGAAAGAAGCCCGGGACCGGCACTTAGCTTCGGAGAGCTGCGTATCTGCGTCTTCTGCGTGTCTTGCCGCTCTACACTCAGCAAAAAGCTTTTCCAGCATATCTTGCAAGGAGAAACTCTGCCAGGAAAGAAAACATCCAAAATCTTGTTCTAAAGCTTGCACGGGGGTCTGCAAAGAGTTTGGCAAGAATGAAAGGTAGTTGTCCAAAACTCGTTCTTTTCCAATAGAATAACCATGGAAAAGGCAGGAGAGTGGTAAAGTACTGTTTTCTCTAAGTCTGAAGGCTGCCCACACTGTGCCTGTGTGCTGCAGCTTGCATCTTCGCCTTTGGGAAGCTGCCGCTCGCCGATTCTCCCGGAGGCGAAGAAGCGGCTTCTTCGCACACAGAGCATTGTGGCGAGCGCAGGGAGCTCCTGAGAGCGGTTTGTGCCGAAAGAAGCCCGGGACCGGCACTTAGCTTCGCAGAGCTGCGTATCTGCGTCTTCTGCGTGTCTTGCCGCTCTACACTCAGCAAAAAGCTTTTCCAGCATATCTTGCAAGGAGAAACTCTGCCAGGAAAGAAAACATCCAAAATCTTGTTCTAAAGCTTGCACGGGGGTCTGCAAAGAGTTTGGCAAGAATGAAAGGTAGTTGTCCAAAACTCGTTCTTTTCCAATAGAATAACCATGGAAAAGGCAGGAGAGTGGTAAAGTACTGTTTTCTCTAAGTCTGAAGGCTGCCCACACTGTGCCTGTGTGCTGCAGCTTGCATCTTCGCCTTTGGGAAGCTGCCGCTCGCCGATTCTCCCGGAGGCGAAGAAGCGGCTTCTTCGCACACAGAGCATTGTGGCGAGCGCAGGGAGCTCCTGAGAGCGGTTTGTGCCGAAAGAAGCCCGGGACCGGCACTTAGCTTCGGAGAGCTGCGTATCTGCGTCTTCTGCGTGTCTTGCCGCTCTACACTCAGCAAAAAGCTTTTCCACCATATCTTGCAAGGAGAAACTCTACCAGGAAAGAAAACATCCAAAATCTTGTTCTAAAGCTTGCACGGGGGTCTGCAAAGAGTTTGGCAAGAATGAAAGGTAGTTGTCCAAAACTCGTTCTTTTCCAATAGAATAACCATGGAAAAGGCAGGAGAGTGGTAAAGTACTGTTTTCTCTAAGTCTGAAGGCTGCCCACACTGTGCCTGTGTGCTGCAGCTTGCATCTTCGCCTTTGGGAAGCTGCCGCTCGCCGATTCTCCCGCAGGCGAAGAAGCGGCTTCTTCGCACACAGAGCATTGTGGCGAGCGCAGGGAGCTCCTGAGAGCGGTTTGTGCCGAAAGAAGCCCGGGACCGGCACTTAGCTTCGGAGAGCTGCGTATCTGCGTCTTCTGCGTGTCTTGCCGCTCTACACTCAGCAAAAAGCTTTTCCAGCATATCTTGCAAGGAGAAACTCTGCCAGGAAAGAAAACATCCAAAATCTTGTTCTAAAGCTTGCACGGGGGTCTGCAAAGAGTTTGGCAAGAATGAAAGGTAGTTGTCCAAAACTCGTTCTTTTCCAATAGAATAACCATGGAAAAGGCAGGAGAGTGGTAAAGTACTGTTTTCTCTAAGTCTGAAGGCTGCCCACACTGTGCCTGCGTGCTGCAGCTTGCATCTTCGCCTTTGGGAAGCTGCCGCTCGCCGATTCTCCCGGAGGCGAAGAAGCGGCTTCTTCGCACACAGAGCATTGTGGCGAGCGCAGGGAGCTCCTGAGAGCGGTTTGTGCCGAAAGAAGCCCGGGACCGGCACTTAGCTTCGGAGAGCTGCGTATCTGCGTCTTCTGCGTGTCTTGCCGCTCTACACTCAGCAAAAAGCTTTTCCACCATATCTTGCAAGGAGAAACTCTGCCAGGAAAGAAAACATCCAAAATCTTGTTCTAAAGCTTGCACGGGGGTCTGCAAAGAGTTTGGCAAGAATGAAAGGTAGTTGTCCAAAACTCCTTCTTTTCCAATAGAATAACCATGGAAAAGGCAGGAGAGTGGTAAAGTACTGTTTTCTCTAAGTCTGAAGGCTGCCCACACTGTGCCTGTGTGCTGCAGCTTGCATCTTCGCCTTTGGGAAGCTGCCGCTCGCCGATTCTCCCGCAGGCGAAGAAGCGGCTTCTTCGCACACAGAGCATTGTGGCGAGCGCAGGGAGCTCCTGAGAGCGGTTTGTGCCGAAAGAAGCCCGGGACCGGCACTTAGCTTCGGAGAGCTGCGTATCTGCGTCTTCTGCGTGTCTTGCCGCTCTACACTCAGCAAAAAGCTTTTCCACCATATCTTGCAAGGAGAAACTCTGCCAGGAAAGAAAACATCCAAAATCTTGTTCTAAAGCTTGCACGGGGGTCTGCAAAGAGTTTGGCAAGAATGAAAGGTAGTTGTCCAAAACTCGTTCTTTTCCAATAGAATAACCATGGAAAAGGCAGGAGAGTGGTAAAGTACTGTTTTCTCTAAGTCTGAAGGCTGCCCACACTGTGCCTGTGTGCTGCAGCTTGCATCTTCGCCTTTGGGAAGCTGCCGCTCGCCGATTCTCCCGGAGGCGAAGAAGCGGCTTCTTCGCACACAGAGCATTGTGGCGAGCGCAGGGAGCTCCTGAGAGCGGTTTGTGCCGAAAGAAGCCCGGGACCGGCACTTAGCTTCGGAGAGCTGCGTATCTGCGTCTTCTGCGTGTCTTGCCGCTCTACACTCAGCAAAAAGCTTTTCCACCATATCTTGCAAGGAGAAACTCTGCCAGGAAAGAAAACATCCAAAATCTTGTTCTAAAGCTTGCACGGGGCTCTGCAAAGAGTTTGGCAAGAATGAAAGGTAGTTGTCCAAAACTCGTTCTTTTCCAATAGAATAACCATGGAAAAGGCAGGAGAGTGGTAAAGTACTGTTTTCTCTAAGTCTGAAGGCTGCCCACACTGTGCCTGTGTGCTGCAGCTTGCATCTTCGCCTTTGGGAAGCTGCCGCTCGCCGATTCTCCCGGAGGCGAAGAAGCGGCTTCTTCGCACACAGAGCATTGTGGCGAGCGCAGGGAGCTCCTGAGAGCGGTTTGTGCCGAAAGAAGCCCGGGACCGGCACTTAGCTTCGGAGAGCTGCGTATCTGCGTCTTCTGCGTGTCTTGCCGCTCTACACTCAGCAAAAAGCTTTTCCACCATATCTTGCAAGGAGAAACTCTGCCAGGAAAGAAAACATCCAAAATCTTCTTCTAAAGCTTGCACGGGGGTCTGCAAAGAGTTTGGCAAGAATGAAAGGTAGTTGTCCAAAACTCGTTCTTTTCCAATAGAATAACCATGGAAAAGGCAGGAGAGTGGTAAAGTACTGTTTTCTCTAAGTCTGAAGGCTGCCCACACTGTGCCTGTGTGCTGCAGCTTGCATCTTCGCCTTTGGGAAGCTGCCGCTCGCCGATTCTCCGGGAGGCGAAGAAGCGGCTTCTTCGCACACAGAGCATTGTGGCGAGCGCAGGGAGCTCCTGAGAGCGGTTTGTGCCGAAAGAAGCCCGGGACCGGCACTTAGCTTCGGAGAGCTGCGTATCTGCGTCTTCTGCGTGTCTTGCCGCTCTACACTCAGCAAAAAGCTTTTCCAGCATATCTTGCAAGGAGAAACTCTGCCAGGAAAGAAAACATCCAAAATCTTGTTCTAAAGCTTGCACGGGGGTCTGCAAAGAGTTTGGCAAGAATGAAAGGTCGTTGTCCAAAACTCGTTCTTTTCCAATAGACTAACCATGGAAAAGGCAGGAGAGTGGTAAAGTACTGTTTTCTCTAAGTCTGAATGCTGCCCACACTGTGCCTGTGTGCTGCAGCTTGCATCTTCGCCTTTGGGAAGCTGCCGCTCGCCGATTCTCCCGGAGGCGAAGAAGCGGCTTCTTCGCACACAGAGCATTGTGGCGAGCGCAGGGAGCTCCTGAGAGCGGTTTGTGCCGAAAGAAGCCCGGGACCGGCACTTAGCTTCGGAGAGCTGCGTATCTGCGTCTTCTGCGTGTCTTGCCGCTCTACACTCAGCAAAAAGCTTTTCCACCATATCTTGCAAGGAGAAACTCTGCCAGGAAAGAAAACATCCAAAATCTTGTTCTAAAGCTTGCACGGGGGTCTGCAAAGAGTTTGGCAAGAATGAAAGGTAGTTGTCCAAAACTCGTTCTTTTCCAATAGAATAACCATGGAAAAGGCAGGAGAGTGGTAAAGTACTGTTTTCTCTAAGTCTGAAGGCTGCCCACACTGTGCCTGTGTGCTGCAGCTTGCATCTTCGCCTTTGGGAAGCTGCCGCTCGCCGATTCTCCCGCAGGCGAAGAAGCGGCTTCTTCGCACACAGAGCATTGTGGCGAGCGCAGGGAGCTCCTGAGAGCGGTTTGTGCCGAAAGAAGCCCGGGACCGGCACTTAGCTTCGGAGAGCTGCGTATCTGCGTCTTCTGCGTGTCTTGCCGCTCTACACTCAGCAAAAAGCTTTTCCAGCATATCTTGCAAGGAGAAACTCTGCCAGGAAAGAAAACATCCAAAATCTTGTTCTAAAGCTTGCACGGGGGTCTGCAAAGAGTTTGGCAAGAATGAAAGGTAGTTGTCCAAAACTCGTTCTTTTCCAATAGAATAACCATGGAAAAGGCAGGAGAGTGGTAAAGTACTGTTTTCTCTAAGTCTGAAGGCTGCCCACACTGTGCCTGTGTGCTGCAGCTTGCATCTTCGCCTTTGGGAAGCTGCCGCTCGCCGATTCTCCCGGAGGCGAAGAAGCGGCTTCTTCGCACACAGAGCATTGTGGCGAGCGCAGGGAGCTCCTGAGAGCGGTTTGTGCCGAAAGAAGCCCGGGACCGGCACTTAGCTTCGCAGAGCTGCGTATCTGCGTCTTCTGCGTGTCTTGCCGCTCTACACTCAGCAAAAAGCTTTTCCAGCATATCTTGCAAGGAGAAACTCTGCCAGGAAAGAAAACATCCAAAATCTTGTTCTAAAGCTTGCACGGGGGTCTGCAAAGAGTTTGGCAAGAATGAAAGGTAGTTGTCCAAAACTCGTTCTTTTCCAATAGAATAACCATGGAAAAGGCAGGAGAGTGGTAAAGTACTGTTTTCTCTAAGTCTGAAGGCTGCCCACACTGTGCCTGCGTGCTGCAGCTTGCATCTTCGCCTTTGGGAAGCTGCCGCTCGCCGATTCTCCCGGAGGCGAAGAAGCGGCTTCTTCGCACACAGAGCATTGTGGCGAGCGCAGGGAGCTCCTGAGAGCGGTTTGTGCCGAAAGAAGCCCGGGACCGGCACTTAGCTTCGGAGAGCTGCGTATCTGCGTCTTCTGCGTGTCTTGCCGCTCTACACTCAGCCAAAAGCTTTTCCAGCATATCTTGCAAGGAGAAACTCTACCAGGAAAGAAAACATCCAAAATCTTGTTCTAAAGCTTGCACGGGGGTCTGCAAAGAGTTTGGCAAGAATGAAAGGTAGTTGTCCAAAACTCGTTCTTTTCCAATAGAATAACCATGGAAAAGGCAGGAGAGTGGTAAAGTACTGTTTTCTCTAAGTCTGAAGGCTGCCCACACTGTGCCTGTGTGCTGCAGCTTGCATCTTCGCCTTTGGGAAGCTGCCGCTCGCCGATTCTCCCGGAGGCGAAGAAGCGGCTTCTTCGCACACAGAGCATTGTGGCGAGCGCAGGGAGCTCCTGAGAGCGGTTTGTGCCGAAAGAAGCCCGGGACCGGCACTTAGCTTCGGAGAGCTGCGTATCTGCGTCTTCTGCGTGTCTTGCCGCTCTACACTCAGCAAAAAGCTTTTCCACCATATCTTGCAAGGAGAAACTCTGCCAGGAAAGAAAACATCCAAAATCTTGTTCTAAAGCTTGCACGGGGGTCTGCAAAGAGTTTGGCAAGAATGAAAGGTAGTTGTCCAAAACTCGTTCTTTTCCAATAGAATAACCATGGAAAAGGCAGGAGAGTGGTAAAGTACTGTTTTCTCTAAGTCTGAAGGCTGCCCACACTGTGCCTGTGTGCTGCAGCTTGCATCTTCGCCTTTGGGAAGCTGCCGCTCGCCGATTCTCCCGGAGGCGAAGAAGCGGCTTCTTCGCACACAGAGCATTGTGGCGAGCGCAGGGAGCTCCTGAGAGCGGTTTGTGCCGAAAGAAGCCCGGGACCGGCACTTAGCTTCGGAGAGCTGCGTATCTGCGTCTTCTGCGTGTCTTGCCGCTCTACACTCAGCAAAAAGCTTTTCCAGCATATCTTGCAAGGAGAAACTCTGCCAGGAAAGAAAACATCCAAAATCTTGTTCTAAAGCTTGCACGGGGGTCTGCAAAGAGTTTGGCAAGAATGAAAGGTCGTTGTCCAAAACTCGTTCTTTTCCAATAGACTAACCATGGAAAAGGCAGGAGAGTGGTAAAGTACTGTTTTCTCTAAGTCTGAATGCTGCCCACACTGTGCCTGTGTGCTGCAGCTTGCATCTTCGCCTTTGGGAAGCTGCCGCTCGCCGATTCTCCCGGAGGCGAAGAAGCGGCTTCTTCGCACACAGAGCATTGTGGCGAGCGCAGGGAGCTCCTGAGAGCGGTTTGTGCCGAAAGAAGCCCGGGACCGGCACTTAGCTTCGGAGAGCTGCGTATCTGCGTCTTCTGCGTGTCTTGCCGCTCTACACTCAGCAAAAAGCTTTTCCACCATATCTTGCAAGGAGAAACTCTGCCAGGAAAGAAAACATCCAAAATCTTGTTCTAAAGCTTGCACGGGGGTCTGCAAAGAGTTTGGCAAGAATGAAAGGTAGTTGTCCAAAACTCGTTCTTTTCCAATAGAATAACCATGGAAAAGGCAGGAGAGTGGTAAAGTACTGTTTTCTCTAAGTCTGAAGGCTGCCCACACTGTGCCTGTGTGCTGCAGCTTGCATCTTCGCCTTTGGGAAGCTGCCGCTCGCCGATTCTCCCGGAGGCGAAGAAGCGGCTTCTTCGCACACAGAGCATTGTGGCGAGCGCAGGGAGCTCCTGAGAGCGGTTTGTGCCGAAAGAAGCCCGGGACCGGCACTTAGCTTCGGAGAGCTGCGTATCTGCGTCTTCTGCGTGTCTTGCCGCTCTACACTCAGCAAAAAGCTTTTCCAGCATATCTTGCAAGGAGAAACTCTGCCAGGAAAGAAAACATCCAAAATCTTGTTCTAAAGCTTGCACGGGGGTCTGCAAAGAGTTTGGCAAGAATGAAAGGTAGTTGTCCAAAACTCGTTCTTTTCCAATAGAAGAACCATGGAAAAGGCAGGAGAGTGGTAAAGTACTGTTTTCTCTAAGTCTGAAGGCTGCCCACACTGTGCCTGTGTGCTGCAGCTTGCATCTTCGCCTTTGGGAAGCTGCCGCTCGCCGATTCTCCCGCAGGCGAAGAAGCGGCTTCTTCGCACACAGAGCATTGTGGCGAGCGCAGGGAGCTCCTGAGAGCGGTTTGTGCCGAAAGAAGCCCGGGACCGGCACTTAGCTTCGCAGAGCTGCGTATCTGCGTCTTCTGCGTGTCTTGCCGCTCTACACTCAGCCAAAAGCTTTTCCAGCATATCTTGCAAGGAGAAACTCTGCCAGGAAAGAAAACATCCAAAATCTTGTTCTAAAGCTTGCACGGGGGTCTGCAAAGAGTTTGGCAAGAATGAAAGGTAGTTGTCCAAAACTCGTTCTTTTCCAATAGAATAACCATGGAAAAAGCAGGAGAGTGGTAAAGGACTGTTTTCTCTAAGTCTGAAGGCTGCCCACACTGTGCCTGTGTGCTGCAGCTTGCATCTTCGCCTTTGGGAAGCTGCCGCTCGCCGATTCTCCCGGAGGCGAAGAAGCAGCTTCTTCGCACACAGAGCATTGTGGCGAGCGCAGGGAGCTCCTGAGAGCGGTTTGTGCCGAAAGAAGCCCGGGACCGGCACTTAGCTTCGGAGAGCTGCGTATCTGCGTCTTCTGCGTGTCTTGCCGCTCTACACTCAGCAAAAAGCTTTTCCAGCATATCTTGCAAGGAGAAACTCTGCCAGGAAAGAAAACATCCAAAATCTTCTTCTAAAGCTTGCACGGGGGTCTGCAAAGAGTTTGGCAAGAATGAAAGGTAGTTGTCCAAAACTCGTTCTTTTCCAATAGAATAACCATGGAAAAGGCAGGAGAGTGGTAAAGTACTGTTTTCTCTAAGTCTGAAGGCTGCCCACACTGTGCCTGTGTGCTGCAGCTTGCATCTTCGCCTTTGGGAAGCTGCCGCTCGCCGATTCTCCCGGAGGCGAAGAAGCGGCTTCTTCGCACACAGAGCATTGTGGCGAGCGCAGGGAGCTCCTGAGAGCGGTTTGTGCCGAAAGAAGCCCGGGACCGGCACTTAGCTTCGGAGAGCTGCGTATCTGCGTCTTCTGCGTGTCTTGCCGCTCTACACTCAGCAAAAAGCTTTTCCAGCATATCTTGCAAGGAGAAACTCTACCAGGAAAGAAAACATCCAAAATCTTGTTCTAAAGCTTGCACGGGGGTCTGCAAAGAGTTTGGCAAGAATGAAAGGTAGTTGTCCAAAACTCGTTCTTTTCCAATAGAATAACCATGGAAAAGGCAGGAGAGTGGTAAAGTACTGTTTTCTCTAAGTCTGAATGCTGCCCACACTGTGCCTGTGTGCTGCAGCTTGCATCTTCGCCTTTGGAAGCTGCCGCTCGCCGATTCTCCCGGAGGCGAAGAAGCGGCTTCTTCGCACACAGAGCATTGTGGCGAGCGCAGGGAGCTCCTGAGAGCGGTTTGTGCCGAAAGAAGCCCGGGACCGGCACTTAGCTTCGGAGAGCTGCGTATCTGCGTCTTCTGCGTGTCTTGCCGCTCTACACTCAGCAAAAAGCTTTTCCAGCATATCTTGCAAGGAGAAACTCTGCCAGGAAAGAAAACATCCAAAATCTTGTTCTAAAGCTTGCACGGGGGTCTGCAAAGAGTTTGGCAAGAATGAAAGGTAGTTGTCCAAAACTCGTTCTTTTCCAATAGAATAACCATGGAAAAGGCAGGAGAGTGGTAAAGTACTGTTTTCTCTAAGTCTGAAGGCTGCCCACACTGTGCCTGTGTGCTGCAGCTTGCATCTTCGCCTTTGGCAAGCTGCCGCTCGCCGATTCTCCCGGAGGCGAAGAAGCGGCTTCTTCGCACACAGAGCATTGTGGCGAGCGCAGGGAGCTCCTGAGAGCGGTTTGTGCCGAAAGAAGCCCGGGACCGGCACTTAGCTTCGCAGAGCTGCGTATCTGCGTCTTCTGCGTGTCTTGCCGCTCTACACTCAGCAAAAAGCTTTTCCACCATATCTTGCAAGGAGAAACTCTGCCAGGAAAGAAAACATCCAAAATCTTCTTCTAAAGCTTGCACGGGGGTCTGCAAAGAGTTTGGCAAGAATGAAAGGTAGTTGTCCAAAACTCGTTCTTTTCCAATAGAATAACCATGGAAAAGGCAGGAGAGTGGTAAAGTACTGTTTTCTCTAAGTCTGAAGGCTGCCCACACTGTGCCTGTGTGCTGCAGCTTGCATCTTCGCCTTTGGGAAGCTGCCGCTCGCCGATTCTCCCGCAGGCGAAGAAGCGGCTTCTTCGCACACAGAGCATTGTGGCGAGCGCAGGGAGCTCCTGAGAGCGGTTTGTGCCGAAAGAAGCCCGGGACCGGCACTTAGCTTCGGAGAGCTGCGTATCTGCGTCTTCTGCGTGTCTTGCCGCTCTACACTCAGCAAAAAGCTTTTCCAGCATATCTTGCAAGGAGAAACTCTGCCAGGAAAGAAAACATCCAAAATCTTGTTCTAAAGCTTGCACGGGGGTCTGCAAAGAGTTTGGCAAGAATGAAAGGTAGTTGTCCAAAACTCGTTCTTTTCCAATAGAATAACCATGGAAAAGGCAGGAGAGTGGTAAAGTACTGTTTTCTCTAAGTCTGAAGGCTGCCCACACTGTGCCTGTGTGCTGCAGCTTGCATCTTCGCCTTTGGGAAGCTGCCGCTCGCCGATTCTCCCGCAGGCGAAGAAGCGGCTTCTTCGCACACAGAGCATTGTGGCGAGCGCAGGGAGCTCCTGAGAGCGGTTTGTGCCGAAAGAAGCCCGGGACCGGCACTTAGCTTCGGAGAGCTGCGTATCTGCGTCTTCTGCGTGTCTTGCCGCTCTACACTCAGCCAAAAGCTTTTCCACCATATCTTGCAAGGAGAAACTCTGCCAGGAAAGAAAACATCCAAAATCTTGTTCTAAAGCTTGCTCGGGGTCTGCAAAGAGTTTGGCAAGAATGAAAGGTAGTTGTCCAAAACTCGTTCTTTTCCAATAGAATAACCATGGAAAAAGCAGGAGAGTGGTAAAGGACTGTTTTCTCTAAGTCTGAAGGCTGCCCACACTGTGCCTGTGTGCTGCAGCTTGCATCTTCGCCTTTGGGAAGCTGCCGCTCGCCGATTCTCCCGGAGGCGAAGAAGCGGCTTCTTCGCACACAGAGCATTGTGGCGAGCGCAGGGAGCTCCTGAGAGCGGTTTGTGCCGAAAGAAGCCCGGGACCGGCACTTAGCTTCGGAGAGCTGCGTATCTGCGTCTTCTGCGTGTCTTGCCGCTCTACACTCAGCAAAAAGCTTTTCCAGCATATCTTGCAAGGAGAAACTCTGCCAGGAAAGAAAACATCCAAAATCTTCTTCTAAAGCTTGCACGGGGGTCTGCAAAGAGTTTGGCAAGAATGAAAGGTAGTTGTCCAAAACTCGTTCTTTTCCAATAGAATAACCATGGAAAAGGCAGGAGAGTGGTAAAGTACTGTTTTCTCTAAGTCTGAAGGCTGCCCACACTGTGCCTGTGTGCTGCAGCTTGCATCTTCGCCTTTGGGAAGCTGCCGCTCGCCGATTCTCCCGGAGGCGAAGAAGCGGCTTCTTCGCACACAGAGCATTGTGGCGAGCGCAGGGAGCTCCTGAGAGCGGTTTGTGCCGAAAGAAGCCCGGGACCGGCACTTAGCTTCGGAGAGCTGCGTATCTGCGTCTTCTGCGTGTCTTGCCGCTCTACACTCAGCAAAAAGCTTTTCCAGCATATCTTGCAAGGAGAAACTCTACCAGGAAAGAAAACATCCAAAATCTTGTTCTAAAGCTTGCACGGGGGTCTGCAAAGAGTTTGGCAAGAATGAAAGGTAGTTGTCCAAAACTCGTTCTTTTCCAATAGAATAACCATGGAAAAGGCAGGAGAGTGGTAAAGTACTGTTTTCTCTAAGTCTGAATGCTGCCCACACTGTGCCTGTGTGCTGCAGCTTGCATCTTCGCCTTTGGGAAGCTGCCGCTCGCCGATTCTCCCGGAGGCGAAGAAGCGGCTTCTTCGCACACAGAGCATTGTGGCGAGCGCAGGGAGCTCCTGAGAGCGGTTTGTGCCGAAAGAAGCCCGGGACCGGCACTTAGCTTCGGAGAGCTGCGTATCTGCGTCTTCTGCGTGTCTTGCCGCTCTACACTCAGCAAAAAGCTTTTCCAGCATATCTTGCAAGGAGAAACTCTGCCAGGAAAGAAAACATCCAAAATCTTCTTCTAAAGCTTGCACGGGGGTCTGCAAAGAGTTTGGCAAGAATGAAAGGTAGTTGTCCAAAACTCGTTCTTTTCCAATAGAATAACCATGGAAAAGGCAGGAGAGTGGTAAAGTACTGTTTTCTCTAAGTCTGAAGGCTGCCCACACTGTGCCTGTGTGCTGCAGCTTGCATCTTCGCCTTTGGCAAGCTGCCGCTCGCCGATTCTCCCGGAGGCGAAGAAGCGGCTTCTTCGCACACAGAGCATTGTGGCGAGCGCAGGGAGCTCCTGGAGAGCGGTTTGTGCCGAAAGAAGCCCGGGACCGGCACTTAGCTTCGGAGAGCTGCGTATCTGCGTCTTCTGCGTGTCTTGCCGCTCTACACTCAGCAAAAAGCTTTTCCACCATATCTTGCAAGGAGAAACTCTGCCAGGAAAGAAAACATCCAAAATCTTGTTCTAAAGCTTGCACGGGGGTCTGCAAAGAGTTTGGCAAGAATGAAAGGTAGTTGTCCAAAACTCGTTCTTTTCCAATAGAATAACCATGGAAAAGGCAGGAGAGTGGTCAAGTACTGTTTTCTCTAAGTCTGAAGGCTGCCCACACTGTGCCTGTGTGCTGCAGCTTGCATCTTCGCCTTTGGGAAGCTGCCGCTCGCCGATTCTCCCGGAGGCGAAGAAGCGGCTTCTTCGCACACAGAGCATTGTGGCGAGCGCAGGGAGCTCCTGAGAGCGGTTTGTGCCGAAAGAAGCCCGGGACCGGCACTTAGCTTCGGAGAGCTGCGTATCTGCGTCTTCTGCGTGTCTTGCCGCTCTACACTCAGCCAAAAAGCTTTTCCACCATATCTTGCAAGGAGAAACTCTGCCAGGAAAGAAAACATCCAAAATCTTGTTCTAAAGCTTGCACGGGGGTCTGCAAAGAGTTTGGCAAGAATGAAAGGTAGTTGTCCAAAACTCGTTCTTTTCCAATAGAATAACCATGGAAAAGGCAGGAGAGTGGTAAAGTACTGTTTTCTCTAAGTCTGAAGGCTGCCCACACTGTGCCTGTGTGCTGCAGCTTGCATCTTCGCCTTTGGGAAGCTGCCGCTCGCCGATTCTCCCGCAGGCGAAGAAGCGGCTTCTTCGCACACAGAGCATTGTGGCGAGCGCAGGGAGCTCCTGAGAGCGGTTTGTGCCGAAAGAAGCCCGGGACCGGCACTTAGCTTCGGAGAGCTGCGTATCTGCGTCTTCTGCGTGTCTTGCCGCTCTACACTCAGCAAAAAGCTTTTCCACCATATCTTGCAAGGAGAAACTCTGCCAGGAAAGAAAACATCCAAAATCTTGTTCTAAAGCTTGCACGGGGGTCTGCAAAGAGTTTGGCAAGAATGAAAGGTAGTTGTCCAAAACTCGTTCTTTTCCAATAGAATAACCATGGAAAAGGCAGGAGAGTGGTAAAGTACTGTTTTCTCTAAGTCTGAAGGCTGCCCACACTGTGCCTGTGTGCTGCAGCTTGCATCTTCGCCTTTGGGAAGCTGCCGCTCGCCGATTCTCCCGGAGGCGAAGAAGCGGCTTCTTCGCACACAGAGCATTGTGGCGAGCGCAGGGAGCTCCTGAGAGCGGTTTGTGCCGAAAGAAGCCCGGGACCGGCACTTAGCTTCGGAGAGCTGCGTATCTGCGTCTTCTGCGTGTCTTGCCGCTCTACACTCAGCAAAAAGCTTTTCCAGCATATCTTGCAAGGAGAAACTCTGCCAGGAAAGAAAACATCCAAAATCTTGTTCTAAAGCTTGCACGCGGGTCTGCAAAGAGTTTGGCAAGAATGAAAGGTAGTTGTCCAAAACTCGTTCTTTTCCAATAGAATAACCATGGAAAAGGCAGGAGAGTGGTAAAGTACTGTTTTCTCTAAGTCTGAAGGCTGCCCACACTGTGCCTGTGTGCTGCAGCTTGCATCTTCGCCTTTGGGAAGCTGCCGCTCGCCGATTCTCCCGGCAGGCGAAGAAGCGGCTTCTTCGCACACAGAGCATTGTGGCGAGCGCAGGGAGCTCCTGAGAGCGGTTTGTGCCGAAAGAAGCCCGGGACCGGCACTTAGCTTCGGAGAGCTGCGTATCTGCGTCTTCTGCGTGTCTTGCCGCTCTACACTCAGCAAAAAGCTTTTCCACCATATCTTGCAAGGAGAAACTCTGCCAGGAAAGAAAACATCCAAAATCTTGTTCTAAAGCTTGCACGGGGGTCTGCAAAGAGTTTGGCAAGAATGAAAGGTAGTTGTCCAAAACTCGTTCTTTTCCAATAGAATAACCATGGAAAAGGCAGGAGAGTGGTAAAGTACTGTTTTCTCTAAGTCTGAAGGCTGCCCACACTGTGCCTGTGTGCTGCAGCTTGCATCTTCGCCTTTGGGAAGCTGCCGCTCGCCGATTCTCCCGCAGGCGAAGAAGCGGCTTCTTCGCACACAGAGCATTGTGGCGAGCGCAGGGAGCTCCTGAGAGCGGTTTGTGCCGAAAGAAGCCCGGGACCGGCACTTAGCTTCGGAGAGCTGCGTATCTGCGTCTTCTGCGTGTCTTGCCGCTCTACACTCAGCAAAAAGCTTTTCCACCATATCTTGCAAGGAGAAACTCTGCCAGGAAAGAAAACATCCAAAATCTTGTTCTAAAGCTTGCACGGAGGTCTGCAAAGAGTTTGGCAAGAATGAAAGGTAGTTGTCCAAAACGCGTTCTTTTCCAATAGAATAACCATGGAAAAGGCAGGAGAGTGGTAAAGTACTGTTTTCTCTAAGTCTGAAGGCTGCCCACACTGTGCCTGTGTGCTGCAGCTTGCATCTTCGCCTTTGGGAAGCTGCCGCTCGCCGATTCTCCCGCAGGCGAAGAAGCGGCTTCTTCGCACACAGAGCATTGTGGCGAGCGCAGGGAGCTCCTGAGAGCGGTTTGTGCCGAAAGAAGCCCGGGACCGGCACTTAGCTTCGGAGAGCTGCGTATCTGCGTCTTCTGCGTGTCTTGCCGCTCTACACTCAGCAAAAAGCTTTTCCAGCATATCTTGCAAGGAGAAACTCTGCCAGGAAAGAAAACATCCAAAATCTTGTTCTAAAGCTTGCACGGGGGTCTGCAAAGAGTTTGGCAAGAATGAAAGGTAGTTGTCCAAAACTCGTTCTTTTCCAATAGAATAACCATGGAAAAGGCAGGAGAGTGGTAAAGTACTGTTTTCTCTAAGTCTGAAGGCTGCCCACACTGTGCCTGCGTGCTGCAGCTTGCATCTTCGCCTTTGGGAAGCTGCCGCTCGCCGATTCTCCCGCAGGCGAAGAAGCGGCTTCTTCGCACACAGAGCATTGTGGCGAGCGCAGGGAGCTCCTGAGAGCGGTTTGTGCCGAAAGAAGCCCGGGACCGGCACTTAGCTTCGGAGAGCTGCGTATCTGCGTCTTCTGCGTGTCTTGCCGCTCTACACTCAGCAAAAAGCTTTTCCACCATATCTTGCAAGGAGAAACTCTGCCAGGAAAGAAAACATCCAAAATCTTGTTCTAAAGCTTGCACGGGGGTCTGCAAAGAGTTTGGCAAGAATGAAAGGTAGTTGTCCAAAACTCGTTCTTTTCCAATAGAATAACCATGGAAAAGGCAGGAGAGTGGTAAAGTACTGTTTTCTCTAAGTCTGAAGGCTGCCCACACTGTGCCTGTGTGCTGCAGCTTGCATCTTCGCCTTTGGGAAGCTGCCGCTCGCCGATTCTCCCGGAGGCGAAGAAGCGGCTTCTTCGCACACAGAGCATTGTGGCGAGCGCAGGGAGCTCCTGAGAGCGGTTTGTGCCGAAAGAAGCCCGGGACCGGCACTTAGCTTCGGAGAGCTGCGTATCTGCGTCTTCTGCGTGTCTTGCCGCTCTACACTCAGCAAAAAGCTTTTCCAGCATATCTTGCAAGGAGAAACTCTGCCAGGAAAGAAAACATCCAAAATCTTGTTCTAAAGCTTGCACGCGGGTCTGCAAAGAGTTTGGCAAGAATGAAAGGTAGTTGTCCAAAACTCGTTCTTTTCCAATAGAATAACCATGGAAAAGGCAGGAGAGTGGTAAAGTACTGTTTTCTCTAAGTCTGAAGGCTGCCCACACTGTGCCTGTGTGCTGCAGCTTGCATCTTCGCCTTTGGGAAGCTGCCGCTCGCCGATTCTCCCGCAGGCGAAGAAGCGGCTTCTTCGCACACAGAGCATTGTGGCGAGCGCAGGGAGCTCCTGAGAGCGGTTTGTGCCGAAAGAAGCCCGGGACCGGCACTTAGCTTCGGAGAGCTGCGTATCTGCGTCTTCTGCGTGTCTTGCCGCTCTACACTCAGCCAAAAGCTTTTCCACCATATCTTGCAAGGAGAAACTCTGCCAGGAAAGAAAACATCCAAAATCTTGTTCTAAAGCTTGCACGGGGGTCTGCAAAGAGTTTGGCAAGAATGAAAGGTAGTTGTCCAAAACTCGTTCTTTTCCAATAGAATAACCATGGAAAAGGCAGGAGAGTGGTAAAGTACTGTTTTCTCTAAGTCTGAAGGCTGCCCACACTGTGCCTGTGTGCTGCAGCTTGCATCTTCGCCTTTGGGAAGCTGCCGCTCGCCGATTCTCCCGCAGGCGAAGAAGCGGCTTCTTCGCACACAGAGCATTGTGGCGAGCGCAGGGAGCTCCTGAGAGCGGTTTGTGCCGAAAGAAGCCCGGGACCGGCACTTAGCTTCGGAGAGCTGCGTATCTGCGTCTTCTGCGTGTCTTGCCGCTCTACACTCAGCAAAAAGCTTTTCCACCATATCTTGCAAGGAGAAACTCTGCCAGGAAAGAAAACATCCAAAATCTTGTTCTAAAGCTTGCACGGGGGTCTGCAAAGAGTTTGGCAAGAATGAAAGGTAGTTGTCCAAAACTCGTTCTTTTCCAATAGAATAACCATGGAAAAGGCAGGAGAGTGGTAAAGTACTGTTTTCTCTAAGTCTGAAGGCTGCCCACACTGTGCCTGTGTGCTGCAGCTTGCATCTTCGCCTTTGGGAAGCTGCCGCTCGCCGATTCTCCCGGAGGCGAAGAAGCGGCTTCTTCGCACACAGAGCATTGTGGCGAGCGCAGGGAGCTCCTGAGAGCGGTTTGTGCCGAAAGAAGCCCGGGACCGGCACTTAGCTTCGGAGAGCTGCGTATCTGCGTCTTCTGCGTGTCTTGCCGCTCTACACTCAGCAAAAAGCTTTTCCAGCATATCTTGCAAGGAGAAACTCTGCCAGGAAAGAAAACATCCAAAATCTTGTTCTAAAGCTTGCACGCGGGTCTGCAAAGAGTTTGGCAAGAATGAAAGGTAGTTGTCCAAAACTCGTTCTTTTCCAATAGAATAACCATGGAAAAGGCAGGAGAGTGGTAAAGTACTGTTTTCTCTAAGTCTGAAGGCTGCCCACACTGTGCCTGTGTGCTGCAGCTTGCATCTTCGCCTTTGGGAAGCTGCCGCTCGC
This sequence comes from Molothrus aeneus, assembly GCF_037042795.1. Lineage (NCBI taxonomy): Eukaryota > Metazoa > Chordata > Aves > Passeriformes > Icteridae > Molothrus > Molothrus aeneus. Next base: position 127,484 of record NW_027099234.1, read on the forward strand.
CGATTCTCCCGCAGGCGAAGAAGCGGCTTCTTCGCACACAGAGCATTGTGGCGAGCGCAGGGAGCTCCTGAGAGCGGTTTGTGCCGAAAGAAGCCCGGGACCGGCACTTAGCTTCGGAGAGCTGCGTATCTGCGTCTTCTGCGTGTCTTGCCGCTCTACACTCAGCAAAAAGCTTTTCCACCATATCTTGCAAGGAGAAACTCTGCCAGGAAAGAAAACATCCAAAATCTTGTTCTAAAGCTTGCACGGGGGTCTGCAAAGAGTTTGGCAAGAATGAAAGGTAGTTGTCCAAAACTCGTTCTTTTCCAATAGAATAACCATGGAAAAGGCAGGAGAGTGGTAAAGTACTGTTTTCTCTAAGTCTGAAGGCTGCCCACACTGTGCCTGTGTGCTGCAGCTTGCATCTTCGCCTTTGGGAAGCTGCCGCTCGCCGATTCTCCCGGAGGCGAAGAAGCGGCTTCTTCGCACACAGAGCATTGTGGCGAGCGCAGGGAGCTCCTGAGAGCGGTTTGTGCCGAAAGAAGCCCGGGACCGGCACTTAGCTTCGGAGAGCTGCGTATCTGCGTCTTCTGCGTGTCTTGCCGCTCTACACTCAGCCAAAAGCTTTTCCACCATATCTTGCAAGGAGAAACTCTACCAGGAAAGAAAACATCCAAAATCTTGTTCTAAAGCTTGCACGGGGGTCTGCAAAGAGTTTGGCAAGAATGAAAGGTAGTTGTCCAAAACTCGTTCTTTTCCAATAGAATAACCATGGAAAAGGCAGGAGAGTGGTAAAGTACTGTTTTCTCTAAGTCTGAAGGCTGCCCACACTGTGCCTGTGTGCTGCAGCTTGCATCTTCGCCTTTGGGAAGCTGCCGCTCGCCGATTCTCCCGCAGGCGAAGAAGCGGCTTCTTCGCACACAGAGCATTGTGGCGAGCGCAGGGAGCTCCTGAGAGCGGTTTGTGCCGAAAGAAGCCCGGGACCGGCACTTAGCTTCGGAGAGCTGCGTATCTGCGTCTTCTGCGTGTCTTGCCGCTCTACACTCAGCAAAAAGCTTTTCCAGCATATCTTGCAAGGAGAAACTCTGCCAGGAAAGAAAACATCCAAAATCTTGTTCTAAAGCTTGCACGGGGGTCTGCAAAGAGTTTGGCAAGAATGAAAGGTAGTTGTCCAAAACTCGTTCTTTTCCAATAGAATAACCATGGAAAAGGCAGGAGAGTGGTAAAGTACTGTTTTCTCTAAGTCTGAAGGCTGCCCACACTGTGCCTGCGTGCTGCAGCTTGCATCTTCGCCTTTGGGAAGCTGCCGCTCGCCGATTCTCCCGCAGGCGAAGAAGCGGCTTCTTCGCACACAGAGCATTGTGGCGAGCGCAGGGAGCTCCTGAGAGCGGTTTGTGCCGAAAGAAGCCCGGGACCGGCACTTAGCTTCGGAGAGCTGCGTATCTGCGTCTTCTGCGTGTCTTGCCGCTCTACACTCAGCAAAAAGCTTTTCCACCATATCTTGCAAGGAGAAACTCTGCCAGGAAAGAAAACATCCAAAATCTTGTTCTAAAGCTTGCACGGGGGTCTGCAAAGAGTTTGGCAAGAATGAAAGGTAGTTGTCCAAAACTCGTTCTTTTCCAATAGAATAACCATGGAAAAGGCAGGAGAGTGGTAAAGTACTGTTTTCTCTAAGTCTGAAGGCTGCCCACACTGTGCCTGTGTGCTGCAGCTTGCATCTTCGCCTTTGGGAAGCTGCCGCTCGCCGATTCTCCCGGAGGCGAAGAAGCGGCTTCTTCGCACACAGAGCATTGTGGCGAGCGCAGGGAGCTCCTGAGAGCGGTTTGTGCCGAAAGAAGCCCGGGACCGGCACTTAGCTTCGGAGAGCTGCGTATCTGCGTCTTCTGCGTGTCTTGCCGCTCTACACTCAGCAAAAAGCTTTTCCAGCATATCTTGCAAGGAGAAACTCTGCCAGGAAAGAAAACATCCAAAATCTTGTTCTAAAGCTTGCACGCGGGTCTGCAAAGAGTTTGGCAAGAATGAAAGGTAGTTGTCCAAAACTCGTTCTTTTCCAATAGAATAACCATGGAAAAGGCAGGAGAGTGGTAAAGTACTGTTTTCTCTAAGTCTGAAGGCTGCCCACACTGTGCCTGTGTGCTGCAGCTTGCATCTTCGCCTTTGGGAAGCTGCCGCTCGCCGATTCTCCCGGAGGCGAAGAAGCGGCTTCTTCGCACACAGAGCATTGTGGCGAGCGCAGGGAGCTCCTGAGAGCGGTTTGTGCCGAAAGAAGCCCGGGACCGGCACTTAGCTTCGGAGAGCTGCGTATCTGCGTCTTCTGCGTGTCTTGCCGCTCTACACTCAGCAAAAAGCTTTTCCACCATATCTTGCAAGGAGAAACTCTACCAGGAAAGAAAACATCCAAAATCTTGTTCTAAAGCTTGCACGGGGGTCTGCAAAGAGTTTGGCAAGAATGAAAGGTAGTTGTCCAAAACGCGTTCTTTTCCAATAGAATAACCATGGAAAAGGCAGGAGAGTGGTAAAGTACTGTTTTCCCTAAGTCTGAATGCTGCCCACACTGTGCCTGTGTGCTGCAGCTTGCATCTTCGCCTTTGGGAAGCTGCCGCTCGCCGATTCTCCCGCAGGCGAAGAAGCGGCTTCTTCGCACACAGAGCATTGTGGCGAGCGCAGGGAGCTCCTGAGAGCGGTTTGTGCCGAAAGAAGCCCGGGACCGGCACTTAGCTTCGGAGAGCTGCGTATCTGCGTCTTCTGCGTGTCTTGCCGCTCTACACTCAGCAAAAAGCTTTTCCACCATATCTTGCAAGGAGAAACTCTGCCAGGAAAGAAAACATCCAAAATCTTGTTCTAAAGCTTGCACGGGGGTCTGCAAAGAGTTTGGCAAGAATGAAAGGTAGTTGTCCAAAACTCGTTCTTTTCCAATAGAATAACCATGGAAAAGGCAGGAGAGTGGTAAAGTACTGTTTTCTCTAAGTCTGAAGGCTGCCCACACTGTGCCTGTGTGCTGCAGCTTGCATCTTCGCCTTTGGGAAGCTGCCGCTCGCCGATTCTCCCGGAGGCGAAGAAGCGGCTTCTTCGCACACAGAGCATTGTGGCGAGCGCAGGGAGCTCCTGAGAGCGGTTTGTGCCGAAAGAAGCCCGGGACCGGCACTTAGCTTCGGAGAGCTGCGTATCTGCGTCTTCTGCGTGTCTTGCCGCTCTACACTCAGCAAAAAGCTTTTCCAGCATATCTTGCAAGGAGAAACTCTACCAGGAAAGAAAACATCCAAAATCTTGTTCTAAAGCTTGCACGGGGGTCTGCAAAGAGTTTGGCAAGAATGAAAGGTAGTTGTCCAAAACTCGTTCTTTTCCAATAGAATAACCATGGAAAAGGCAGGAGAGTGGTAAAGTACTGTTTTCTCTAAGTCTGAAGGCTGCCCACACTGTGCCTGTGTGCTGCAGCTTGCATCTTCGCCTTTGGGAAGCTGCCGCTCGCCGATTCTCCCGGAGGCGAAGAAGCGGCTTCTTCGCACACAGAGCATTGTGGCGAGCGCAGGGAGCTCCTGAGAGCGGTTTGTGCCGAAAGAAGCCCGGGACCGGCACTTAGCTTCGGAGAGCTGCGTATCGGCGTCTTCTGCGTGTCTTGCCGCTCTACACTCAGCAAAAAGCTTTTCCAGCATATCTTGCAAGGAGAAACTCTGCCAGGAAAGAAAACATCCAAAATCTTGTTCTAAAGCTTGCACGGGGGTCTGCAAAGAGTTTGGCAAGAATGAAAGGTAGTTGTCCAAAACTCGTTCTTTTCCAATAGAATAACCATGGAAAAGGCAGGAGAGTGGTACAGTACTGTTTTCTCTAAGTCTGAAGGCTGCCCACACTGTGCCTGCGTGCTGCAGCTTGCATCTTCGCCTTTGGGAAGCTGCCGCTCGCCGATTCTCCCGCAGGCGAAGAAGCGGCTTCTTCGCACACAGAGCATTGTGGCGAGCGCAGGGAGCTCCTGAGAGCGGTTTGTGCCGAAAGAAGCCCGGGACCGGCACTTAGCTTCGGAGAGCTGCGTATCTGCGTCTTCTGCGTGTCTTGCCGCTCTACACTCAGCAAAAAGCTTTTCCACCATATCTTGCAAGGAGAAACTCTGCCAGGAAAGAAAACATCCAAAATCTTGTTCTAAAGCTTGCACGGGGGTCTGCAAAGAGTTTGGCAAGAATGAAAGGTAGTTGTCCAAAACTCGTTCTTTTCCAATAGAATAACCATGGAAAAGGCAGGAGAGTGGTAAAGTACTGTTTTCTCTAAGTCTGAATGCTGCCCACACTGTGCCTGTGTGCTGCAGCTTGCATCTTCGCCTTTGGGAAGCTGCCGCTCGCCGATTCTCCCGCAGGCGAAGAAGCGGCTTCTTCGCACACAGAGCATTGTGGCGAGCGCAGGGAGCTCCTGAGAGCGGTTTGTGCCGAAAGAAGCCCGGGACCGGCACTTAGCTTCGGAGAGCTGCGTATCTGCGTCTTCTGCGTGTCTTGCCGCTCTACACTCAGCAAAAAGCTTTTCCACCATATCTTGCAAGGAGAAACTCTGCCAGGAAAGAAAACATCCAAAATCTTGTTCTAAAGCTTGCACGGGGGTCTGCAAAGAGTTTGGCAAGAATGAAAGGTAGTTGTCCAAAACTCGTTCTTTTCCAATAGAATAACCATGGAAAAGGCAGGAGAGTGGTAAAGTACTGTTTTCCCTAAGTCTGAAGGCTGCCCACACTGTGCCTGTGTGCTGCAGCTTGCATCTTCGCCTTTGGGAAGCTGCCGCTCGCCGATTCTCCCGGAGGCGAAGAAGCGGCTTCTTCGCACACAGAGCATTGTGGCGAGCGCAGGGAGCTCCTGAGAGCGGTTTGTGCCGAAAGAAGCCCGGGACCGGCACTTAGCTTCGGAGAGCTGCGTATCTGCGTCTTCTGCGTGTCTTGCCGCTCTACACTCAGCAAAAAGCTTTTCCAGCATATCTTGCAAGGAGAAACTCTGCCAGGAAAGAAAACATCCAAAATCTTGTTCTAAAGCTTGCACGGGGGTCTGCAAAGAGTTTGGCAAGAATGAAAGGTAGTTGTCCAAAACTCGTTCTTTTCCAATAGAAGAACCATGGAAAAGGCAGGAGAGTGGTAAAGTACTGTTTTCTCTAAGTCTGAAGGCTGCCCACACTGTGCCTGTGTGCTGCAGCTTGCATCTTCGCCTTTGGGAAGCTGCCGCTCGCCGATTCTCCCGCAGGCGAAGAAGCGGCTTCTTCGCACACAGAGCATTGTGGCGAGCGCAGGGAGCTCCTGAGAGCGGTTTGTGCCGAAAGAAGCCCGGGACCGGCACTTAGCTTCGCAGAGCTGCGTATCTGCGTCTTCTGCGTGTCTTGCCGCTCTACACTCAGCAAAAAGCTTTTCCACCATATCTTGCAAGGAGAAACTCTGCCAGGAAAGAAAACATCCAAAATCTTGTTCTAAAGCTTGCACGGGGGTCTGCAAAGAGTTTGGCAAGAATGAAAGGTAGTTGTCCAAAACTCGTTCTTTTCCAATAGAATAACCATGGAAAAGGCAGGAGAGTGGTACAGTACTGTTTTCTCTAAGTCTGAAGGCTGCCCACACTGTGCCTGTGTGCTGCAGCTTGCATCTTCGCCTTTGGGAAGCTGCCGCTCGCCGATTCTCCCGCAGGCGAAGAAGCGGCTTCTTCGCACACAGAGCATTGTGGCGAGCGCAGGGAGCTCCTGAGAGCGGTTTGTGCCGAAAGAAGCCCGGGACCGGCACTTAGCTTCGGAGAGCTGCGTATCTGCGTCTTCTGCGTGTCTTGCCGCTCTACACTCAGCAAAAAGCTTTTCCACCATATCTTGCAAGGAGAAACTCTGCCAGGAAAGAAAACATCCAAAATCTTGTTCTAAAGCTTGCACGGGGGTCTGCAAAGAGTTTGGCAAGAATGAAAGGTAGTTGTCCAAAACTCGTTCTTTTCCAATAGAATAACCATGGAAAAGGCAGGAGAGTGGTAAAGTACTGTTTTCTCTAAGTCTGAAGGCTGCCCACACTGTGCCTGTGTGCTGCAGCTTGCATCTTCGCCTTTGGGAAGCTGCCGCTCGCCGATTCTCCCGCAGGCGAAGAAGCGGCTTCTTCGCACACAGAGCATTGTGGCGAGCGCAGGGAGCTCCTGAGAGCGGTTTGTGCCGAAAGAAGCCCGGGACCGGCACTTAGCTTCGGAGAGCTGCGTATCTGCGTCTTCTGCGTGTCTTGCCGCTCTACACTCAGCAAAAAGCTTTTCCAGCATATCTTGCAAGGAGAAACTCTGCCAGGAAAGAAAACATCCAAAATCTTGTTCTAAAGCTTGCACGGGGGTCTGCAAAGAGTTTGGCAAGAATGAAAGGTAGTTGTCCAAAACTCGTTCTTTTCCAATAGAATAACCATGGAAAAGGCAGGAGAGTGGTAAAGTACTGTTTTCTCTAAGTCTGAAGGCTGCCCACACTGTGCCTGTGTGCTGCAGCTTGCATCTTCGCCTTTGGGAAGCTGCCGCTCGCCGATTCTCCCGGAGGCGAAGAAGCGGCTTCTTCGCACACAGAGCATTGTGGCGAGCGCAGGGAGCTCCTGAGAGCGGTTTGTGCCGAAAGAAGCCCGGGACCGGCACTTAGCTTCGGAGAGCTGCGTATCTGCGTCTTCTGCGTGTCTTGCCGCTCTACACTCAGCAAAAAGCTTTTCCAGCATATCTTGCAAGGAGAAACTCTACCAGGAAAGAAAACATCCAAAATCTTGTTCTAAAGCTTGCACGGGGGTCTGCAAAGAGTTTGGCAAGAATGAAAGGTAGTTGTCCAAAACTCGTTCTTTTCCAATAGAATAACCATGGAAAAGGCAGGAGAGTGGTAAAGTACTGTTTTCTCTAAGTCTGAAGGCTGCCCACACTGTGCCTGTGTGCTGCAGCTTGCATCTTCGCCTTTGGGAAGCTGCCGCTCGCCGATTCTCCCGGAGGCGAAGAAGCGGCTTCTTCGCACACAGAGCATTGTGGCGAGCGCAGGGAGCTCCTGAGAGCGGTTTGTGCCGAAAGAAGCCCGGGACCGGCACTTAGCTTCGGAGAGCTGCGTATCTGCGTCTTCTGCGTGTCTTGCCGCTCTACACTCAGCAAAAAGCTTTTCCACCATATCTTGCAAGGAGAAACTCTGCCAGGAAAGAAAACATCCAAAATCTTGTTCTAAAGCTTGCACGGGGGTCTGCAAAGAGTTTGGCAAGAATGAAAGGTAGTTGTCCAAAACTCGTTCTTTTCCAATAGAATAACCATGGAAAAGGCAGGAGAGTGGTAAAGTACTGTTTTCTCTAAGTCTGAAGGCTGCCCACACTGTGCCTGTGTGCTGCAGCTTGCATCTTCGCCTTTGGGAAGCTGCCGCTCACCGATTCTCCCGCAGGCGAAGAAGCGGCTTCTTCGCACACAGAGCATTGTGGCGAGCGCAGGGAGCCCCTGAGAGCGGTTTGTGCCGAAAGAAGCCCGGGACCGGCACTTAGCTTCGGAGAGCTGCGTATCTGCGTCTTCTGCGTGTCTTGCCGCTCTACACTCAGCCAAAAGCTTTTCCACCATATCTTGCAAGGAGAAACTCTGCCAGGAAAGAAAACATCCAAAATCTTGTTCTAAAGCTTGCACGGGGGTCTGCAAAGAGTTTGGCAAGAATGAAAGGTAGTTGTCCAAAACTCGTTCTTTTCCAATAGAATAACCATGGAAAAGGCAGGAGAGTGGTAAAGTACTGTTTTCTCTAAGTCTGAAGGCTGCCCACACTGTGCCTGTGTGCTGCAGCTTGCATCTTCGCCTTTGGGAAGCTGCCGCTCGCCGATTCTCCCGGAGGCGAAGAAGCGGCTTCTTCGCACACAGAGCATTGTGGCGAGCGCAGGGAGCTCCTGAGAGCGGTTTGTGCCGAAAGAAGCCCGGGACCGGCACTTAGCTTCGGAGAGCTGCGTATCTGCGTCTTCTGCGTGTCTTGCCGCTCTACACTCAGCCAAAAGCTTTTCCACCATATCTTGCAAGGAGAAACTCTACCAGGAAAGAAAACATCCAAAATCTTGTTCTAAAGCTTGCACGGGGGTCTGCAAAGAGTTTGGCAAGAATGAAAGGTAGTTGTCCAAAACTCGTTCTTTTCCAATAGAATAACCATGGAAAAGGCAGGAGAGTGGTAAAGTACTGTTTTCTCTAAGTCTGAAGGCTGCCCACACTGTGCCTGTGTGCTGCAGCTTGCATCTTCGCCTTTGGGAAGCTGCCGCTCGCCGATTCTCCCGCAGGCGAAGAAGCGGCTTCTTCGCACACAGAGCATTGTGGCGAGCGCAGGGAGCTCCTGAGAGCGGTTTGTGCCGAAAGAAGCCCGGGACCGGCACTTAGCTTCGGAGAGCTGCGTATCTGCGTCTTCTGCGTGTCTTGCCGCTCTACACTCAGCAAAAAGCTTTTCCAGCATATCTTGCAAGGAGAAACTCTGCCAGGAAAGAAAACATCCAAAATCTTGTTCTAAAGCTTGCACGGGGGTCTGCAAAGAGTTTGGCAAGAATGAAAGGTAGTTGTCCAAAACTCGTTCTTTTCCAATAGAATAACCATGGAAAAGGCAGGAGAGTGGTAAAGTACTGTTTTCTCTAAGTCTGAAGGCTGCCCACACTGTGCCTGCGTGCTGCAGCTTGCATCTTCGCCTTTGGGAAGCTGCCGCTCGCCGATTCTCCCGCAGGCGAAGAAGCGGCTTCTTCGCACACAGAGCATTGTGGCGAGCGCAGGGAGCTCCTGAGAGCGGTTTGTGCCGAAAGAAGCCCGGGACCGGCACTTAGCTTCGGAGAGCTGCGTATCTGCGTCTTCTGCGTGTCTTGCCGCTCTACACTCAGCAAAAAGCTTTTCCACCATATCTTGCAAGGAGAAACTCTGCCAGGAAAGAAAACATCCAAAATCTTGTTCTAAAGCTTGCACGGGGGTCTGCAAAGAGTTTGGCAAGAATGAAAGGTAGTTGTCCAAAACTCGTTCTTTTCCAATAGAATAACCATGGAAAAGGCAGGAGAGTGGTAAAGTACTGTTTTCTCTAAGTCTGAAGGCTGCCCACACTGTGCCTGTGTGCTGCAGCTTGCATCTTCGCCTTTGGGAAGCTGCCGCTCGCCGATTCTCCCGGAGGCGAAGAAGCGGCTTCTTCGCACACAGAGCATTGTGGCGAGCGCAGGGAGCTCCTGAGAGCGGTTTGTGCCGAAAGAAGCCCGGGACCGGCACTTAGCTTCGGAGAGCTGCGTATCTGCGTCTTCTGCGTGTCTTGCCGCTCTACACTCAGCAAAAAGCTTTTCCAGCATATCTTGCAAGGAGAAACTCTGCCAGGAAAGAAAACATCCAAAATCTTGTTCTAAAGCTTGCACGCGGGTCTGCAAAGAGTTTGGCAAGAATGAAAGGTAGTTGTCCAAAACTCGTTCTTTTCCAATAGAATAACCATGGAAAAGGCAGGAGAGTGGTAAAGTACTGTTTTCTCTAAGTCTGAAGGCTGCCCACACTGTGCCTGTGTGCTGCAGCTTGCATCTTCGCCTTTGGGAAGCTGCCGCTCGCCGATTCTCCCGGAGGCGAAGAAGCGGCTTCTTCGCACACAGAGCATTGTGGCGAGCGCAGGGAGCTCCTGAGAGCGGTTTGTGCCGAAAGAAGCCCGGGACCGGCACTTAGCTTCGGAGAGCTGCGTATCTGCGTCTTCTGCGTGTCTTGCCGCTCTACACTCAGCAAAAAGCTTTTCCACCATATCTTGCAAGGAGAAACTCTACCAGGAAAGAAAACATCCAAAATCTTGTTCTAAAGCTTGCACGGGGGTCTGCAAAGAGTTTGGCAAGAATGAAAGGTAGTTGTCCAAAACGCGTTCTTTTCCAATAGAATAACCATGGAAAAGGCAGGAGAGTGGTAAAGTACTGTTTTCCCTAAGTCTGAATGCTACCCACACTGTGCCTGTGTGCTGCAGCTTGCATCTTCGCCTTTGGGAAGCTGCCGCTCGCCGATTCTCCCGCAGGCGAAGAAGCGGCTTCTTCGCACACAGAGCATTGTGGCGAGCGCAGGGAGCTCCTGAGAGCGGTTTGTGCCGAAAGAAGCCCGGGACCGGCACTTAGCTTCGGAGAGCTGCGTATCTGCGTCTTCTGCGTGTCTTGCCGCTCTACACTCAGCAAAAAGCTTTTCCACCATATCTTGCAAGGAGAAACTCTGCCAGGAAAGAAAACATCCAAAATCTTGTTCTAAAGCTTGCACGGGGGTCTGCAAAGAGTTTGGCAAGAATGAAAGGTAGTTGTCCAAAACTCGTTCTTTTCCAATAGAATAACCATGGAAAAGGCAGGAGAGTGGTAAAGTACTGTTTTCTCTAAGTCTGAAGGCTGCCCACACTGTGCCTGTGTGCTGCAGCTTGCATCTTCGCCTTTGGGAAGCTGCCGCTCGCCGATTCTCCCGGCAGAGGCGAAGAAGCGGCTTCTTCGCACACAGAGCATTGTGGCGAGCGCAGGGAGCTCCTGAGAGCGGTTTGTGCCGAAAGAAGCCCGGGACCGGCACTTAGCTTCGGAGAGCTGCGTATCTGCGTCTTCTGCGTGTCTTGCCGCTCTACACTCAGCAAAAAGCTTTTCCAGCATATCTTGCAAGGAGAAACTCTACCAGGAAAGAAAACATCCAAAATCTTGTTCTAAAGCTTGCACGGGGGTCTGCAAAGAGTTTGGCAAGAATGAAAGGTAGTTGTCCAAAACTCGTTCTTTTCCAATAGAATAACCATGGAAAAGGCAGGAGAGTGGTAAAGTACTGTTTTCTCTAAGTCTGAAGGCTGCCCACACTGTGCCTGTGTGCTGCAGCTTGCATCTTCGCCTTTGGGAAGCTGCCGCTCGCCGATTCTCCCGGAGGCGAAGAAGCGGCTTCTTCGCACACAGAGCATTGTGGCGAGCGCAGGGAGCTCCTGAGAGCGGTTTGTGCCGAAAGAAGCCCGGGACCGGCACTTAGCTTCGGAGAGCTGCGTATCGGCGTCTTCTGCGTGTCTTGCCGCTCTACACTCAGCAAAAAGCTTTTCCAGCATATCTTGCAAGGAGAAACTCTGCCAGGAAAGAAAACATCCAAAATCTTGTTCTAAAGCTTGCACGGGGGTCTGCAAAGAGTTTGGCAAGAATGAAAGGTAGTTGTCCAAAACTCGTTCTTTTCCAATAGAATAACCATGGAAAAGGCAGGAGAGTGGTAAAGTACTGTTTTCTCTAAGTCTGAAGGCTGCCCACACTGTGCCTGCGTGCTGCAGCTTGCATCTTCGCCTTTGGGAAGCTGCCGCTCGCCGATTCTCCCGCAGGCGAAGAAGCGGCTTCTTCGCACACAGAGCATTGTGGCGAGCGCAGGGAGCTCCTGAGAGCGGTTTGTGCCGAAAGAAGCCCGGGACCGGCACTTAGCTTCGGAGAGCTGCGTATCTGCGTCTTCTGCGTGTCTTGCCGCTCTACACTCAGCAAAAAGCTTTTCCACCATATCTTGCAAGGAGAAACTCTGCCAGGAAAGAAAACATCCAAAATCTTGTTCTAAAGCTTGCACGGGGGTCTGCAAAGAGTTTGGCAAGAATGAAAGGTAGTTGTCCAAAACTCGTTCTTTTCCAATAGAATAACCATGGAAAAAGCAGGAGAGTGGTAAAGGACTGTTTTCTCTAAGTCTGAATGCTGCCCACACTGTGCCTGTGTGCTGCAGCTTGCATCTTCGCCTTTGGGAAGCTGCCGCTCGCCGATTCTCCCGGAGGCGAAGAAGCGGCTTCTTCGCACACAGAGCATTGTGGCGAGCGCAGGGAGCTCCTGAGAGCGGTTTGTGCCGAAAGAAGCCCGGGACCGGCACTTAGCTTCGGAGAGCTGCGTATCTGCGTCTTCTGCGTGTCTTGCCGCTCTACACTCAGCAAAAAGCTTTTCCACCATATCTTGCAAGGAGAAACTCTGCCAGGAAAGAAAACATCCAAAATCTTGTTCTAAAGCTTGCACGGGGGTCTGCAAAGAGTTTGGCAAGAATGAAAGGTAGTTGTCCAAAACTCGTTCTTTTCCAATAGAATAACCATGGAAAAGGCAGGAGAGTGGTAAAGTACTGTTTTCTCTAAGTCTGAAGGCTGCCCACACTGTGCCTGTGTGCTGCAGCTTGCATCTTCGCCTTTGGGAAGCTGCCGCTCGCCGATTCTCCCGGAGGCGAAGAAGCGGCTTCTTCGCACACAGAGCATTGTGGCGAGCGCAGGGAGCTCCTGAGAGCGGTTTGTGCCGAAAGAAGCCCGGGACCGGCACTTAGCTTCGGAGAGCTGCGTATCTGCGTCTTCTGCGTGTCTTGCCGCTCTACACTCAGCAAAAAGCTTTTCCAGCATATCTTGCAAGGAGAAACTCTACCAGGAAAGAAAACATCCAAAATCTTGTTCTAAGGCTTGCACGGGGGTCTGCAAAGAGTTTGGCAAGAATGAAAGGTAGTTGTCCAAAAACGCGTTCTTTTCCAATAGAATAACCATGGAAAAGGCAGGAGAGTGGTAAAGTACTGTTTTCTCTAAGTCTGAATGCTGCCCACACTGTGCCTGTGTGCTGCAGCTTGCATCTTCGCCTTTGGGAAGCTGCCGCTCGCCGATTCTCCCGGAGGCGAAGAAGCGGCTTCTTCGCACACAGAGCATTGTGGCGAGCGCAGGGAGCTCCTGAGAGCGGTTTGTGCCGAAAGAAGCCCGGGACCGGCACTTAGCTTCGGAGAGCTGCGTATCTGCGTCTTCTGCGTGTCTTGCCGCTCTACACTCAGCAAAAAGCTTTTCCACCATATCTTGCAAGGAGAAACTCTGCCAGGAAAGAAAACATCCAAAATCTTGTTCTAAAGCTTGCACGGGGGTCTGCAAAGAGTTTGGCAAGAATGAAAGGTAGTTGTCCAAAACTCGTTCTTTTCCAATAGAATAACCATGGAAAAGGCAGGAGAGTGGTAAAGTACTGTTTTCTCTAAGTCTGAAGGCTGCCCACACTGTGCCTGTGTGCTGCAGCTTGCATCTTCGCCTTTGGGAAGCTGCCGCTCGCCGATTCTCCCGCAGGCGAAGAAGCGGCTTCTTCGCACACAGAGCATTGTGGCGAGCGCAGGGAGCTCCTGAGAGCGGTTTGTGCCGAAAGAAGCCCGGGACCGGCACTTAGCTTCGGAGAGCTGCGTATCTGCGTCTTCTGCGTGTCTTGCCGCTCTACACTCAGCAAAAAGCTTTTCCACCATATCTTGCAAGGAGAAACTCTGCCAGGAAAGAAAACATCCAAAATCTTCTTCTAAAGCTTGCACGGGGGTCTGCAAAGAGTTTGGCAAGAATGAAAGGTAGTTGTCCAAAACTCGTTCTTTTCCAATAGAATAACCATGGAAAAGGCAGGAGAGTGGTAAAGTACTGTTTTCTCTAAGTCTGAAGGCTGCCCACACTGTGCCTGTGTGCTGCAGCTTGCATCTTCGCCTTTGGGAAGCTGCCGCTCGCCGATTCTCCCGCAGGCGAAGAAGCGGCTTCTTCGCACACAGAGCATTGTGGCGAGCGCAGGGAGCTCCTGAGAGCGGTTTGTGCCGAAAGAAGCCCGGGACCGGCACTTAGCTTCGGAGAGCTGCGTATCTGCGTCTTCTGCGTGTCTTGCCGCTCTACACTCAGCAAAAAGCTTTTCCACCATATCTTGCAAGGAGAAACTCTGCCAGGAAAGAAAACATCCAAAATCTTGTTCTAAAGCTTGCACGGGGGTCTGCAAAGAGTTTGGCAAGAATGAAAGGTAGTTGTCCAAAACTCGTTCTTTTCCAATAGAATAACCATGGAAAAGGCAGGAGAGTGGTAAAGTACTGTTTTCTCTAAGTCTGAATGCTGCCCACACTGTGCCTGTGTGCTGCAGCTTGCATCTTCGCCTTTGGGAAGCTGCCGCTCGCCGATTCTCCCGCAGGCGAAGAAGCGGCTTCTTCGCACACAGAGCATTGTGGCGAGCGCAGGGAGCTCCTGAGAGCGGTTTGTGCCGAAAGAAGCCCGGGACCGGCACTTAGCTTCGGAGAGCTGCGTATCTGCGTCTTCTGCGTGTCTTGCCGCTCTACACTCAGCAAAAAGCTTTTCCAGCATATCTTGCAAGGAGAAACTCTGCCAGGAAAGAAAACATCCAAAATCTTGTTCTAAAGCTTGCACGGGGGTCTGCAAAGAGTTTGGCAAGAATGAAAGGTAGTTGTCCAAAACTCGTTCTTTTCCAATAGAATAACCATGGAAAAGGCAGGAGAGTGGTAAAGTACTGTTTTCCCTAAGTCTGAAGGCTGCCCACACTGTGCCTGTGTGCTGCAGCTTGCATCTTCGCCTTTGGGAAGCTGCCGCTCGCCGATTCTCCCGGAGGCGAAGAAGCGGCTTCTTCGCACACAGAGCATTGTGGCGAGCGCAGGGAGCTCCTGAGAGCGGTTTGTGCCGAAAGAAGCCCGGGACCGGCACTTAGCTTCGGAGAGCTGCGTATCTGCGTCTTCTGCGTGTCTTGCCGCTCTACACTCAGCAAAAAGCTTTTCCAGCATATCTTGCAAGGAGAAACTCTGCCAGGAAAGAAAACATCCAAAATCTTGTTCTAAAGCTTGCACGGGGGTCTGCAAAGAGTTTGGCAAGAATGAAAGGTAGTTGTCCAAAACTCGTTCTTTTCCAATAGAAGAACCATGGAAAAGGCAGGAGAGTGGTAAAGTACTGTTTTCTCTAAGTCTGAAGGCTGCCCACACTGTGCCTGTGTGCTGCAGCTTGCATCTTCGCCTTTGGGAAGCTGCCGCTCGCCGATTCTCCCGAGGCGAAGAAGCGGCTTCTTCGCACACAGAGCATTGTGGCGAGCGCAGGGAGCTCCTGAGAGCGGTTTGTGCCGAAAGAAGCCCGGGACCGGCACTTAGCTTCGCAGAGCTGCGTATCTGCGTCTTCTGCGTGTCTTGCCGCTCTACACTCAGCAAAAAGCTTTTCCACCATATCTTGCAAGGAGAAACTCTGCCAGGAAAGAAAACATCCAAAATCTTGTTCTAAAGCTTGCACGGGGGTCTGCAAAGAGTTTGGCAAGAATGAAAGGTAGTTGTCCAAAACTCGTTCTTTTCCAATAGAATAACCATGGAAAAGGCAGGAGAGTGGTACAGTACTGTTTTCTCTAAGTCTGAAGGCTGCCCACACTGTGCCTGTGTGCTGCAGCTTGCATCTTCGCCTTTGGGAAGCTGCCGCTCGCCGATTCTCCCGCAGGCGAAGAAGCGGCTTCTTCGCACACAGAGCATTGTGGCGAGCGCAGGGAGCTCCTGAGAGCGGTTTGTGCCGAAAGAAGCCCGGGACCGGCACTTAGCTTCGGAGAGCTGCGTATCTGCGTCTTCTGCGTGTCTTGCCGCTCTACACTCAGCAAAAAGCTTTTCCACCATATCTTGCAAGGAGAAACTCTGCCAGGAAAGAAAACATCCAAAATCTTGTTCTAAAGCTTGCACGGGGGTCTGCAAAGAGTTTGGCAAGAATGAAAGGTAGTTGTCCAAAACTCGTTCTTTTCCAATAGAATAACCATGGAAAAGGCAGGAGAGTGGTAAAGTACTGTTTTCTCTAAGTCTGAAGGCTGCCCACACTGTGCCTGTGTGCTGCAGCTTGCATCTTCGCCTTTGGGAAGCTGCCGCTCGCCGATTCTCCCGCAGGCGAAGAAGCGGCTTCTTCGCACACAGAGCATTGTGGCGAGCGCAGGGAGCTCCTGAGAGCGGTTTGTGCCGAAAGAAGCCCGGGACCGGCACTTAGCTTCGGAGAGCTGCGTATCTGCGTCTTCTGCGTGTCTTGCCGCTCTACACTCAGCAAAAAGCTTTTCCAGCATATCTTGCAAGGAGAAACTCTGCCAGGAAAGAAAACATCCAAAATCTTGTTCTAAAGCTTGCACGGGGGTCTGCAAAGAGTTTGGCAAGAATGAAAGGTAGTTGTCCAAAACTCGTTCTTTTCCAATAGAATAACCATGGAAAAGGCAGGAGAGTGGTAAAGTACTGTTTTCTCTAAGTCTGAAGGCTGCCCACACTGTGCCTGTGTGCTGCAGCTTGCATCTTCGCCTTTGGGAAGCTGCCGCTCGCCGATTCTCCCGGAGGCGAAGAAGCGGCTTCTTCGCACACAGAGCATTGTGGCGAGCGCAGGGAGCTCCTGAGAGCGGTTTGTGCCGAAAGAAGCCCGGGACCGGCACTTAGCTTCGGAGAGCTGCGTATCTGCGTCTTCTGCGTGTCTTGCCGCTCTACACTCAGCAAAAAGCTTTTCCAGCATACACACTATGCAAGGGAGAAACTCTACCAGGAAAGAAAACATCCAAAATCTTGTTCTAAAGCTTGCACGGGGGTCTGCAAAGAGTTTGGCAAGAATGAAAGGTAGTTGTCCAAAACGCGTTCTTTTCCAATAGAATAACCATGGAAAAGGCAGGAGAGTGGTAAAGTACTGTTTTCTCTAAGTCTGAAGGCTGCCACACTGTGCCTGTGTGCTGCAGCTTGCATCTTCGCCTTTGGGAAGCTGCCGCTCGCCGATTCTCCCGGAGGCGAAGAAGCGGCTTCTTCGCACACAGAGCATTGTGGCGAGCGCAGGGAGCTCCTGAGAGCGGTTTGTGCCGAAAGAAGCCCGGGACCGGCACTTAGCTTCGGAGAGCTGCGTATCTGCGTCTTCTGCGTGTCTTGCCGCTCTACACTCAGCAAAAAGCTTTTCCACCTCTTGCAAGGAGAAACTCTGCCAGGAAAGAAAACATCCAAAATCTTGTTCTAAAGCTTGCACGGGGGTCTGCAAAGAGTTTGGCAAGAATGAAAGGTAGTTGTCCAAAACTCGTTCTTTTCCAATAGAATAACGATGGAAAAGGCAGGAGAGTGGTAAAGTACTGTTTTCTCTAAGTCTGAAGGCTGCCCACACTGTGCCTGTGTGCTGCAGCTTGCATCTTCGCCTTTGGGAAGCTGCCGCTCGCCGATTCTCCCGGAGGCGAAGAAGCGGCTTCTTCGCACACAGAGCATTGTGGCGAGCGCAGGGAGCTCCTGAGAGCGGTTTGTGCCGAAAGAAGCCCGGGACCGGCACTTAGCTTCGGAGAGCTGCGTATCTGCGTCTTCTGCGTGTCTTGCCGCTCTACACTCAGCAAAAAGCTTTTCCAGCATATCTTGCAAGGAGAAACTCTACCAGGAAAGAAAACATCCAAAATCTTGTTCTAAAGCTTGCACGGGGGTCTGCAAAGAGTTTGGCAAGAATGAAAGGTAGTTGTCCAAAACGCGTTCTTTTCCAATAGAATAACCATGGAAAAGGCAGGAGAGTGGTAAAGTACTGTTTTCTCTAAGTCTGAATGCTGCCCACACTGTGCCTGTGTGCTGCAGCTTGCATCTTCGCCTTTGGGAAGCTGCCGCTCGCCGATTCTCCCGGAGGCGAAGAAGCGGCTTCTTCGCACACAGAGCATTGTGGCGAGCGCAGGGAGCTCCTGAGAGCGGTTTGTGCCGAAAGAAGCCCGGGACCGGCACTTAGCTTCGGAGAGCTGCGTATCTGCGTCTTCTGCGTGTCTTGCCGCTCTACACTCAGCCAAAAGCTTTTCCAGCATATCTTGCAAGGAGAAACTCTGCCAGGAAAGAAAACATCCAAAATCTTGTTCTAAAGCTTGCACGGGGGTCTGCAAAGAGTTTGGCAAGAATGAAAGGTAGTTGTCCAAAACTCGTTCTTTTCCAATAGAATAACCATGGAAAAGGCAGGAGAGTGGTAAAGTACTGTTTTCTCTAAGTCTGAAGGCTGCCCACACTGTGCCTGTGTGCTGCAGCTTGCATCTTCGCCTTTGGGAAGCTGCCGCTCGCCGATTCTCCCGCAGGCGAAGAAGCGGCTTCTTCGCACACAGAGCATTGTGGCGAGCGCAGGGAGCTCCTGAGAGCGGTTTGTGCCGAAAGAAGCCCGGGACCGGCACTTAGCTTCGGAGAGCTGCGTATCTGCGTCTTCTGCGTGTCTTGCCGCTCTACACTCAGCAAAAAGCTTTTCCAGCATATCTTGCAAGGAGAAACTCTGCCAGGAAAGAAAACATCCAAAATCTTGTTCTAAAGCTTGCACGGGGGTCTGCAAGGAGTTTGGCAAGAATGAAAGGTAGTTGTCCAAAACTCGTTCTTTTCCAATAGAATAACCATGGAAAAGGCAGGAGAGTGGTAAAGTACTGTTTTCTCTAAGTCTGAAGGCTGCCCACACTGTGCCTGTGTGCTGCAGCTTGCATCTTCGCCTTTGGGAAGCTGCCGCTCGCCGATTCTCCCGGAGGCGAAGAAGCGGCTTCTTCGCACACAGAGCATTGTGGCGAGCGCAGGGAGCTCCTGAGAGCGGTTTGTGCCGAAAGAAGCCCGGGACCGGCACTTAGCTTCGGAGAGCTGCGTATCTGCGTCTTCTGCGTGTCTTGCCGCTCTACACTCAGCAAAAAGCTTTTCCACCATATCTTGCAAGGAGAAACTCTGCCAGGAAAGAAAACATCCAAAATCTTGTTCTAAAGCTTGCACGGGGGTCTGCAAAGAGTTTGGCAAGAATGAAAGGTAGTTGTCCAAAACTCGTTCTTTTCCAATAGAATAACCATGGAAAAGGCAGGAGAGTGGTAAAGTACTGTTTTCTCTAAGTCTGAAGGCTGCCCACACTGTGCCTGTGTGCTGCAGCTTGCATCTTCGCCTTTGGGAAGCTGCCGCTCGCCGATTCTCCCGCAGGCGAAGAAGCGGCTTCTTCGCACACAGAGCATTGTGGCGAGCGCAGGGAGCTCCTGAGAGCGGTTTGTGCCGAAAGAAGCCCGGGACCGGCACTTAGCTTCGGAGAGCTGCGTATCTGCGTCTTCTGCGTGTCTTGCCGCTCTACACTCAGCAAAAAGCTTTTCCACCATATCTTGCAAGGAGAAACTCTGCCAGGAAAGAAAACATCCAAAATCTTGTTCTAAAGCTTGCACGGGGGTCTGCAAAGAGTTTGGCAAGAATGAAAGGTAGTTGTCCAAAACTCGTTCTTTTCCAATAGAATAACCATGGAAAAGGCAGGAGAGTGGTACAGTACTGTTTTCTCTAAGTCTGAATGCTGCCCACACTGTGCCTGTGTGCTGCAGCTTGCATCTTCGCCTTTGGGAAGCTGCCGCTCGCCGATTCTCCCGCAGGCGAAGAAGCGGCTTCTTCGCACACAGAGCATTGTGGCGAGCGCAGGGAGCTCCTGAGAGCGGTTTGTGCCGAAAGAAGCCCGGGACCGGCACTTAGCTTCGGAGAGCTGCGTATCTGCGTCTTCTGCGTGTCTTGCCGCTCTACACTCAGCAAAAAGCTTTTCCAGCATATCTTGCAAGGAGAAACTCTGCCAGGAAAGAAAACATCCAAAATCTTGTTCTAAAGCTTGCACGGGGGTCTGCAAAGAGTTTGGCAAGAATGAAAGGTAGTTGTCCAAAACTCGTTCTTTTCCAATAGAATAACCATGGAAAAGGCAGGAGAGTGGTAAAGTACTGTTTTCTCTAAGTCTGAAGGCTGCCCACACTGTGCCTGTGTGCTGCAGCTTGCATCTTCGCCTTTGGGAAGCTGCCGCTCGCCGATTCTCCCGGAGGCGAAGAAGCGGCTTCTTCGCACACAGAGCATTGTGGCGAGCGCAGGGAGCTCCTGAGAGCGGTTTGTGCCGAAAGAAGCCCGGGACCGGCACTTAGCTTCGGAGAGCTGCGTATCTGCGTCTTCTGCGTGTCTTGCCGCTCTACACTCAGCAAAAAGCTTTTCCAGCATATCTTGCAAGGAGAAACTCTACCAGGAAAGAAAACATCCAAAATCTTGTTCTAAAGCTTGCACGGGGGTCTGCAAAGAGTTTGGCAAGAATGAAAGGTAGTTGTCCAAAACGCGTTCTTTTCCAATAGAAGAACCATGGAAAAGGCAGGAGAGTGGTAAAGTACTGTTTTCTCTAAGTCTGAATGCTGCCCACACTGTGCCTGTGTGCTGCAGCTTGCATCTTCGCCTTTGGGAAGCTGCCGCTCGCCGATTCTCCCGGAGGCGAAGAAGCGGCTTCTTCGCACACAGAGCATTGTGGCGAGCGCAGGGAGCTCCTGAGAGCGGTTTGTGCCGAAAGAAGCCCGGGACCGGCACTTAGCTTCGGAGAGCTGCGTATCTGCGTCTTCTGCGTGTCTTGCCGCTCTACACTCAGCAAAAAGCTTTTCCACCATATCTTGCAAGGAGAAACTCTGCCAGGAAAGAAAACATCCAAAATCTTGTTCTAAAGCTTGCACGGGGGTCTGCAAAGAGTTTGGCAAGAATGAAAGGTAGTTGTCCAAAACTCGTTCTTTTCCAATAGAATAACCATGGAAAAGGCAGGAGAGTGGTAAAGTACTGTTTTCTCTAAGTCTGAAGGCTGCCCACACTGTGCCTGTGTGCTGCAGCTTGCATCTTCGCCTTTGGGAAGCTGCCGCTCGCCGATTCTCCCGCAGGCGAAGAAGCGGCTTCTTCGCACACAGAGCATTGTGGCGAGCGCAGGGAGCTCCTGAGAGCGGTTTGTGCCGAAAGAAGCCCGGGACCGGCACTTAGCTTCGGAGAGCTGCGTATCTGCGTCTTCTGCGTGTCTTGCCGCTCTACACTCAGCAAAAAGCTTTTCCACCATATCTTGCAAGGAGAAACTCTGCCAGGAAAGAAAACATCCAAAATCTTGTTCTAAAGCTTGCACGGGGGTCTGCAAGGAGTTTGGCAAGAATGAAAGGTAGTTGTCCAAAACTCGTTCTTTTCCAATAGAATAACCATGGAAAAGGCAGGAGAGTGGTAAAGTACTGTTTTCTCTAAGTCTGAAGGCTGCCCACACTGTGCCTGTGTGCTGCAGCTTGCATCTTCGCCTTTGGGAAGCTGCCGCTCGCCGATTCTCCCGGAGGCGAAGAAGCGGCTTCTTCGCACACAGAGCATTGTGGCGAGCGCAGGGAGCTCCTGAGAGCGGTTTGTGCCGAAAGAAGCCCGGGACCGGCACTTAGCTTCGGAGAGCTGCGTATCTGCGTCTTCTGCGTGTCTTGCCGCTCTACACTCAGCAAAAAGCTTTTCCAGCATATCTTGCAAGGAGAAACTCTGCCAGGAAAGAAAACATCCAAAATCTTGTTCTAAAGCTTGCACGGGGGTCTGCAAAGAGTTTGGCAAGAATGAAAGGTAGTTGTCCAAAACTCGTTCTTTTCCAATAGAATAACCATGGAAAAGGCAGGAGAGTGGTAAAGTACTGTTTTCTCTAAGTCTGAAGGCTGCCCACACTGTGCCTGTGTGCTGCAGCTTGCATCTTCGCCTTTGGGAAGCTGCCGCTCGCCGATTCTCCCGCAGGCGAAGAAGCGGCTTCTTCGCACACAGAGCATTGTGGCGAGCGCAGGGAGCTCCTGAGAGCGGTTTGTGCCGAAAGAAGCCCGGGACCGGCACTTAGCTTCGGAGAGCTGCGTATCTGCGTCTTCTGCGTGTCTTGCCGCTCTACACTCAGCAAAAAGCTTTTCCACCATATCTTGCAAGGAGAAACTCTGCCAGGAAAGAAAACATCCAAAATCTTGTTCTAAAGCTTGCACGGGGGTCTGCAAAGAGTTTGGCAAGAATGAAAGGTAGTTGTCCAAAACTCGTTCTTTTCCAATAGAATAACCATGGAAAAGGCAGGAGAGTGGTAAAGTACTGTTTTCTCTAAGTCTGAAGGCTGCCCACACTGTGCCTGTGTGCTGCAGCTTGCATCTTCGCCTTTGGGAAGCTGCCGCTCGCCGATTCTCCCGCAGGCGAAGAAGCGGCTTCTTCGCACACAGAGCATTGTGGCGAGCGCAGGGAGCTCCTGAGAGCGGTTTGTGCCGAAAGAAGCCCGGGACCGGCACTTAGCTTCGGAGAGCTGCGTATCTGCGTCTTCTGCGTGTCTTGCCGCTCTACACTCAGCAAAAAGCTTTTCCACCATATCTTGCAAGGAGAAACTCTGCCAGGAAAGAAAACATCCAAAATCTTGTTCTAAAGCTTGCACGGGGGTCTGCAAAGAGTTTGGCAAGAATGAAAGGTAGTTGTCCAAAACTCGTTCTTTTCCAATAGAATAACCATGGAAAAGGCAGGAGAGTGGTACAGTACTGTTTTCTCTAAGTCTGAAGGCTGCCCACACTGTGCCTGTGTGCTGCAGCTTGCATCTTCGCCTTTGGGAAGCTGCCGCTCGCCGATTCTCCCGCAGGCGAAGAAGCGGCTTCTTCGCACACAGAGCATTGTGGCGAGCGCAGGGAGCTCCTGAGAGCGGTTTGTGCCGAAAGAAGCCCGGGACCGGCACTTAGCTTCGGAGAGCTGCGTATCTGCGTCTTCTGCGTGTCTTGCCGCTCTACACTCAGCCAAAAGCTTTTCCACCATATCTTGCAAGGAGAAACTCTGCCAGGAAAGAAAACATCCAAAATCTTGTTCTAAAGCTTGCACGCGGGTCTGCAAAGAGTTTGGCAAGAATGAAAGGTAGTTGTCCAAAACTCGTTCTTTTCCAATAGAATAACCATGGAAAAGGCAGGAGAGTGGTAAAGTACTGTTTTCTCTAAGTCTGAAGGCTGCCCACACTGTGCCTGTGTGCTGCAGCTTGCATCTTCGCCTTTGGGAAGCTGCCGCTCGCCGATTCTCCCGGAGGCGAAGAAGCGGCTTCTTCGCACACAGAGCATTGTGGCGAGCGCAGGGAGCTCCTGAGAGCGGTTTGTGCCGAAAGAAGCCCGGGACCGGCACTTAGCTTCGGAGAGCTGCGTATCTGCGTCTTCTGCGTGTCTTGCCGCTCTACACTCAGCAAAAAGCTTTTCCAGCATATCTTGCAAGGAGAAACTCTGCCAGGAAAGAAAACATCCAAAATCTTGTTCTAAAGCTTGCACGGGGGTCTGCAAAGAGTTTGGCAAGAATGAAAGGTAGTTGTCCAAAACTCGTTCTTTTCCAATAGAATAACCATGGAAAAGGCAGGAGAGTGGTAAAGTACTGTTTTCCCTAAGTCTGAAGGCTGCCCACACTGTGCCTGTGTGCTGCAGCTTGCATCTTCGCCTTTGGGAAGCTGCCGCTCGCCGATTCTCCCGGAGGCGAAGAAGCGGCTTCTTCGCACACAGAGCATTGTGGCGAGCGCAGGGAGCTCCTGAGAGCGGTTTGTGCCGAAAGAAGCCCGGGACCGGCACTTAGCTTCGGAGAGCTGCGTATCTGCGTCTTCTGCGTGTCTTGCCGCTCTACACTCAGCAAAAAGCTTTTCCAGCATATCTTGCAAGGAGAAACTCTGCCAGGAAAGAAAACATCCAAAATCTTGTTCTAAAGCTTGCACGGGGGTCTGCAAAGAGTTTGGCAAGAATGAAAGGTAGTTGTCCAAAACTCGTTCTTTTCCAATAGAAGAACCATGGAAAAGGCAGGAGAGTGGTAAAGTACTGTTTTCTCTAAGTCTGAAGGCTGCCCACACTGTGCCTGTGTGCTGCAGCTTCGCCTTTGGGAAGCTGCCGCTCGCCGATTCTCCCGGAGGCGAAGAAGCGGCTTCTTCGCACACAGAGCATTGTGGCGAGCGCAGGGAGCTCCTGAGAGCGGTTTGTGCCGAAAGAAGCCCGGGACCGGCACTTAGCTTCGGAGAGCTGCGTATCTGCGTCTTCTGCGTGTCTTGCCGCTCTACACTCAGCAAAAAGCTTTTCCACCATATCTTGCAAGGAGAAACTCTGCCAGGAAAGAAAACATCCAAAATCTTGTTCTAAAGCTTGCACGGGGGTCTGCAAAGAGTTTGGCAAGAATGAAAGGTAGTTGTCCAAAACTCGTTCTTTTCCAATAGAATAACCATGGAAAAGGCAGGAGAGTGGTACAGTACTGTTTTCTCTAAGTCTGAAGGCTGCCCACACTGTGCCTGTGTACTGCAGCTTGCATCTTCGCCTTTGGGAAGCTGCCGCTCGCCGATTCTCCCGGAGGCGAAGAAGCGGCTTCTTCGCACACAGAGCATTGTGGCGAGCGCAGGGAGCTCCTGAGAGCGGTTTGTGCCGAAAGAAGCCCGGGACCGGCACTTAGCTTCGGAGAGCTGCGTATCTGCGTCTTCTGCGTGTCTTGCCGCTCTACACTCAGCAAAAAGCTTTTCCACCATATCTTGCAAGGAGAAACTCTGCCAGGAAAGAAAACATCCAAAATCTTGTTCTAAAGCTTGCACGGGGGTCTGCAAAGAGTTTGGCAAGAATGAAAGGTAGTTGTCCAAAACTCGTTCTTTTCCAATAGAATAACGATGGAAAAGGCAGGAGAGTGGTAAAGTACTGTTTTCTCTAAGTCTGAAGGCTGCCCACACTGTGCCTGTGTGCTGCAGCTTGCATCTTCGCCTTTGGGAAGCTGCCGCTCGCCGATTCTCCCGGAGGCGAAGAAGCGGCTTCTTCGCACACAGAGCATTGTGGCGAGCGCAGGGAGCTCCTGAGAGCGGTTTGTGCCGAAAGAAGCCCGGGACCGGCACTTAGCTTCGGAGAGCTGCGTATCTGCGTCTTCTGCGTGTCTTGCCGCTCTACACTCAGCAAAAAGCTTTTCCAGCATATCTTGCAAGGAGAAACTCTGCCAGGAAAGAAAACATCCAAAATCTTGTTCTAAAGCTTGCACGGGGGTCTGCAAAGAGTTTGGCAAGAATGAAAGGTAGTTGTCCAAATCTCGTTCTTTTCCAATAGAATAACCATGGAAAAGGCAGGAGAGTGGTAAAGTACTGTTTTCTCTAAGTCTGAAGGCTGCCCACACTGTGCCTGTGTGCTGCAGCTTGCATCTTCGCCTTTGGGAAGCTGCCGCTCGCCGATTCTCCCGGAGGCGAAGAAGCGGCTTCTTCGCACACAGAGCATTGTGGCGAGCGCAGGGAGCTCCTGAGAGCGGTTTGTGCCGAAAGAAGCCCGGGACCGGCACTTAGCTTCGGAGAGCTGCGTATCTGCGTCTTCTGCGTGTCTTGCCGCTCTACACTCAGCAAAAAGCTTTTCCAGCATATCTTGCAAGGAGAAACTCTGCCAGGAAAGAAAACATCCAAAATCTTGTTCTAAAGCTTGCACGGGGGTCTGCAAAGAGTTTGGCAAGAATGAAAGGTAGTTGTCCAAAACTCGTTCTTTTCCAATAGAATAACCATGGAAAAGGCAGGAGAGTGGTACAGTACTGTTTTCTCTAAGTCTGAAGGCTGCCCACACTGTGCCTGTGTACTGCAGCTTGCATCTTCGCCTTTGGGAAGCTGCCGCTCGCCGATTCTCCCGGAGGCGAAGAAGCGGCTTCTTCGCACACAGAGCATTGTGGCGAGCGCAGGGAGCTCCTGAGAGCGGTTTGTGCCGAAAGAAGCCCGGGACCGGCACTTAGCTTCGGAGAGCTGCGTATCTGCGTCTTCTGCGTGTCTTGCCGCTCTACACTCAGCAAAAAGCTTTTCCACCATATCTTGCAAGGAGAAACTCTGCCAGGAAAGAAAACATCCAAAATCTTGTTCTAAAGCTTGCACGGGGGTCTGCAAAGAGTTTGGCAAGAATGAAAGGTAGTTGTCCAAAACTCGTTCTTTTCCAATAGAATAACGATGACCATGGAAAAGGCAGGAGAGTGGTAAAGTACTGTTTTCTCTAAGTCTGAAGGCTGCCCACACTGTGCCTGTGTGCTGCAGCTTGCATCTTCGCCTTTGGGAAGCTGCCGCTCGCCGATTCTCCCGCAGGCGAAGAAGCGGCTTCTTCGCACACAGAGCATTGTGGCGAGCGCAGGGAGCTCCTGAGAGCGGTTTGTGCCGAAAGAAGCCCGGGACCGGCACTTAGCTTCGGAGAGCTGCGTATCTGCGTCTTCTGCGTGTCTTGCCGCTCTACACTCAGCAAAAAGCTTTTCCAGCATATCTTGCAAGGAGAAACTCTGCCAGGAAAGAAAACATCCAAAATCTTGTTCTAAAGCTTGCACGGGGGTCTGCAAAGAGTTTGGCAAGAATGAAAGGTAGTTGTCCAAAACTCGTTCTTTTCCAATAGAATAACCATGGAAAAGGCAGGAGAGTGGTAAAGTACT
Source organism: Molothrus aeneus (assembly GCF_037042795.1). NCBI lineage: Eukaryota > Metazoa > Chordata > Aves > Passeriformes > Icteridae > Molothrus > Molothrus aeneus. The sequence goes on from NW_027099234.1 coordinate 153,265, forward strand.
GTTTTCTCTAAGTCTGAAGGCTGCCCACACTGTGCCTGTGTGCTGCAGCTTGCATCTTCGCCTTTGGGAAGCTGCCGCTCGCCGATTCTCCCGGAGGCGAAGAAGCGGCTTCTTCGCACACAGAGCATTGTGGCGAGCGCAGGGAGCTCCTGAGAGCGGTTTGTGCCGAAAGAAGCCCGGGACCGGCACTTAGCTTCGGAGAGCTGCGTATCTGCGTCTTCTGCGTGTCTTGCCGCTCTACACTCAGCAAAAAGCTTTTCCACCATATCTTGCAAGGAGAAACTCTGCCAGGAAAGAAAACATCCAAAATCTTGTTCTAAAGCTTGCACGGGGGTCTGCAAAGAGTTTGGCAAGAATGAAAGGTAGTTGTCCAAAACTCGTTCTTTTCCAATAGAAGAACCATGGAAAAGGCAGGAGAGTGGTAAAGTACTGTTTTCTCTAAGTCTGAAGGCTGCCCACACTGTGCCTGTGTGCTGCAGCTTGCATCTTCGCCTTTGGGAAGCTGCCGCTCGCCGATTCTCCCGGAGGCGAAGAAGCGGCTTCTTCGCACACAGAGCATTGTGGCGAGCGCAGGGAGCTCCTGAGAGCGGTTTGTGCCGAAAGAAGCCCGGGACGGGCACTTAGCTTCGGAGAGCTGCGTATTTGCGTCTTCTGCGTGTCTTGCCGCTCTACACTCAGCAAAAAGCTTTTCCACCATATCTTGCAAGGAGAAACTCTGCCAGGAAAGAAAACATCCAAAATCTTGTTCTAAAGCTTGCACGGGGGTCTGCAAAGAGTTTGGCAAGAATGAAAGGTAGTTGTCCAAAACTCGTTCTTTTCCAATAGAATAACCATGGAAAAGGCAGGAGAGTGGTAAAGTACTGTTTTCTCTAAGTCTGAAGGCTGCCCACACTGTGCCTGCGTGCTGCAGCTTGCATCTTCGCCTTTGGGAAGCTGCCGCTCGCCGATTCTCCCGGAGGCGAAGAAGCGGCTTCTTCGCACACAGAGCATTGTGGCGAGCGCAGGGAGCTCCTGAGAGCGGTTTGTGCCGAAAGAAGCCCGGGACCGGCACTTAGCTTCGGAGAGCTGCGTATCTGCGTCTTCTGCGTGTCTTGCCGCTCTACACTCAGCCAAAAGCTTTTCCACCATATCTTGCAAGGAGAAACTCTGCCAGGAAAGAAAACATCCAAAATCTTGTTCTAAAGCTTGCACGGGGGTCTGCAAAGAGTTTGGCAAGAATGAAAGGTAGTTGGCCAAAACTCGTTCTTTTCCAATAGAATAACCATGGAAAAGGCAGGAGAGTGGTAAAGTACTGTTTTCTCTAAGTCTGAAGGCTGCCCACACTGTGCCTGTGTGCTGCAGCTTGCATCTTCGCCTTTGGGAAGCTGCCGCTCGCCGATTCTCCCGGAGGCGAAGAAGCGGCTTCTTCGCACACAGAGCATTGTGGCGAGCGCAGGGAGCTCCTGAGAGCGGTTTGTGCCGAAAGAAGCCCGGGACCGGCACTTAGCTTCGCAGAGCTGCGTATCTGCGTCTTCTGCGTGTCTTGCCGCTCTACACTCAGCAAAAAGCTTTTCCACCATATCTTGCAAGGAGAAACTCTGCCAGGAAAGAAAACATCCAAAATCTTGTTCTAAAGATTGCTCGGGGGTCTGCAAAGAGTTTGGCAAGAATGAAAGGTAGTTGTCCAAAACTCGTTCTTTTCCAATAGAATAACCATGGAAAAGGCAGGAGAGTGGTAAAGTACTGTTTTCTCTAAGTCTGAAGGCTGCCCACACTGTGCCTGCGTGCTGCAGCTTGCATCTTCGCCTTTGGGAAGCTGCCGCTCGCCGATTCTCCCGCAGGCGAAGAAGCGGCTTCTTCGCACACAGAGCATTGTGGCGAGCGCAGGGAGCTCCTGAGAGCGGTTTGTGCCGAAAGAAGCCCGGGACCGGCACTTAGCTTCGGAGAGCTGCGTATCTGCGTCTTCTGCGTGTCTTGCCGCTCTACACTCAGCAAAAAGCTTTTCCAGCATATCTTGCAAGGAGAAACTCTGCCAGGAAAGAAAACATCCAAAATCTTGTTCTAAAGCTTGCACGGGGGTCTGCAAAGAGTTTGGCAAGAATGAAAGGTAGTTGTCCAAAACTCGTTCTTTTCCAATAGAATAACCATGGAAAAGGCAGGAGAGTGGTAAAGTACTGTTTTCTCTAAGTCTGAAGGCTGCCCACACTGTGCCTGTGTGCTGCAGCTTGCATCTTCGCCTTTGGGAAGCTGCCGCTCGCCGATTCTCCCGCAGGCGAAGAAGCGGCTTCTTCGCACACAGAGCATTGTGGCGAGCGCAGGGAGCTCCTGAGAGTGGTTTGTGCCGAAAGAAGCCCGGGACCGGCACTTAGCTTCGGAGAGCTGCGTATCTGCGTCTTCTGCTTGTCTTGCCGCTCTACACTCAGCAAAAAGCTTTTCCAGCATATCTTGCAAGGAGAAACTCTGCCAGGAAAGAAAACATCCAAAATCTTGTTCTAAAGCTTGCACGGGGGTCTGCAAAGAGTTTGGCAAGAATGAAAGGTAGTTGTCCAAAACTCGTTCTTTTCCAATAGAATAACCATGGAAAAGGCAGGAGAGTGGTAAAGTACTGTTTTCTCTAAGTCTGAAGGCTGCCCACACTGTGCCTGTGTGCTGCAGCTTGCATCTTCGCCTTTGGGAAGCTGCCGCTCGCCGATTCTCCCAGAGGCGAAGAAGCGGCTTCTTCGCACACAGAGCATTGTGGCGAGCGCAGGGAGCTCCTGAGAGCGGTTTGTGCCGAAAGAAGCCCGGGACCGGCACTTAGCTTCGGAGAGCTGCGTATCTGCGTCTTCTGCGTGTCTTGCCGCTCTACACTCAGCAAAAAGCTTTTCCAGCATATCTTGCAAGGAGAAACTCTGCCAGGAAAGAAAACATCCAAAATCTTGTTCTAAAGCTTGCACGGGGGTCTGCAAAGAGTTTGGCAAGAATGAAAGGTAGTTGTCCAAAACTCGTTCTTTTCCAATAGAATAACCATGGAAAAGGCAGGAGAGTGGTAAAGTACTGTTTTCTCTAAGTCTGAAGGCTGCCCACACTGTGCCTGTGTGCTGCAGCTTGCATCTTCGCCTTTGGGAAGCTGCCGCTCGCCGATTCTCCCGCAGGCGAAGAAGCGGCTTCTTCGCACACAGAGCATTGTGGCGAGCGCAGGGAGCTCCTGAGAGCGGTTTGTGCCGAAAGAAGCCCGGGACCGGCACTTAGCTTCGGAGAGCTGCGTATCTGCGTCTTCTGCGTGTCTTGCCGCTCTACACTCAGCAAAAAGCTTTTCCAGCATATCTTGCAAGGAGAAACTCTGCCAGGAAAGAAACATCCAAAATCTTGTTCTAAAGCTTGCACGGGGGTCTGCAAAGAGTTTGGCAAGAATGAAAGGTAGTTGTCCAAAACTCGTTCTTTTCCAATAGAATAACCATGGAAAAGGCAGGAGAGTGGTAAAGTACTGTTTTCTCTAAGTCTGAAGGCTGCCCACACTGTGCCTGTGTGCTGCAGCTTGCATCTTCGCCTTTGGGAAGCTGCCGCTCGCCGATTCTCCCGGAGGCGAAGAAGCGGCTTCTTCGCACACAGAGCATTGTGGCGAGCGCAGGGAGCTCCTGAGAGCGGTTTGTGCCGAAAGAAGCCCGGGACCGGCACTTAGCTTCGGAGAGCTGCGTATCTGCGTCTTCTGCGTGTCTTGCCGCTCTACACTCAGCAAAAAGCTTTTCCACCATATCTTGCAAGGAGAAACTCTGCCAGGAAAGAAAACATCCAAAATCTTGTTCTAAAGCTTGCACGGGGGTCTGCAAAGAGTTTGGCAAGAATGAAAGGTAGTTGTCCAAAACTCGTTCTTTTCCAATAGAAGAACCATGGAAAAGGCAGGAGAGTGGTAAAGTACTGTTTTCTCTAAGTCTGAATGCTGCCCACACTGTGCCTGTGTGCTGCAGCTTGCATCTTCGCCTTTGGGAAGCTGCCGCTCGCCGATTCTCCCGCAGGCGAAGAAGCGGCTTCTTCGCACACAGAGCATTGTGGCGAGCGCAGGGAGCTCCTGAGAGCGGTTTGTGCCGAAAGAAGCCCGGGACCGGCACTTAGCTTCGCAGAGCTGCGTATCTGCGTCTTCTGCGTGTCTTGCCGCTCTACACTCAGCAAAAAGCTTTTCCAGCATATCTTGCAAGGAGAAACTCTACCAGGAAAGAAAACATCCAAAATCTTGTTCTAAAGCTTGCACGGGGGTCTGCAAAGAGTTTGGCAAGAATGAAAGGTAGTTGTCCAAAACTCGTTCTTTTCCAATAGAATAACCATGGAAAAGGCAGGAGAGTGGTAAAGTACTGTTTTCTCTAAGTCTGAAGGCTGCCCACACTGTGCCTGCGTGGTGCAGCTTGCATCTTCGCCTTTGGGAAGCTGCCGCTCGCCGATTCTCCCGGAGGCGAAGAAGCGGCTTCTTCGCACACAGAGCATTGTGGCGAGCGCAGGGAGCTCCTGAGAGCGGTTTGTGCCGAAAGAAGCCCGGGACCGGCACTTAGCTTCGGAGAGCTGCGTATCTGCGTCTTCTGCGTGTCTTGCCGCTCTACACTCAGCAAAAAGCTTTTCCATCATATCTTGCAAGGAGAAACTCTGCCAGGAAAGAAAACATCCAAAATCTTGTTCTAAAGCTTGCACGGGGGTCTGCAAAGAGTTTGGCAAGAATGAAAGGTAGTTGTCCAAAACTCGTTCTTTTCCAATAGAAGAACCATGGAAAAGGCAGGAGAGTGGTACAGTACTGTTTTCTCTAAGTCTGAAGGCTGCCCACACTGTGCCTGTGTGCTGCAGCTTGCATCTTCGCCTTTGGGAAGCTGCCGCTCGCCGATTCTCCCGCAGGCGAAGAAGCGGCTTCTTCGCACACAGAGCATTGTGGCGAGCGCAGGGAGCTCCTGAGAGCGGTTTGTGCCGAAAGAAGCCCGGGACCGGCACTTAGCTTCGCAGAGCTGCGTATCTGCGTCTTCTGCGTGTCTTGCCGCTCTACACTCAGCAAAAAGCTTTTCCAGCATATCTTGCAAGGAGAAACTCTGCCAGGAAAGAAAACATCCAAAATCTTGTTCTAAAGCTTGCACGGGGGTCCAAGGAGTTTGGCAAGAATGAAAGGTAGTTGTCCAAAACTCGTTCTTTTCCAATAGAATAACCATGGAAAAGGCAGGAGAGTGGTAAAGTACTGTTTTCTCTAAGTCTGAAGGCTGCCCACACTGTGCCTGTGTGCTGCAGCTTGCATCTTCGCCTTTGGGAAGCTGCCGCTCGCCGATTCTCCCGCAGGCGAAGAAGCGGCTTCTTCGCACACAGAGCATTGTGGCGAGCGCAGGGAGCTCCTGAGAGCGGTTTGTGCCGAAAGAAGCCCGGGACCGGCACTTAGCTTCGGAGAGCTGCGTATCTGCGTCTTCTGCGTGTCTTGCCGCTCTACACTCAGCAAAAAGCTTTTCCACCATATCTTGCAAGGAGAAACTCTGCCAGGAAAGAAAACATCCAAAATCTTGTTCTAAAGCTTGCACGGGGTCTGCAAAGAGTTTGGCAAGAATGAAAGGTAGTTGTCCAAAACTCGTTCTTTTCCAATAGAATAACCATGGAAAAGGCAGGAGAGTGGTAAAGTACTGTTTTCTCTAAGTCTGAATGCTGCCCACACTGTGCCTGTGTGCTGCAGCTTGCATCTTCGCCTTTGGGAAGCTGCCGCTCGCCGATTCTCCCGCAGGCGAAGAAGCGGCTTCTTCGCACACAGAGCATTGTGGCGAGCGCAGGGAGCTCCTGAGAGCGGTTTGTGCCGAAAGAAGCCCGGGACCGGCACTTAGCTTCGGAGAGCTGCGTATCTGCGTCTTCTGCGTGTCTTGCCGCTCTACACTCAGCAAAAAGCTTTTCCACCATATCTTGCAAGGAGAAACTCTGCCAGGAAAGAAAACATCCAAAATCTTGTTCTAAAGCTTGCACGGGGGTCTGCAAAGAGTTTGGCAAGAATGAAAGGTAGTTGTCCAAAACTCGTTCTTTCCAATAGAATAACCATGGAAAAGGCAGGAGAGTGGTAAAGTACTGTTTTCTCTAAGTCTGAAGGCTGCCCACACTGTGCCTGTGTGCTGCAGCTTGCATCTTCGCCTTTGGGAAGCTGCCGCTCGCCGATTCTCCCGGAGGCGAAGAAGCGGCTTCTTCGCACACAGAGCATTGTGGCGAGCGCAGGGAGCTCCTGAGAGCGGTTTGTGCCGAAAGAAGCCCGGGACCGGCACTTAGCTTCGGAGAGCTGCGTATCTGCGTCTTCTGCGTGTCTTGCCGCTCTACACTCAGCAAAAAGCTTTTCCACCATATCTTGCAAGGAGAAACTCTGCCAGGAAAGAAAACATCCAAAATCTTGTTCTAAAGCTTGCACGGGGGTCTGCAAAGAGTTTGGCAAGAATGAAAGGTAGTTGTCCAAAACTCGTTCTTTTCCAATAGAATAACCATGGAAAAGGCAGGAGAGTGGTACAGTACTGTTTTCTCTAAGTCTGAAGGCTGCCCACACTGTGCCTGTGTGCTGCAGCTTGCATCTTCGCCTTTGGGAAGCTGCCGCTCGCCGATTCTCCCGGAGGCGAAGAAGCGGCTTCTTCGCACACAGAGCATTGTGGCGAGCGCAGGGAGCTCCTGAGAGCGGTTTGTGCCGAAAGAAGCCCGGGACCGGCACTTAGCTTCGGAGAGCTGCGTATCTGCGTCTTCTGCGTGTCTTGCCGCTCTACACTCAGCAAAAAGCTTTTCCACCATATCTTGCAAGGAGAAACTCTGCCAGGAAAGAAAACATCCAAAATCTTGTTCTAAAGCTTGCACGGGGGTCTGCAAAGAGTTTGGCAAGAATGAAAGGTAGTTGTCCAAAACTCGTTCTTTTCCAATAGAATAACCATGGAAAAGGCAGGAGAGTGGTACAGTACTGTTTTCTCTAAGTCTGAAGGCTGCCCACACTGTGCCTGTGTACTGCAGCTTGCATCTTCGCCTTTGGGAAGCTGCCGCTCGCCGATTCTCCGGAGGCGAAGAAGCGGCTTCTTCGCACACGAGCATTGTGGCGAGCGCAGGGAGCTCCTGAGAGCGGTTTGTGCCGAAAGAAGCCCGGGACCGGCACTTAGCTTCGGAGAGCTGCGTATCTGCGTCTTCTGCGTGTCTTGCCGCTCTACACTCAGCAAAAAGCTTTTCCAGCATATCTTGCAAGGAGAAACTCTGCCAGGAAAGAAAACATCCAAAATCTTGTTCTAAAGCTTGCACGGGGTCTGCAAAGAGTTTGGCAAGAATGAAAGGTAGTTGTCCAAAACTCGTTCTTTTCCAATAGAATAACCATGGAAAAGGCAGGAGAGTGGTAAAGTACTGTTTTCTCTAAGTCTGAAGGCTGCCCACACTGTGCCTGTGTGCTGCAGCTTGCATCTTCGCCTTTGGGAAGCTGCCGCTCGCCGATTCTCCCGGAGGCGAAGAAGCGGCTTCTTCGCACCACAGAGCATTGTGGCGAGCGCAGGGAGCTCCTGAGAGCGGTTTGTGCCGAAAGAAGCCCGGGACCGGCACTTAGCTTCGGAGAGCTGCGTATCTGCGTCTTCTGCGTGTCTTGCCGCTCTACACTCAGCAAAAAGCTTTTCCAGCATATCTTGCAAGGAGAAACTCTGCCAGGAAAGAAAACATCCAAAATCTTGTTCTAAAGCTTGCACGGGGGTCTGCAAAGAGTTTGGCAAGAATGAAAGGTAGTTGTCCAAAACTCGTTCTTTTCCAATAGAAGAACCATGGAAAAGGCAGGAGAGTGGTAAAGTACTGTTTTCTCTAAGTCTGAAGGCTGCCCACACTGTGCCTGCGTGGTGCAGCTTGCATCTTCGCCTTTGGGAAGCTGCCGCTCGCCGATTCTCCCGGAGGCGAAGAAGCGGCTTCTTCGCACACAGAGCATTGTGGCGAGCGCAGGGAGCTCCTGAGAGCGGTTTGTGCCGAAAGAAGCCCGGGACCGGCACTTAGCTTCGGAGAGCTGCGTATCGGCGTCTTCTTGCGTGTCTTGCCGCTCTACACTCAGCAAAAAGCTTTTCCACCATATCTTGCAAGGAGAAACTCTGCCAGGAAAGAAAACATCCAAAATCTTGTTCTAAAGCTTGCACGGGGGTCTGCAAAGAGTTTGGCAAGAATGAAAGGTAGTTGTCCAAAACTCGTTCTTTTCCAATAGAATAACCATGGAAAAGGCAGGAGAGTGGTAAAGTACTGTTTTCTCGAAGTCTGAAGGCTGCCCACACTGTGCCTGTGTGCTGCAGCTTGCATCTTCGCCTTTGGGAAGCTGCCGCTCGCCGATTCTCCCCGCAGGCGAAAGAAGCGGCTTTCTTCGCCACCCACAGAGCCAATGTGGCGAGCAGCTCCTGAGAGCGGTTTGTGCCGAAAGAAGCCCGGGACCGGCACTTAGCTTCGGAGAGCTGCGTATCTGCGTCTTCTGCGTGTCTTGCCGCTCTACACTCAGCAAAAAGCTTTTCCAGCATATCTTGCAAGGAGAAACTCTGCCAGGAAAGAAAACATCCAAAATCTTGTTCTAAAGCTTGCACGGGGGTCTGCAAAGAGTTTGGCAAGAATGAAAGGTAGTTGTCCAAAACTCGTTCTTTTCCAATAGAATAACCATGGAAAAGGCAGGAGAGTGGTCAAGTACTGTTTTCTCTAAGTCTGAAGGCTGCCCACACTGTGCCTGCGTGCTGCAGCTTGCATCTTCGCCTTTGGGAAGCTGCCGCTCGCCGATTCTCCCGCAGGCGAAGAAGCGGCTTCTTCGCACACAGAGCATTGTGGCGAGCGCAGGGAGCTCCTGAGAGCGGTTTGTGCCGAAAGAAGCCCGGGACCGGCACTTAGCTTCGGAGAGCTGCGTATCTGCGTCTTCTGCGTGTCTTGCCGCTCTACACTCAGCAAAAAGCTTTTCCAGCATATCTTGCAAGGAGAAACTCTGCCAGGAAAGAAAACATCCAAAATCTTGTTCTAAAGCTTGCACGGGGGTCTGCAAAGAGTTTGGCAAGAATGAAAGGTAGTTGTCCAAAACTCGTTCTTTTCCAATAGAATAACCATGGAAAAAGCAGGAGAGTGGTAAAGTACTGTTTTCTCTAAGTCTGAATGCTGCCCACACTGTGCCTGTGTGCTGCAGCTTGCATCTTCGCCTTTGGGAAGCTGCCGCTCGCCGATTCTCCCGGAGGCGAAGAAGCGGCTTCTTCGCACACAGAGCATTGTGGCGAGCGCAGGGAGCTCCTGAGAGCGGTTTGTGCCGAAAGAAGCCCGGGACCGGCACTTAGCTTCGGAGAGCTGCGTATCGGCGTCTTCTGCGTGTCTTGCCGCTCTACACTCAGCAAAATGCTTTTCCACCATATCTTGCAAGGAGAAACTCTGCCAGGAAAGAAAACATCCAAAATCTTGTTCTAAAGCTTGCACGGGGGTCTGCAAAGAGTTTGGCAAGAATGAAAGGTAGTTGTCCAAAACTCGTTCTTTTCCAATAGAATAACCATGGAAAAGGCAGGAGAGTGGTAAAGTACTGTTTTCTCTAAGTCTGAAGGCTGCCCACACTGTGCCTGTGTGCTGCAGCTTGCATCTTCGCTTTTGGGAAGCTGCCGCTCGCCGATTCTCCCGCAGGCGAAGAAGCGGCTTCTTCGCACACAGAGCATTGTGGCGAGCGCAGGGAGCTCCTGAGAGCGGTTTGTGCCGAAAGAAGCCCGGGACCGGCACTTAGCTTCGGAGAGCTGCGTATCTGCGTCTTCTGCGTGTCTTGCCGCTCTACACTCAGCAAAAAGCTTTTCCACCATATCTTGCAAGGAGAAACTCTGCCAGGAAAGAAAACATCCAAAATCTTGTTCTAAAGCTTGCACGGGGGTCTGCAAAGAGTTTGGCAAGAATGAAAGGTAGTTGTCCAAAACTCGTTCTTTTCCAATAGAATAACCATGGAAAAGGCAGGAGAGTGGTCAAGTACTGTTTTCTCTAAGTCTGAAGGCTGCCCACACTGTGCCTGCGTGGTGCAGCTTGCATCTTCGCCTTTGGGAAGCTGCCGCTCGCCGATTCTCCCGCAGGCGAAGAAGCGGCTTCTTCGCACACAGAGCATTGTGGCGAGCGCAGGGAGCTCCTGAGAGCGGTTTGTGCCGAAAGAAGCCCGGGACCGGCACTTAGCTTCGGAGAGCTGCGTATCTGCGTCTTCTGCGTGTCTTGCCGCTCTACACTCAGCAAAAAGCTTTTCCACCATATCTTGCAAGGAGAAACTCTGCCAGGAAAGAAAACATCCAAAATCTTGTTCTAAAGCTTGCACGGGGGTCTGCAAAGAGTTTGGCAAGAATGAAAGGTAGTTGTCCAAAACTCGTTCTTTTCCAATAGAATAACCATGGAAAAGGCAGGAGAGTGGTACAGTACTGTTTTCTCTAAGTCTGAAGGCTGCCCACACTGTGCCTGTGTGCTGCAGCTTGCATCTTCGCCTTTGGGAAGCTGCCGCTCGCCGATTCTCCCGCAGGCGAAGAAGCGGCTTCTTCGCACACAGAGCATTGTGGCGAGCGCAGGGAGCTCCTGAGAGCGGTTTGTGCCGAAAGAAGCCCGGGACCGGCACTTAGCTTCGGAGAGCTGCGTATCTGCGTCTTCTGCGTGTCTTGCCGCTCTACACTCAGCAAAAAGCTTTTCCACCATATCTTGCAAGGAGAAACTCTGCCAGGAAAGAAAACATCCAAAATCTTGTTCTAAAGCTTGCACGGGGGTCTGCAAAGAGTTTGGCAAGAATGAAAGGTAGTTGTCCAAAACTCGTTCTTTTCCAATAGAATAACCATGGAAAAGGCAGGAGAGTGGTACAGTACTGTTTTCTCTAAGTCTGAAGGCTGCCCACACTGTGCCTGTGTACTGCAGCTTGCATCTTCGCCTTTGGGAAGCTGCCGCTCGCCGATTCTCCCGGAGGCGAAGAAGCGGCTTCTTCGCACACAGAGCATTGTGGCGAGCGCAGGGAGCTCCTGAGAGCGGTTTGTGCCGAAAGAAGCCCGGGACCGGCACTTAGCTTCGGAGAGCTGCGTATCTGCGTCTTCTGCGTGTCTTGCCGCTCTACACTCAGCAAAAAGCTTTTCCACCATATCTTGCAAGGAGAAACTCTGCCAGGAAAGAAAACATCCAAAATCTTGTTCTAAAGCTTGCACGGGGGTCTGCAAAGAGTTTGGCAAGAATGAAAGGTAGTTGTCCAAAACTCGTTCTTTTCCAATAGAATAACCATGGAAAAGGCAGGAGAGTGGTAAAGTACTGTTTTCTCTAAGTCTGAAGGCTGCCCACACTGTGCCTGTGTGCTGCAGCTTGCATCTTCGCCTTTGGGAAGCTGCCGCTCGCCGATTCTCCCGGAGGCGAAGAAGCGGCTTCTTCGCACACAGAGCATTGTGGCGAGCGCAGGGAGCTCCTGAGAGCGGTTTGTGCCGAAAGAAGCCCGGGACCGGCACTTAGCTTCGGAGAGCTGCGTATCTGCGTCTTCTGCGTGTCTTGCCGCTCTACACTCAGCAAAAAGCTTTTCCAGCATATCTTGCAAGGAGAAACTCTGCCAGGAAAGAAAACATCCAAAATCTTGTTCTAAAGCTTGCACGGGGGTCTGCAAAGAGTTTGGCAAGAATGAAAGGTAGTTGTCCAAAACTCGTTCTTTTCCAATAGAAGAACCATGGAAAAGGCAGGAGAGTGGTAAAGTACTGTTTTCTCTAAGTCTGAAGGCTGCCCACACTGTGCCTGCGTGGTGCAGCTTGCATCTTCGCCTTTGGGAAGCTGCCGCTCGCCGATTCTCCCGGAGGCGAAGAAGCGGCTTCTTCGCACACAGAGCATTGTGGCGAGCGCAGGGAGCTCCTGAGAGCGGTTTGTGCCGAAAGAAGCCCGGGACCGGCACTTAGCTTCGGAGAGCTGCGTATCGGCGTCTTCTGCGTGTCTTGCCGCTCTACACTCAGCAAAAAGCTTTTCCACCATATCTTGCAAGGAGAAACTCTGCCAGGAAAGAAAACATCCAAAATCTTGTTCTAAAGCTTGCACGGGGGTCTGCAAAGAGTTTGGCAAGAATGAAAGGTAGTTGTCCAAAACTCGTTCTTTTCCAATAGAAGAACCATGGAAAAGGCAGGAGAGTGGTAAAGTACTGTTTTCTCTAAGTCTGAAGGCTGCCCACACTGTGCCTGTGTGCTGCAGCTTGCATCTTCGCTTTTGGGAAGCTGCCGCTCGCCGATTCTCCCGCAGGCGAAGAAGCGGCTTCTTCGCACACAGAGCATTGTGGCGAGCGCAGGGAGCTCCTGAGAGCGGTTTGTGCCGAAAGAAGCCCGGGACCGGCACTTAGCTTCGGAGAGCTGCGTATCTGCGTCTTCTGCGTGTCTTGCCGCTCTACACTCAGCAAAAAGCTTTTCCACCATATCTTGCAAGGAGAAACTCTGCCAGGAAAGAAAACATCCAAAATCTTGTTCTAAAGCTTGCACGGGGGTCTGCAAAGAGTTTGGCAAGAATGAAAGGTAGTTGTCCAAAACTCGTTCTTTTCCAATAGAATAACCATGGAAAAGGCAGGAGAGTGGTCAAGTACTGTTTTCTCTAAGTCTGAAGGCTGCCCACACTGTGCCTGTGTGCTGCAGCTTGCATCTTCGCCTTTGGGAAGCTGCCGCTCGCCGATTCTCCCGCAGGCGAAGAAGCGGCTTCTTCGCACACAGAGCATTGTGGCGAGCGCAGGGAGCTCCTGAGAGCGGTTTGTGCCGAAAGAAGCCCGGGACCGGCACTTAGCTTCGGAGAGCTGCGTATCTGCGTCTTCTGCGTGTCTTGCCGCTCTACACTCAGCAAAAGCTTTTCCACCATATCTTGCAAGGAGAAACTCTGCCAGGAAAGAAAACATCCAAAATCTTGTTCTAAAGCTTGCACGGGGGTCTGCAAAGAGTTTGGCAAGAATGAAAGGTAGTTGTCCAAAACTCGTTCTTTTCCAATAGAAGAACCATGGAAAAGGCAGGAGAGTGGTACAGTACTGTTTTCTCTAAGTCTGAAGGCTGCCCACACTGTGCCTGTGTGCTGCAGCTTGCATCTTCGCCTTTGGGAAGCTGCCGCTCGCCGATTCTCCCGCAGGCGAAGAAGCGGCTTCTTCGCACACAGAGCATTGTGGCGAGCGCAGGGAGCTCCTGAGAGCGGTTTGTGCCGAAAGAAGCCCGGGACCGGCACTTAGCTTCGGAGAGCTGCGTATCTGCGTCTTCTGCGTGTCTTGCCGCTCTACACTCAGCAAAAAGCTTTTCCACCATATCTTGCAAGGAGAAACTCTGCCAGGAAAGAAAACATCCAAAATCTTGTTCTAAAGCTTGCACGGGGGTCTGCAAAGAGTTTGGCAAGAATGAAAGGTAGTTGTCCAAAACTCGTTCTTTTCCAATAGAATAACCATGGAAAAGGCAGGAGAGTGGTACAGTACTGTTTTCTCTAAGTCTGAAGGCTGCCCACACTGTGCCTGTGTACTGCAGCTTGCATCTTCGCCTTTGGGAAGCTGCCGCTCGCCGATTCTCCCGGAGGCGAAGAAGCGGCTTCTTCGCACACAGAGCATTGTGGCGAGCGCAGGGAGCTCCTGAGAGCGGTTTGTGCCGAAAGAAGCCCGGGACCGGCACTTAGCTTCGGAGAGCTGCGTATCTGCGTCTTCTGCGTGTCTTGCCGCTCTACACTCAGCAAAAAGCTTTTCCAGCATATCTTGCAAGGAGAAACTCTGCCAGGAAAGAAAACATCCAAAATCTTGTTCTAAAGCTTGCACGGGGGTCTGCAAAGAGTTTGGCAAGAATGAAAGGTAGTTGTCCAAAACTCGTTCTTTTCCAATAGAATAACGATGGAAAAGGCAGGAGAGTGGTAAAGTACTGTTTTCTCTAAGTCTGAAGGCTGCCCACACTGTGCCTGTGTGCTGCAGCTTGCATCTTCGCCTTTGGGAAGCTGCCGCTCGCCGATTCTCCCGGAGGCGAAGAAGCGGCTTCTTCGCACACAGAGCATTGTGGCGAGCGCAGGAGCTCCTGAGAGCGGTTTGTGCCGAAAGAAGCCCGGGACCGGCACTTAGCTTCGGAGAGCTGCGTATCTGCGTCTTCTGCGTGTCTTGCCGCTCTACACTCAGCAAAAAGCTTTTCCAGCATATCTTGCAAGGAGAAACTCTACCAGGAAAGAAAACATCCAAATCTTGTTCTAAAGCTTGCACGGGGGTCTGCAAAGAGTTTGGCAAGAATGAAAGGTAGTTGTCCAAAAACGCGTTCTTTTCCAATAGAATAACCATGGAAAAGGCAGGAGAGTGGTAAAGTACTGTTTTCTCTAAGTCTGAATGCTGCCCACACTGTGCCTGTGTGCTGCAGCTTGCATCTTCGCCTTTGGGAAGCTGCCGCTCGCCGATTCTCCCGCAGGCGAAGAAGCGGCTTCTTCGCACACAGAGCATTGTGGCGAGCGCAGGGAGCTCCTGAGAGCGGTTTGTGCCGAAAGAAGCCCGGGACCGGCACTTAGCTTCGGAGAGCTGCGTATCTGCGTCTTCTGCGTGTCTTGCCGCTCTACACTCAGCAAAAAGCTTTTCCACCATATCTTGCAAGGAGAAACTCTGCCAGGAAAGAAAACATCCAAAATCTTGTTCTAAAGCTTGCACGGGGGTCTGCAAACAGTTTGGCAAGAATGAAAGGTAGTTGTCCAAAACTCGTTCTTTTCCAATAGAATAACCATGGAAAAGGCAGGAGAGTGGTAAAGTACTGTTTTCTCTAAGTCTGAAGGCTGCCCACACTGTGCCTGCGTGCTGCAGCTTGCATCTTCGCCTTTGGGAAGCTGCCGCTCGCCGATTCTCCCGGAGGCGAAGAAGCGGCTTCTTCGCACACAGAGCATTGTGGCGAGCGCAGGGAGCTCCTGAGAGCGGTTTGTGCCGAAAGAAGCCCGGGACCGGCACTTAGCTTCGGAGAGCTGCGTATCTGCGTCTTCTGCGTGTCTTGCCGCTCTACACTCAGCAAAAAGCTTTTCCACCATATCTTGCAAGGAGAAACTCTGCCAGGAAAGAAAACATCCAAAATCTTGTTCTAAAGCTTGCACGGGGGTCTGCAAGGAGTTTGGCAAGAATGAAAGGTAGTTGTCCAAAACTCGTTCTTTTCCAATAGAATAACCATGGAAAAGGCAGGAGAGTGGTAAAGTACTGTTTTCTCTAAGTCTGAAGGCTGCCCACACTGTGCCTGTGTGCTGCAGCTTGCATCTTCGCCTTTGGGAAGCTGCCGCTCGCCGATTCTCCCGCAGGCGAAGAAGCGGCTTCTTCGCACACAGAGCATTGTGGCGAGCGCAGGGAGCTCCTGAGAGCGGTTTGTGCCGAAAGAAGCCCGGGACCGGCACTTAGCTTCGGAGAGCTGCGTATCTGCGTCTTCTGCGTGTCTTGCCGCTCTACACTCAGCAAAAAGCTTTTCCACCATATCTTGCAAGGAGAAACTCTGCCAGGAAAGAAAACATCCAAAATCTTGTTCTAAAGCTTGCACGGGGGTCTGCAAAGAGTTTGGCAAGAATGAAAGGTAGTTGTCCAAAACTCGTTCTTTTCCAATAGAATAACCATGGAAAAGGCAGGAGAGTGGTAAAGTACTGTTTTCTCTAAGTCTGAAGGCTGCCCACACTGTGCCTGTGTGCTGCAGCTTGCATCTTCGCCTTTGGGAAGCTGCCGCTCGCCGATTCTCCCGCAGGCGAAGAAGCGGCTTCTTCGCACACAGAGCATTGTGGCGAGCGCAGGGAGCTCCTGAGAGCGGTTTGTGCCGAAAGAAGCCCGGGACCGGCACTTAGCTTCGGAGAGCTGCGTATCTGCGTCTTCTGCGTGTCTTGCCGCTCTACACTCAGCAAAAAGCTTTTCCAGCATATCTTGCAAGGAGAAACTCTGCCAGGAAAGAAAACATCCAAAATCTTGTTCTAAAGCTTGCACGGGGGTCTGCAAAGAGTTTGGCAAGAATGAAAGGTAGTTGTCCAAAACTCGTTCTTTTCCAATAGAATAACCATGGAAAAGGCAGGAGAGTGGTAAAGTACTGTTTTCTCTAAGTCTGAAGGCTGCCCACACTGTGCCTGTGTGCTGCAGCTTGCATCTTCGCCTTTGGGAAGCTGCCGCTCGCCGATTCTCCCGGAGGCGAAGAAGCGGCTTCTTCGCACACAGAGCATTGTGGCGAGCGCAGGGAGCTCCTGAGAGCGGTTTGTGCCGAAAGAAGCCCGGGACCGGCACTTAGCTTCGGAGAGCTGCGTATCTGCGTCTTCTGCGTGTCTTGCCGCTCTACACTCAGCAAAAAGCTTTTCCACCATATCTTGCAAGGAGAAACTCTGCCAGGAAAGAAAACATCCAAAATCTTGTTCTAAAGCTTGCACGGGGGTCTGCAAAGAGTTTGGCAAGAATGAAAGGTAGTTGTCCAAACTCGTTCTTTTCCAATAGAATAACCATGGAAAAGGCAGGAGAGTGGTACAGTACTGTTTTCTCTAAGTCTGAAGGCTGCCCACACTGTGCCTGTGTGCTGCAGCTTGCATCTTCGCCTTTGGGAAGCTGCCGCTCGCCGATTCTCCCGGAGGCGAAGAAGCGGCTTCTTCGCACACAGAGCATTGTGGCGAGCGCAGGGAGCTCCTGAGAGCGGTTTGGTGCCGAAAGAAGCCCGGGACCGGCACTTAGCTTCGGAGAGCTGCGTATCTGCGTCTTCTGCGTGTCTTGCCGCTCTACACTCAGCAAAAAGCTTTTCCACCATATCTTGCAAGGAGAAACTCTGCCAGGAAAGAAAACATCCAAAATCTTGTTCTAAAGCTTGCACGGGGGTCTGCAAAGAGTTTGGCAAGAATGAAAGGTAGTTGTCCAAAACTCGTTCTTTTCCAATAGAATAACCATGGAAAAGGCAGGAGAGTGGTAAAGTACTGTTTTCTCTAAGTCTGAAGGCTGCCCACACTGTGCCTGTGTGCTGCAGCTTGCATCTTCGCCTTTGGGAAGCTGCCGCTCGCCGATTCTCCCGGAGGCGAAGAAGCGGCTTCTTCGCACACAGAGCATTGTGGCGAGCGCAGGGAGCTCCTGAGAGCGGTTTGTGCCGAAAGAAGCCCGGGACCGGCACTTAGCTTCGGAGAGCTGCGTATCTGCGTCTTCTGCGTGTCTTGCCGCTCTACACTCAGCAAAAAGCTTTTCCACCATATCTTGCAAGGAGAAACTCTGCCAGGAAAGAAAACATCCAAAATCTTGTTCTAAAGCTTGCACGGGGGTCTGCAAAGAGTTTGGCAAGAATGAAAGGTAGTTGTCCAAAACTCGTTCTTTTCCAATAGAATAACCATGGAAAAGGCAGGAGAGTGGTACAGTACTGTTTTCTCTAAGTCTGAAGGCTGCCCACACTGTGCCTGTGTACTGCAGCTTGCATCTTCGCCTTTGGGAAGCTGCCGCTCGCCGATTCTCCCGGAGGCGAAGAAGCGGCTTCTTCGCACACAGAGCATTGTGGCGAGCGCAGGGAGCTCCTGAGAGCGGTTTGTGCCGAAAGAAGCCCGGGACCGGCACTTAGCTTCGGAGAGCTGCGTATCTGCGTCTTCTGCGTGTCTTGCCGCTCTACACTCAGCAAAAAGCTTTTCCACCATATCTTGCAAGGAGAAACTCTGCCAGGAAAGAAAACATCCAAAATCTTGTTCTAAAGCTTGCACGGGGGTCTGCAAAGAGTTTGGCAAGAATGAAAGGTAGTTGTCCAAAACTCGTTCTTTTCCAATAGAAGAACCATGGAAAAGGCAGGAGAGTGGTAAAGTACTGTTTTCTCTAAGTCTGAAGGCTGCCCACACTGTGCCTGTGTGCTGCAGCTTGCATCTTCGCCTTTGGGAAGCTGCCGCTCGCCGATTCTCCCGGAGGCGAAGAAGCGGCTTCTTCGCACACAGAGCATTGTGGCGAGCGCAGGGAGCTCCTGAGAGCGGTTTGTGCCGAAAGAAGCCCGGGACCGGCACTTAGCTTCGGAGAGCTGCGTATCTGCGTCTTCTGCGTGTCTTGCCGCTCTACACTCAGCAAAAAGCTTTTCCAGCATATCTTGCAAGGAGAAACTCTGCCAGGAAAGAAAACATCCAAAATCTTGTTCTAAAGCTTGCACGGGGGTCTGCAAAGAGTTTGGCAAGAATGAAAGGTAGTTGTCCAAAACTCGTTCTTTTCCAATAGAATAACCATGGAAAAGGCAGGAGAGTGGTAAAGTACTGTTTTCTCTAAGTCTGAAGGCTGCCCACACTGTGCCTGTGTGCTGCAGCTTGCATCTTCGCCTTTGGGAAGCTGCCGCTCGCCGATTCTCCCGCAGGCGAAGAAGCGGCTTCTTCGCACACAGAGCATTGTGGCGAGCGCAGGGAGCTCCTGAGAGCGGTTTGTGCCGAAAGAAGCCCGGGACCGGCACTTAGCTTCGGAGAGCTGCGTATCTGCGTCTTCTGCGTGTCTTGCCGCTCTACACTCAGCAAAAAGCTTTTCCACCATATCTTGCAAGGAGAAACTCTGCCAGGAAAGAAAACATCCAAAATCTTGTTCTAAAGCTTGCACGGGGGTCTGCAAAGAGTTTGGCAAGAATGAAAGGTAGTTGTCCAAAACTCGTTCTTTTCCAATAGAATAACCATGGAAAAGGCAGGAGAGTGGTAAAGTACTGTTTTCTCTAAGTCTGAATGCTGCCCACACTGTGCCTGTGTGCTGCAGCTTGCATCTTCGCCTTTGGGAAGCTGCCGCTCGCCGATTCTCCCGCAGGCGAAGAAGCGGCTTCTTCGCACACAGAGCATTGTGGCGAGCGCAGGGAGCTCCTGAGAGCGGTTTGTGCCGAAAGAAGCCCGGGACCGGCACTTAGCTTCGGAGAGCTGCGTATCTGCGTCTTCTGCGTGTCTTGCCGCTCTACACTCAGCAAAAAGCTTTTCCAGCATATCTTGCAAGGAGAAACTCTGCCAGGAAAGAAAACATCCAAAATCTTGTTCTAAAGCTTGCACGGGGTCTGCAAAGAGTTTGGCAAGAATGAAAGGTAGTTGTCCAAAACTCGTTCTTTTCCAATAGAATAACCATGGAAAAGGCAGGAGAGTGGTAAAGTACTGTTTTCTCTAAGTCTGAAGGCTGCCCACACTGTGCCTGTGTGCTGCAGCTTGCATCTTCGCCTTTGGCAAGCTGCCGCTCGCCGATTCTCCCGGAGGCGAAGAAGCGGCTTCTTCGCACACAGAGCATTGTGGCGAGCGCAGGGAGCTCCTGAGAGCGGTTTGTGCCGAAAGAAGCCCGGGACCGGCACTTAGCTTCGGAGAGCTGCGTATCTGCGTCTTCTGCGTGTCTTGCCGCTCTACACTCAGCCAAAAGCTTTTCCACCATATCTTGCAAGGAGAAACTCTGCCAGGAAAGAAAACATCCAAAATCTTGTTCTAAAGCTTGCACGGGGGTCTGCAAAGAGTTTGGCAAGAATGAAAGGTAGTTGTCCAAAACTCGTTCTTTTCCAATAGAATAACCATGGAAAAGGCAGGAGAGTGGTACAGTACTGTTTTCTCTAAGTCTGAAGGCTGCCCACACTGTGCCTGTGTGCTGCAGCTTGCATCTTCGCCTTTGGGAAGCTGCCGCTCGCCGATTCTCCCGGAGGCGAAGAAGCGGCTTCTTCGCACACAGAGCATTGTGGCGAGCGCAGGGAGCTCCTGAGAGCGGTTTGTGCCGAAAGAAGCCCGGGACCGGCACTTAGCTTCGGAGAGCTGCGTATCTGCGTCTTCTGCGTGTCTTGCCGCTCTACACTCAGCAAAAAGCTTTTCCACCATATCTTGCAAGGAGAAACTCTGCCAGGAAAGAAAACATCCAAAATCTTGTTCTAAAGCTTGCACGGGGGTCTGCAAAGAGTTTGGCAAGAATGAAAGGTAGTTGTCCAAAACTCGTTCTTTTCCAATAGAATAACCATGGAAAAGGCAGGAGAGTGGTAAAGTACTGTTTTCTCTAAGTCTGAAGGCTGCCCACACTGTGCCTGTGTGCTGCAGCTTGCATCTTCGCCTTTGGGAAGCTGCCGCTCGCCGATTCTCCCGCAGGCGAAGAAGCGGCTTCTTCGCACACAGAGCATTGTGGCGAGCGCAGGGAGCTCCTGAGAGCGGTTTGTGCCGAAAGAAGCCCGGGACCGGCACTTAGCTTCGGAGAGCTGCGTATCTGCGTCTTCTGCGTGTCTTGCCGCTCTACACTCAGCAAAAAGCTTTTCCACCATATCTTGCAAGGAGAAACTCTGCCAGGAAAGAAAACATCCAAAATCTTGTTCTAAAGCTTGCACGGGGGTCTGCAAAGAGTTTGGCAAGAATGAAAGGTAGTTGTCCAAAACTCGTTCTTTTCCAATAGAATAACCATGGAAAAGGCAGGAGAGTGGTACAGTACTGTTTTCTCTAAGTCTGAAGGCTGCCCACACTGTGCCTGTGTACTGCAGCTTGCATCTTCGCCTTTGGGAAGCTGCCGCTCGCCGATTCTCCCGGAGGCGAAGAAGCGGCTTCTTCGCACACAGAGCATTGTGGCGAGCGCAGGGAGCTCCTGAGAGCGGTTTGTGCCGAAAGAAGCCCGGGACCGGCACTTAGCTTCGGAGAGCTGCGTATCTGCGTCTTCTGCGTGTCTTGCCGCTCTACACTCAGCAAAAAGCTTTTCCAGCATATCTTGCAAGGAGAAACTCTGCCAGGAAAGAAAACATCCAAAATCTTGTTCTAAAGCTTGCACGGGGGTCTGCAAAGAGTTTGGCAAGAATGAAAGGTAGTTGTCCAAAACTCGTTCTTTTCCAATAGAATAACGATGGAAAAGGCAGGAGAGTGGTAAAGTACTGTTTTCTCTAAGTCTGAAGGCTGCCCACACTGTGCCTGTGTGCTGCAGCTTGCATCTTCGCCTTTGGGAAGCTGCCGCTCGCCGATTCTCCCGGAGGCGAAGAAGCGGCTTCTTCGCACACAGAGCATTGTGGCGAGCGCAGGGAGCTCCTGAGAGCGGTTTGTGCCGAAAGAAGCCCGGGACCGGCACTTAGCTTCGGAGAGCTGCGTATCTGCGTCTTCTGCGTGTCTTGCCGCTCTACACTCAGCAAAAAGCTTTTCCACCATATCTTGCAAGGAGAAACTCTGCCAGGAAAGAAAACATCCAAAATCTTGTTCTAAAGCTTGCACGGGGGTCTGCAAAGAGTTTGGCAAGAATGAAAGGTAGTTGTCCAAAACTCGTTCTTTTCCAATATAATAACCATGGAAAAGGCAGGAGAGTGGTAAAGTACTGTTTTCTCTAAGTCTGAAGGCTGCCCACACTGTGCCTGTGTGCTGCAGCTTGCATCTTCGCCTTTGGGAAGCTGCCGCTCGCCGATTCTCCCGCAGGCGAAGAAGCGGCTTCTTCGCACACAGAGCATTGTGGCGAGCGCAGGGAGCTCCTGAGAGCGGTTTGTGCCGAAAGAAGCCCGGGACCGGCACTTAGCTTCGGAGAGCTGCGTATCTGCGTCTTCTGCGTGTCTTGCCGCTCTACACTCAGCAAAAAGCTTTTCCACCATATCTTGCAAGGAGAAACTCTGCCAGGAAAGAAAACATCCAAAATCTTGTTCTAAAGCTTGCACGGGGGTCTGCAAAGAGTTTGGCAAGAATGAAAGGTAGTTGTCCAAAACTCGTTCTTTTCCAATAGAAGAACCATGGAAAAGGCAGGAGAGTGGTAAAGTACTGTTTTCTCTAAGTCTGAAGGCTGCCCACACTGTGCCTGCGTGGTGCAGCTTGCATCTTCGCCTTTGGGAAGCTGCCGCTCGCCGATTCTCCCGGAGGCGAAGAAGCGGCTTCTTCGCACACAGAGCATTGTGGCGAGCGCAGGGAGCTCCTGAGAGCGGTTTGTGCCGAAAGAAGCCCGGGACCGGCACTTAGCTTCGGAGAGCTGCGTATCGGCGTCTTCTGCGTGTCTTGCCGCTCTACACTCAGCAAAAAGCTTTTCCACCATATCTTGCAAGGAGAAACTCTGCCAGGAAAGAAAACATCCAAAATCTTGTTCTAAAGCTTGCACGGGGGTCTGCAAAGAGTTTGGCAAGAATGAAAGGTAGTTGTCCAAAACTCGTTCTTTTCCAATAGAATAACCATGGAAAAGGCAGGAGAGTGGTAAAGTACTGTTTTCTCTAAGTCTGAAGGCTGCCCACACTGTGCCTGTGTGCTGCAGCTTGCATCTTCGCCTTTGGGAAGCTGCCGCTCGCCGATTCTCCCGCAGGCGAAGAAGCGGCTTCTTCGCACACAGAGCATTGTGGCGAGCGCAGGGAGCTCCTGAGAGCGGTTTGTGCCGAAAGAAGCCCGGGACCGGCACTTAGCTTCGGAGAGCTGCGTATCTGCGTCTTCTGCGTGTCTTGCCGCTCTACACTCAGCAAAAAGCTTTTCCAGCATATCTTGCAAGGAGAAACTCTGCCAGGAAAGAAAACATCCAAAATCTTGTTCTAAAGCTTGCACGGGGGTCTGCAAAGAGTTTGGCAAGAATGAAAGGTAGTTGTCCAAAACTCGTTCTTTTCCAATAGAATAACCATGGAAAAGGCAGGAGAGTGGTCAAGTACTGTTTTCTCTAAGTCTGAAGGCTGCCCACACTGTGCCTGCGTGCTGCAGCTTGCATCTTCGCCTTTGGGAAGCTGCCGCTCGCCGATTCTCCCGCAGGCGAAGAAGCGGCTTCTTCGCACACAGAGCATTGTGGCGAGCGCAGGGAGCTCCTGAGAGCGGTTTGTGCCGAAAGAAGCCCGGGACCGGCACTTAGCTTCGGAGAGCTGCGTATCTGCGTCTTCTGCGTGTCTTGCCGCTCTACACTCAGCAAAAAGCTTTTCCACCATATCTTGCAAGGAGAAACTCTGCCAGGAAAGAAAACATCCAAAATCTTGTTCTAAAGCTTGCACGGGGGTCTGCAAAGAGTTTGGCAAGAATGAAAGGTAGTTGTCCAAAACTCGTTCTTTTCCAATAGAATAACCATGGAAAAGGCAGGAGAGTGGTACAGTACTGTTTTCTCTAAGTCTGAAGGCTGCCCACACTGTGCCTGTGTGCTGCAGCTTGCATCTTCGCCTTTGGGAAGCTGCCGCTCGCCGATTCTCCCGCAGGCGAAGAAGCGGCTTCTTCGCACACAGAGCATTGTGGCGAGCGCAGGGAGCTCCTGAGAGCGGTTTGTGCCGAAAGAAGCCCGGGACCGGCACTTAGCTTCGGAGAGCTGCGTATCTGCGTCTTCTGCGTGTCTTGCCGCTCTACACTCAGCCAAAAGCTTTTCCACCATATCTTGCAAGGAGAAACTCTGCCAGGAAAGAAAACATCCAAAATCTTGTTCTAAAGCTTGCACGGGGGTCTGCAAAGAGTTTGGCAAGAATGAAAGGTAGTTGTCCAAAACTCGTTCTTTTCCACTAGAATAACCATGGAAAAGGCAGGAGAGTGGTAAAGTACTGTTTTCTCTAAGTCTGAAGGCTGCCCACACTGTGCCTGTGTGCTGCAGCTTGCATCTTCGCCTTTGGGAAGCTGCCGCTCGCCGATTCTCCCGGAGGCGAAGAAGCGGCTTCTTCGCACACAGAGCATTGTGGCGAGCGCAGGGAGCTCCTGAGAGCGGTTTGTGCCGAAAGAAGCCCGGGACCGGCACTTAGCTTCGGAGAGCTGCGTATCTGCGTCTTCTGCGTGTCTTGCCGCTCTACACTCAGCAAAAAGCTTTTCCAGCATATCTTGCAAGGAGAAACTCTGCCAGGAAAGAAAACATCCAAAATCTTGTTCTAAAGCTTGCTCGGGGGTCTGCAAAGAGTTTGGCAAGAATGAAAGGTAGTTGTCCAAAACTCGTTCTTTTCCACTAGAATAACCATGGAAAAGGCAGGAGAGTGGTACAGTACTGTTTTCTCTAAGTCTGAAGGCTGCCCACACTGTGCCTGTGTACTGCAGCTTGCATCTTCGCCTTTGGGAAGCTGCCGCTCGCCGATTCTCCCGGAGGCGAAGAAGCGGCTTCTTCGCACACAGAGCATTGTGGCGAGCGCAGGGAGCTCCTGAGAGCGGTTTGTGCCGAAAGAAGCCCGGGACCGGCACTTAGCTTCGGAGAGCTGCGTATCTGCGTCTTCTGCGTGTCTTGCCGCTCTACACTCAGCAAAAAGCTTTTCCAGCATATCTTGCAAGGAGAAACTCTGCCAGGAAAGAAAACATCCAAAATCTTGTTCTAAAGCTTGCACGGGGGTCTGCAAAGAGTTTGGCAAGAATGAAAGGTAGTTGTCCAAAACTCGTTCTTTTCCAATAGAATAACGATGGAAAAGGCAGGAGAGTGGTAAAGTACTGTTTTCTCTAAGTCTGAAGGCTGCCCACACTGTGCCTGTGTGCTGCAGCTTACATCTTCGCCTTTGGGAAGCTGCCGCTCGCCGATTCTCCCGGAGGCGAAGAAGCGGCTTCTTCGCACACAGAGCATTGTGGCGAGCGCAGGGAGCTCCTGAGAGCGGTTTGTGCCGAAAGAAGCCCGGGACCGGCACTTAGCTTCGGAGAGCTGCGTATCTGCGTCTTCTGCGTGTCTTGCCGCTCTACACTCAGCAAAAAGCTTTTCCACCATATCTTGCAAGGAGAAACTCTGCCAGGAAAGAAAACATCCAAAATCTTGTTCTAAAGCTTGCACGGGGGTCTGCAAAGAGTTTGGCAAGAATGAAAGGTAGTTGTCCAAAACTCGTTCTTTTCCACTAGAATAACCATGGAAAAGGCAGGAGAGTGGTAAAGTACTGTTTTCTCTAAGTCTGAAGGCTGCCCACACTGTGCCTGTGTGCTGCAGCTTGCATCTTCGCCTTTGGGAAGCTGCCGCTCGCCGATTCTCCCGGAGGCGAAGAAGCGGCTTCTTCGCACACAGAGCATTGTGGCGAGCGCAGGGAGCTCCTGAGAGCGGTTTGTGCCGAAAGAAGCCCGGGACCGGCACTTAGCTTCGGAGAGCTGCGTATCTGCGTCTTCTGCGTGTCTTGCCGCTCTACACTCAGCAAAAAGCTTTTCCACCATATCTTGCAAGGAGAAACTCTGCCAGGAAAGAAAACATCCAAAATCTTGTTCTAAAGCTTGCACGGGGGTCTGCAAAGAGTTTGGCAAGAATGAAAGGTAGTTGTCCAAAACTCGTTCTTTTCCAATAGAATAACCATGGAAAAGGCAGGAGAGTGGTACAGTACTGTTTTCTCTAAGTCTGAAGGCTGCCCACACTGTGCCTGTGTACTGCAGCTTGCATCTTCGCCTTTGGGAAGCTGCCGCTCGCCGATTCTCCCGGAGGCGAAGAAGCGGCTTCTTCGCACACAGAGCATTGTGGCGAGCGCAGGGAGCTCCTGAGAGCGGTTTGTGCCGAAAGAAGCCCGGGACCGGCACTTAGCTTCGGAGAGCTGCGTATCTGCGTCTTCTGCGTGTCTTGCCGCTCTACACTCAGCAAAAAGCTTTTCCAGCATATCTTGCAAGGAGAAACTCTGCCAGGAAAGAAAACATCCAAAATCTTGTTCTAAAGCTTGCACGGGGGTCTGCAAAGAGTTTGGCAAGAATGAAAGGTAGTTGTCCAAAACTCGTTCTTTTCCAATAGAATAACCATGGAAAAGGCAGGAGAGTGGTAAAGTACTGTTTTCTCTAAGTCTGAAGGCTGCCCACACTGTGCCTGTGTGCTGCAGCTTGCATCTTCGCCTTTGGGAAGCTGCCGCTCGCCGATTCTCCCGGAGGCGAAGAAGCGGCTTCTTCGCACACAGAGCATTGTGGCGAGCGCAGGGAGCTCCTGAGAGCGGTTTGTGCCGAAAGAAGCCCGGGACCGGCACTTAGCTTCGGAGAGCTGCGTATCTGCGTCTTCTGCGTGTCTTGCCGCTCTACACTCAGCAAAAAGCTTTTCCAGCATATCTTGCAAGGAGAAACTCTGCCAGGAAAGAAAACATCCAAAATCTTGTTCTAAAGCTTGCACGGGGGTCTGCAAAGAGTTTGGCAAGAATGAAAGGTAGTTGTCCAAAACTCGTTCTTTTCCAATAGAAGAACCATGGAAAAGGCAGGAGAGTGGTAAAGTACTGTTTTCTCTAAGTCTGAAGGCTGCCCACACTGTGCCTGCGTGGTGCAGCTTGCATCTTCGCCTTTGGGAAGCTGCCGCTCGCCGATTCTCCCGGAGGCGAAGAAGCGGCTTCTTCGCACACAGAGCATTGTGGCGAGCGCAGGGAGCTCCTGAGAGCGGTTTGTGCCGAAAGAAGCCCGGGACCGGCACTTAGCTTCGGAGAGCTGCGTATCGGCGTCTTCTGCGTGTCTTGCCGCTCTACACTCAGCAAAAAGCTTTTCCACCATATCTTGCAAGGAGAAACTCTGCCAGGAAAGAAAACATCCAAAATCTTGTTCTAAAGCTTGCACGGGGGTCTGCAAAGAGTTTGGCAAGAATGAAAGGTAGTTGTCCAAAACTCGTTCTTTTCCAATAGAATAACCATGGAAAAGGCAGGAGAGTGGTAAAGTACTGTTTTCTCTAAGTCTGAATGCTGCCCACACTGTGCCTGTGTGCTGCAGCTTGCATCTTCGCCTTTGGGAAGCTGCCGCTCGCCGATTCTCCCGCAGGCGAAGAAGCGGCTTCTTCGCACACAGAGCAATGTGGCGAGCGCAGGGAGCTCCTGAGAGCGGTTTGTGCCGAAAGAAGCCCGGGACCGGCACTTAGCTTCGGAGAGCTGCGTATCTGCGTCTTCTGCGTGTCTTGCCGCTCTACACTCAGCAAAAAGCTTTTCCACCATATCTTGCAAGGAGAAACTCTGCCAGGAAAGAAAACATCCAAAATCTTGTTCTAAAGCTTGCACGGGGGTCTGCAAAGAGTTTGGCAAGAATGAAAGGTAGTTGTCCAAAACTCGTTCTTTTCCAATAGAATAACCATGGAAAAGGCAGGAGAGTGGTCAAGTACTGTTTTCTCTAAGTCTGAAGGCTGCCCACACTGTGCCTGCGTGCTGCAGCTTGCATCTTCGCCTTTGGGAAGCTGCCGCTCGCCGATTCTCCCGCAGGCGAAGAAGCGGCTTCTTCGCACACAGAGCATTGTGGCGAGCGCAGGGAGCTCCTGAGAGCGGTTTGTGCCGAAAGAAGCCCGGGACCGGCACTTAGCTTCGGAGAGCTGCGTATCTGCGTCTTCTGCGTGTCTTGCCGCTCTACACTCAGCAAAAAGCTTTTCCAGCATATCTTGCAAGGAGAAACTCTGCCAGGAAAGAAAACATCCAAAATCTTGTTCTAAAGCTTGCACGGGGGTCTGCAAAGAGTTTGGCAAGAATGAAAGGTAGTTGTCCAAAACTCGTTCTTTTCCAATAGAATAACCATGGAAAAGGCAGGAGAGTGGTACAGTACTGTTTTCTCTAAGTCTGAAGGCTGCCCACACTGTGCCTGTGTGCTGCAGCTTGCATCTTCGCCTTTGGGAAGCTGCCGCTCGCCGATTCTCCCGGAGGCGAAGAAGCGGCTTCTTCGCACACAGAGCATTGTGGCGAGCGCAGGGAGCTCCTGAGAGCGGTTTGTGCCGAAAGAAGCCCGGGACCGGCACTTAGCTTCGGAGAGCTGCGTATCTGCGTCTTCTGCGTGTCTTGCCGCTCTACACTCAGCAAAAAGCTTTTCCAGCATATCTTGCAAGGAGAAACTCTGCCAGGAAAGAAAACATCCAAAATCTTGTTCTAAAGCTTGCACGCGGGTCTGCAAAGAGTTTGGCAAGAATGAAAGGTAGTTGTCCAAAACTCGTTCTTTTCCAATAGAATAACCATGGAAAAGGCAGGAGAGTGGTAAAGTACTGTTTTCTCTAAGTCTGAAGGCTGCCCACACTGTGCCTGTGTGCTGCAGCTTGCATCTTCGCCTTTGGGAAGCTGCCGCTCGCCGATTCTCCCGGAGGCGAAGAAGCGGCTTCTTCGCACACAGAGCATTGTGGCGAGCGCAGGGAGCTCCTGAGAGCGGTTTGTGCCGAAAGAAGCCCGGGACCGGCACTTAGCTTCGGAGAGCTGCGTATCTGCGTCTTCTGCGTGTCTTGCCGCTCTACACTCAGCAAAAAGCTTTTCCAGCATATCTTGCAAGGAGAAACTCTGCCAGGAAAGAAAACATCCAAAATCTTGTTCTAAAGCTTGCATGGGGGTCTGCAAAGAGTTTGGCAAGAATGAAAGGTAGTTGTCCAAAACTCGTTCTTTTCCAATAGAATAACCATGGAAAAGGCAGGAGAGTGGTAAAGTACTGTTTTCCCTAAGTCTGAAGGCTGCCCACACTGTGCCTGTGTGCTGCAGCTTGCATCTTCGCCTTTGGGAAGCTGCCGCTCGCCGATTCTCCCGGAGGCGAAGAAGCGGCTTCTTCGCACACAGAGCATTGTGGCGAGCGCAGGGAGCTCCTGAGAGCGGTTTGTGCCGAAAGAAGCCCGGGACCGGCACTTAGCTTCGGAGAGCTGCGTATCTGCGTCTTCTGCGTGTCTTGCCGCTCTACACTCAGCCAAAAGCTTTTCCAGCATATCTTGCAAGGAGAAACTCTGCCAGGAAAGAAAACATCCAAAATCTTGTTCTAAAGCTTGCACGGGGGTCTGCAAAGAGTTTGGCAAGAATGAAAGGTAGTTGTCCAAAACTCGTTCTTTTCCAATAGAATAACCATGGAAAAGGCAGGAGAGTGGTAAAGTACTGTTTTCTCTAAGTCTGAAGGCTGCCCACACTGTGCCTGTGTGCTGCAGCTTGCATCTTCGCCTTTGGGAAGCTGCCGCTCGCCGATTCTCCCGGAGGCGAAGAAGCGGCTTCTTCGCACACAGAGCATTGTGGCGAGCGCAGGGAGCTCCTGAGAGCGGTTTGTGCCGAAAGAAGCCCGGGACCGGCACTTAGCTTCGGAGAGCTGCGTATCTGCGTCTTCTGCGTGTCTTGCCGCTCTACACTCAGCAAAAAGCTTTTCCAGCATATCTTGCAAGGAGAAACTCTGCCAGGAAAGAAAACATCCAAAATCTTGTTCTAAAGCTTGCACGGGGGTCTGCAAAGAGTTTGGCAAGAATGAAAGGTAGTTGTCCAAAACTCGTTCTTTTCCAATAGAATAACGATGGAAAAGGCAGGAGAGTGGTAAAGTACTGTTTTCTCTAAGTCTGAAGGCTGCCCACACTGTGCCTGTGTGCTGCAGCTTGCATCTTCGCCTTTGGGAAGCTGCCGCTCGCCGATTCTCCCGGAGGCGAAGAAGCGGCTTCTTCGCACACAGAGCATTGTGGCGAGCGCAGGGAGCTCCTGAGAGCGGTTTGTGCCGAAAGAAGCCCGGGACCGGCACTTAGCTTCGGAGAGCTGCGTATCTGCGTCTTCTGCGTGTCTTGCCGCTCTACACTCAGCAAAAAGCTTTTCCACCATATCTTGCAAGGAGAAACTCTGCCAGGAAAGAAAACATCCAAAATCTTGTTCTAAAGCTTGCACGCGGGTCTGCAAAGAGTTTGGCAAGAATGAAAGGTAGTTGTCCAAAACTCGTTCTTTTCCAATAGAATAACCATGGAAAAGGCAGGAGAGTGGTAAAGTACTGTTTTCTCTAAGTCTGAAGGCTGCCCACACTGTGCCTGTGTGCTGCAGCTTGCATCTTCGCCTTTGGGAAGCTGCCGCTCGCCGATTCTCCCGCAGGCGAAGAAGCGGCTTCTTCGCACACAGAGCATTGTGGCGAGCGCAGGGAGCTCCTGAGAGCGGTTTGTGCCGAAAGAAGCCCGGGACCGGCACTTAGCTTCGGAGAGCTGCGTATCTGCGTCTTCTGCGTGTCTTGCCGCTCTACACTCAGCAAAAAGCTTTTCCACCATATCTTGCAAGGAGAAACTCTGCCAGGAAAGAAAACATCCAAAATCTTGTTCTAAAGCTTGCACGGGGGTCTGCAAAGAGTTTGGCAAGAATGAAAGGTAGTTGTCCAAAACTCGTTCTTTTCCAATAGAAGAACCATGGAAAAGGCAGGAGAGTGGTAAAGTACTGTTTTCTCTAAGTCTGAAGGCTGCCCACACTGTGCCTGCGTGGTGCAGCTTGCATCTTCGCCTTTGGGAAGCTGCCGCTCGCCGATTCTCCCGGAGGCGAAGAAGCGGCTTCTTCGCACACAGAGCATTGTGGCGAGCGCAGGGAGCTCCTGAGAGCGGTTTGTGCCGAAAGAAGCCCGGGACCGGCACTTAGCTTCGGAGAGCTGCGTATCTGCGTCTTCTGCGTGTCTTGCCGCTCTACACTCAGCCAAAAGCTTTTCCAGCATATCTTGCAAGGAGAAACTCTGCCAGGAAAGAAAACATCCAAAATCTTGTTCTAAAGCTTGCACGGGGGTCTGCAAAGAGTTTGGCAAGAATGAAAGGTAGTTGTCCAAAACTCGTTCTTTTCCAATAGAATAACCATGGAAAAGGCAGGAGAGTGGTAAAGTACTGTTTTCTCTAAGTCTGAAGGCTGCCCACACTGTGCCTGTGTGCTGCAGCTTGCATCTTCGCCTTTGGGAAGCTGCCGCTCGCCGATTCTCCCGCAGGCGAAGAAGCGGCTTCTTCGCACACAGAGCATTGTGGCGAGCGCAGGGAGCTCCTGAGAGCGGTTTGTGCCGAAAGAAGCCCGGGACCGGCACTTAGCTTCGGAGAGCTGCGTATCTGCGTCTTCTGCGTGTCTTGCCGCTCTACACTCAGCAAAAAGCTTTTCCACCATATCTTGCAAGGAGAAACTCTGCCAGGAAAGAAAACATCCAAAATCTTGTTCTAAAGCTTGCACGGGGGTCTGCAAAGAGTTTGGCAAGAATGAAAGGTAGTTGTCCAAAACTCGTTCTTTTCCAATAGAATAACCATGGAAAAGGCAGGAGAGTGGTACAGTACTGTTTTCTCTAAGTCTGAAGGCTGCCCACACTGTGCCTGCGTGCTGCAGCTTGCATCTTCGCCTTTGGGAAGCTGCCGCTCGCCGATTCTCCCGCAGGCGAAGAAGCGGCTTCTTCGCACACAGAGCATTGTGGCGAGCGCAGGGAGCTCCTGAGAGCGGTTTGTGCCGAAAGAAGCCCGGGACCGGCACTTAGCTTCGGAGAGCTGCGTATCTGCGTCTTCTGCGTGTCTTGCCGCTCTACACTCAGCAAAAAGCTTTTCCAGCATATCTTGCAAGGAGAAACTCTGCCAGGAAAGAAAACATCCAAAATCTTGTTCTAAAGCTTGCACGGGGGTCTGCAAAGAGTTTGGCAAGAATGAAAGGTAGTTGTCCAAAACTCGTTCTTTTCCAATAGAATAACCATGGAAAAGGCAGGAGAGTGGTACAGTACTGTTTTCTCTAAGTCTGAAGGCTGCCCACACTGTGCCTGTGTGCTGCAGCTTGCATCTTCGCCTTTGGGAAGCTGCCGCTCGCCGATTCTCCCGGAGGCGAAGAAGCGGCTTCTTCGCACACAGAGCATTGTGGCGAGCGCAGGGAGCTCCTGAGAGCGGTTTGTGCCGAAAGAAGCCCGGGACCGGCACTTAGCTTCGGAGAGCTGCGTATCTGCGTCTTCTGCGTGTCTTGCCGCTCTACACTCAGCCAAAAGCTTTTCCAGCATATCTTGCAAGGAGAAACTCTGCCAGGAAAGAAAACATCCAAAATCTTGTTCTAAAGCTTGCACGCGGGTCTGCAAAGAGTTTGGCAAGAATGAAAGGTAGTTGTCCAAACCTCGTTCTTTTCCAATAGAATAACCATGGAAAAGGCAGGAGAGTGGTAAAGTACTGTTTTCTCTAAGTCTGAAGGCTGCCCACACTGTGCCTGTGTGCTGCAGCTTGCATCTTCGCCTTTGGCAAGCTGCCGCTCGCCGATTCTCCCGGAGGCGAAGAAGCGGCTTCTTCGCACACAGAGCATTGTGGCGAGCGCAGGGAGCTCCTGAGAGCGGTTTGTGCCGAAAGAAGCCCGGGACCGGCACTTAGCTTCGGAGAGCTGCGTATCTGCGTCTTCTGCGTGTCTTGCCGCTCTACACTCAGCAAAAAGCTTTTCCAGCATATCTTGCAAGGAGAAACTCTGCCAGGAAAGAAAACATCCAAAATCTTGTTCTAAAGCTTGCATGGGGGTCTGCAAAGAGTTTGGCAAGAATGAAAGGTAGTTGTCCAAAACTCGTTCTTTTCCAATAGAATAACCATGGAAAAGGCAGGAGAGTGGTAAAGTACTGTTTTCCCTAAGTCTGAAGGCTGCCCACACTGTGCCTGTGTGCTGCAGCTTGCATCTTCGCCTTTGGGAAGCTGCCGCTCGCCGATTCTCCCGGAGGCGAAGAAGCGGCTTCTTCGCACACAGAGCATTGTGGCGAGCGCAGGGAGCTCCTGAGAGCGGTTTGTGCCGAAAGAAGCCCGGGACCGGCACTTAGCTTCGGAGAGCTGCGTATCTGCGTCTTCTGCGTGTCTTGCCGCTCTACACTCAGCAAAAAGCTTTTCCAGCATATCTTGCAAGGAGAAACTCTGCCAGGAAAGAAAACATCCAAAATCTTGTTCTAAAGCTTGCACGGGGGTCTGCAAAGAGTTTGGCAAGAATGAAAGGTAGTTGTCCAAAACTCGTTCTTTTCCAATAGAATAACCATGGAAAAGGCAGGAGAGTGGTAAAGTACTGTTTTCTCTAAGTCTGAAGGCTGCCCACACTGTGCCTGTGTGCTGCAGCTTGCATCTTCGCCTTTGGGAAGCTGCCGCTCGCCGATTCTCCCGGAGGCGAAGAAGCGGCTTCTTCGCACACAGAGCATTGTGGCGAGCGCAGGGAGCTCCTGAGAGCGGTTTGTGCCGAAAGAAGCCCGGGACCGGCACTTAGCTTCGGAGAGCTGCGTATCTGCGTCTTCTGCGTGTCTTGCCGCTCTACACTCAGCAAAAAGCTTTTCCACCATATCTTGCAAGGAGAAACTCTGCCAGGAAAGAAAACATCCAAAATCTTGTTCTAAAGCTTGCACGGGGGTCTGCAAACAGTTTGGCAAGAATGAAAGGTAGTTGTCCAAAACTCGTTCTTTTCCAATAGAATAACCATGGAAAAGGCAGGAGAGTGGTACAGTACTGTTTTCTCTAAGTCTGAAGGCTGCCCACACTGTGCCTGTGTACTGCAGCTTGCATCTTCGCCTTTGGGAAGCTGCCGCTCGCCGATTCTCCCGGAGGCGAAGAAGCGGCTTCTTCGCACACAGAGCATTGTGGCGAGCGCAGGGAGCTCCTGAGAGCGGTTTGTGCCGAAAGAAGCCCGGGACCGGCACTTAGCTTCGGAGAGCTGCGTATCTGCGTCTTCTGCGTGTCTTGCCGCTCTACACTCAGCAAAAAGCTTTTCCACCATATCTTGCAAGGAGAAACTCTGCCAGGAAAGAAAACATCCAAAATCTTGTTCTAAAGCTTGCACGGGGGTCTGCAAAGAGTTTGGCAAGAATGAAAGGTAGTTGTCCAAAACTCGTTCTTTTCCAATAGAATAACCATGGAAAAGGCAGGAGAGTGGTCAAGTACTGTTTTCTCTAAGTCTGAATGCTGCCCACACTGTGCCTGTGTGCTGCAGCTTGCATCTTCGCCTTTGGGAAGCTGCCGCTCGCCGATTCTCCCGGAGGCGAAGAAGCGGCTTCTTCGCACACAGAGCATTGTGGCGAGCGCAGGGAGCTCCTGAGAGCGGTTTGTGCCGAAAGAA
This sequence comes from Molothrus aeneus, assembly GCF_037042795.1. Classification (NCBI taxonomy): domain Eukaryota; kingdom Metazoa; phylum Chordata; class Aves; order Passeriformes; family Icteridae; genus Molothrus; species Molothrus aeneus. The sequence goes on from NW_027099234.1 coordinate 186,618, forward strand.
GCCCGGGACCGGCACTTAGCTTCGGAGAGCTGCGTATCTGCGTCTTCTGCGTGTCTTGCCGCTCTACACTCAGCAAAAAGCTTTTCCAGCATATCTTGCAAGGAGAAACTCTGCCAGGAAAGAAAACATCCAAAATCTTGTTCTAAAGCTTGCACGGGGGTCTGCAAAGAGTTTGGCAAGAATGAAAGGTAGTTGTCCAAAACTCGTTCTTTTCCAATAGAATAACCATGGAAAAGGCAGGAGAGTGGTAAAGTACTGTTTTCTCTAAGTCTGAAGGCTGCCCACACTGTGCCTGTGTGCTGCAGCTTGCATCTTCGCCTTTGGGAAGCTGCCGCTCGCCGATTCTCCCGGAGGCGAAGAAGCGGCTTCTTCGCACACAGAGCATTGTGGCGAGCGCAGGGAGCTCCTGAGAGCGGTTTGTGCCGAAAGAAGCCCGGGACCGGCACTTAGCTTCGGAGAGCTGCGTATCTGCGTCTTCTGCGTGTCTTGCCGCTCTACACTCAGCAAAAAGCTTTTCCACCATATCTTGCAAGGAGAAACTCTGCCAGGAAAGAAAACATCCAAAATCTTGTTCTAAAGCTTGCACGGGGGTCTGCAAAGAGTTTGGCAAGAATGAAAGGTAGTTGTCCAAAACTCGTTCTTTTCCAATAGAAGAACCATGGAAAAGGCAGGAGAGTGGTAAAGTACTGTTTTCTCTAAGTCTGAAGGCTGCCCACACTGTGCCTGCGTGGTGCAGCTTGCATCTTCGCCTTTGGGAAGCTGCCGCTCGCCGATTCTCCCGGAGGCGAAGAAGCGGCTTCTTCGCACACAGAGCATTGTGGCGAGCGCAGGGAGCTCCTGAGAGCGGTTTGTGCCGAAAGAAGCCCGGGACCGGCACTTAGCTTCGGAGAGCTGCGTATCGGCGTCTTCTGCGTGTCTTGCCGCTCTACACTCAGCAAAAAGCTTTTCCACCATATCTTGCAAGGAGAAACTCTGCCAGGAAAGAAAACATCCAAAATCTTGTTCTAAAGCTTGCACGGGGGTCTGCAAAGAGTTTGGCAAGAATGAAAGGTAGTTGTCCAAAACTCGTTCTTTTCCAATAGAATAACCATGGAAAAGGCAGGAGAGTGGTAAAGTACTGTTTTCTCTAAGTCTGAAGGCTGCCCACACTGTGCCTGTGTGCTGCAGCTTGCATCTTCGCCTTTGGGAAGCTGCCGCTCGCCGATTCTCCCGCAGGCGAAGAAGCGGCTTCTTCGCACACAGAGCAATGTGGCGAGCGCAGGGAGCTCCTGAGAGCGGTTTGTGCCGAAAGAAGCCCGGGACCGGCACTTAGCTTCGGAGAGCTGCGTATCTGCGTCTTCTGCGTGTCTTGCCGCTCTACACTCAGCAAAAAGCTTTTCCACCATATCTTGCAAGGAGAAACTCTGCCAGGAAAGAAAACATCCAAAATCTTGTTCTAAAGCTTGCACGGGGGTCTGCAAAGAGTTTGGCAAGAATGAAAGGTAGTTGTCCAAAACTCGTTCTTTTCCAATAGAATAACCATGGAAAAGGCAGGAGAGTGGTCAAGTACTGTTTTCTCTAAGTCTGAAGGCTGCCCACACTGTGCCTGCGTGCTGCAGCTTGCATCTTCGCCTTTGGGAAGCTGCCGCTCGCCGATTCTCCCGCAGGCGAAGAAGCGGCTTCTTCGCACACAGAGCATTGTGGCGAGCGGAGGGAGCTCCTGAGAGCGGTTTGTGCCGAAAGAAGCCCGGGACCGGCACTTAGCTTCGGAGAGCTGCGTATCTGCGTCTTCTGCGTGTCTTGCCGCTCTACACTCAGCAAAAAGCTTTTCCAGCATATCTTGCAAGGAGAAACTCTGCCAGGAAAGAAAACATCCAAAATCTTGTTCTAAAGCTTGCACGGGGGTCTGCAAAGAGTTTGGCAAGAATGAAAGGAGGTTGTCCAAAACTCGTTCTTTTCCAATAGAATAACCATGGATAAGGCAGGAGAGTGGTAAAGTACTGTTTTCTCTAAGTCTGAAGGCTGCCCACACTGTGCCTGTGTGCTGCAGCTTGCATCTTCGCCTTTGGGAAGCTGCCGCTCGCCGATTCTCCCGGAGGCGAAGAAGCGGCTTCTTCGCACACAGAGCATTGTGGCGAGCGCAGGGAGCTCCTGAGAGCGGTTTGTGCCGAAAGAAGCCCGGGACCGGCACTTAGCTTCGGAGAGCTGCGTATCTGCGTCTTCTGCGTGTCTTGCCGCTCTACACTCAGCAAAAAGCTTTTCCAGCATATCTTGCAAGGAGAAACTCTGCCAGGAAAGAAAACATCCAAAATCTTGTTCTAAAGCTTGCATGGGGGTCTGCAAAGAGTTTGGCAAGAATGAAAGGTAGTTGTCCAAAACTCGTTCTTTTCCAATAGAATAACCATGGAAAAGGCAGGAGAGTGGTAAAGTACTGTTTTCCCTAAGTCTGAAGGCTGCCCACACTGTGCCTGTGTGCTGCAGCTTGCATCTTCGCCTTTGGGAAGCTGCCGCTCGCCGATTCTCCCGGAGGCGAAGAAGCGGCTTCTTCGCACACAGAGCATTGTGGCGAGCGCAGGGAGCTCCTGAGAGCGGTTTGTGCCGAAAGAAGCCCGGGACCGGCACTTAGCTTCGGAGAGCTGCGTATCTGCGTCTTCTGCGTGTCTTGCCGCTCTACACTCAGCAAAAAGCTTTTCCAGCATATCTTGCAAGGAGAAACTCTGCCAGGAAAGAAAACATCCAAAATCTTGTTCTAAAGCTTGCACGGGGGTCTGCAAAGAGTTTGGCAAGAATGAAAGGTAGTTGTCCAAAACTCGTTCTTTTCCAATAGAAGAACCATGGAAAAGGCAGGAGAGTGGTAAAGTACTGTTTTCTCTAAGTCTGAAGGCTGCCCACACTGTGCCTGTGTGCTGCAGCTTGCATCTTCGCCTTTGGGAAGCTGCCGCTCGCCGATTCTCCCGCAGGCGAAGAAGCGGCTTCTTCGCACACAGAGCATTGTGGCGAGCGCAGGGAGCTCCTGAGAGCGGTTTGTGCCGAAAGAAGCCCGGGACCGGCACTTAGCTTCGGAGAGCTGCGTATCTGCGTCTTCTGCGTGTCTTGCCGCTCTACACTCAGCAAAAAGCTTTTCCACCATATCTTGCAAGGAGAAACTCTGCCAGGAAAGAAAACATCCAAAATCTTGTTCTAAAGCTTGCACGGGGGTCTGCAAAGAGTTTGGCAAGAATGAAAGGTAGTTGTCCAAAACTCGTTCTTTTCCAATAGAATAACCATGGAAAAGGCAGGAGAGTGGTACAGTACTGTTTTCTCTAAGTCTGAAGGCTGCCCACACTGTGCCTGTGTACTGCAGCTTGCATCTTCGCCTTTGGGAAGCTGCCGCTCGCCGATTCTCCCGGAGGCGAAGAAGCGGCTTCTTCGCACACAGAGCATTGTGGCGAGCGCAGGGAGCTCCTGAGAGCGGTTTGTGCCGAAAGAAGCCCGGGACCGGCACTTAGCTTCGGAGAGCTGCGTATCTGCGTCTTCTGCGTGTCTTGCCGCTCTACACTCAGCAAAAAGCTTTTCCACCATATCTTGCAAGGAGAAACTCTGCCAGGAAAGAAAACATCCAAAATCTTGTTCTAAAGCTTGCACGGGGGTCTGCAAAGAGTTTGGCAAGAATGAAAGGTAGTTGTCCAAAACTCGTTCTTTTCCAATAGAATAACCATGGAAAAGGCAGGAGAGTGGTACAGTACTGTTTTCTCTAAGTCTGAAGGCTGCCCACACTGTGCCTGCGTGCTGCAGCTTGCATCTTCGCCTTTGGGAAGCTGCCGCTCGCCGATTCTCCCGCAGGCGAAGAAGCGGCTTCTTCGCACACAGAGCATTGTGGCGAGCGCAGGGAGCTCCTGAGAGCGGTTTGTGCCGAAAGAAGCCCGGGACCGGCACTTAGCTTCGGAGAGCTGCGTATCTGCGTCTTCTGCGTGTCTTGCCGCTCTACACTCAGCAAAAAGCTTTTCCAGCATATCTTGCAAGGAGAAACTCTGCCAGGAAAGAAAACATCCAAAATCTTGTTCTAAAGCTTGCACGGGGGTCTGCAAAGAGTTTGGCAAGAATGAAAGGTAGTTGTCCAAAACTCGTTCTTTTCCAATAGAATAACCATGGAAAAGGCAGGAGAGTGGTAAAGTACTGTTTTCTCTAAGTCTGAAGGCTGCCCACACTGTGCCTGTGTGCTGCAGCTTGCATCTTCGCCTTTGGGAAGCTGCCGCTCGCCGATTCTCCCGCAGGCGAAGAAGCGGCTTCTTCGCACACAGAGCATTGTGGCGAGCGCAGGGAGCTCCTGAGAGCGGTTTGTGCCGAAAGAAGCCCGGGACCGGCACTTAGCTTCGGAGAGCTGCGTATCGGCGTCTTCTGCGTGTCTTGCCGCTCTACACTCAGCAAAAAGCTTTTCCAGCATATCTTGCAAGGAGAAACTCTGCCAGGAAAGAAAACATCCAAAATCTTGTTCTAAAGCTTGCACGGGGGTCTGCAAAGAGTTTGGCAAGAATGAAAGGTAGTTGTCCAAAACTCGTTCTTTTCCAATAGAATAACCATGGAAAAGGCAGGAGAGTGGTAAAGTACTGTTTTCTCTAAGTCTGAAGGCTGCCCACACTGTGCCTGCGTGCTGCAGCTTGCATCTTCGCCTTTGGGAAGCTGCCGCTCGCCGATTCTCCCGCAGGCGAAGAAGCGGCTTCTTCGCACACAGAGCATTGTGGCGAGCGGAGGGAGCTCCTGAGAGCGGTTTGTGCCGAAAGAAGCCCGGGACCGGCACTTAGCTTCGGAGAGCTGCGTATCTGCGTCTTCTGCGTGTCTTGCCGCTCTACACTCAGCAAAAAGCTTTTCCAGCATATCTTGCAAGGAGAAACTCTGCCAGGAAAGAAAACATCCAAAATCTTGTTCTAAAGCTTGCACGGGGGTCTGCAAAGAGTTTGGCAAGAATGAAAGGTAGTTGTCCAAAACTCGTTCTTTTCCAATAGAATAACCATGGAAAAAGCAGGAGAGTGGTAAAGGACTGTTTTCTCTAAGTCTGAATGCTGCCCACACTGTGCCTGTGTGCTGCAGCTTGCATCTTCGCCTTTGGGAAGCTGCCGCTCGCCGATTCTCCCGGAGGCGAAGAAGCGGCTTCTTCGCACACAGAGCATTGTGGCGAGCGCAGGGAGCTCCTGAGAGCGGTTTGTGCCGAAAGAAGCCCGGGACCGGCACTTAGCTTCGGAGAGCTGCGTATCTGCGTCTTCTGCGTGTCTTGCCGCTCTACACTCAGCAAAAAGCTTTTCCAGCATATCTTGCAAGGAGAAACTCTGCCAGGAAAGAAAACATCCAAAATCTTGTTCTAAAGCTTGCACGGGGGTCTGCAAAGAGTTTGGCAAGAATGAAAGGTAGTTGTCCAAAACTCGTTCTTTTCCAATAGAATAACCATGGAAAAGGCAGGAGAGTGGTAAAGTACTGTTTTCTCTAAGTCTGAAGGCTGCCCACACTGTGCCTGTGTGCTGCAGCTTGCATCTTCGCCTTTGGGAAGCTGCCGCTCGCCGATTCTCCCGGAGGCGAAGAAGCGGCTTCTTCGCACACAGAGCATTGTGGCGAGCGCAGGGAGCTCCTGAGAGCGGTTTGTGCCGAAAGAAGCCCGGGACCGGCACTTAGCTTCGGAGAGCTGCGTATCTGCGTCTTCTGCGTGTCTTGCCGCTCTACACTCAGCAAAAAGCTTTTCCAGCATATCTTGCAAGGAGAAACTCTACCAGGAAAGAAAACATCCAAAATCTTGTTCTAAAGCTTGCACGGGGGTCTGCAAAGAGTTTGGCAAGAATGAAAGGTAGTTGTCCAAAACTCGTTCTTTTCCAATAGAATAACCATGGAAAAGGCAGGAGAGTGGTAAAGTACTGTTTTCTCTAAGTCTGAAGGCTGCCCACACTGTGCCTGCGTGGTGCAGCTTGCATCTTCGCCTTTGGGAAGCTGCCGCTCGCCGATTCTCCCGGAGGCGAAGAAGCGGCTTCTTCGCACACAGAGCATTGTGGCGAGCGCAGGGAGCTCCTGAGAGCGGTTTGTGCCGAAAGAAGCCCGGGACCGGCACTTAGCTTCGGAGAGCTGCGTATCTGCGTCTTCTGCGTGTCTTGCCGCTCTACACTCAGCAAAAAGCTTTTCCACCATATCTTGCAAGGAGAAACTCTGCCAGGAAAGAAAACATCCAAAATCTTGTTCTAAAGCTTGCACGGGGGTCTGCAAGGAGTTTGGCAAGAATGAAAGGTAGTTGTCCAAAACTCGTTCTTTTCCAATAGAATAACCATGGAAAAGGCAGGAGAGTGGTAAAGTACTGTTTTCTCTAAGTCTGAAGGCTGCCCACACTGTGCCTGTGTGCTGCAGCTTGCATCTTCGCCTTTGGGAAGCTGCCGCTCGCCGATTCTCCCGGAGGCGAAGAAGCGGCTTCTTCGCACACAGAGCATTGTGGCGAGCGCAGGGAGCTCCTGAGAGCGGTTTGTGCCGAAAGAAGCCCGGGACCGGCACTTAGCTTCGGAGAGCTGCGTATCTGCGTCTTCTGCGTGTCTTGCCGCTCTACACTCAGCAAAAAGCTTTTCCAGCATATCTTGCAAGGAGAAACTCTGCCAGGAAAGAAAACATCCAAAATCTTGTTCTAAAGCTTGCACGGGGGTCTGCAAAGAGTTTGGCAAGAATGAAAGGTAGTTGTCCAAAACTCGTTCTTTTCCAATAGAATAACCATGGAAAAGGCAGGAGAGTGGTAAAGTACTGTTTTCTCTAAGTCTGAAGGCTGCCCACACTGTGCCTGTGTGCTGCAGCTTGCATCTTCGCCTTTGGGAAGCTGCCGCTCGCCGATTCTCCCGGAGGCGAAGAAGCGGCTTCTTCGCACACAGAGCATTGTGGCGAGCGCAGGGAGCTCCTGAGAGCGGTTTGTGCCGAAAGAAGCCCGGGACCGGCACTTAGCTTCGGAGAGCTGCGTATCTGCGTCTTCTGCGTGTCTTGCCGCTCTACACTCAGCAAAAAGCTTTTCCAGCATATCTTGCAAGGAGAAACTCTGCCAGGAAAGAAAACATCCAAAATCTTGTTCTAAAGCTTGCACGGGGGTCTGCAAAGAGTTTGGCAAGAATGAAAGGTAGTTGTCCAAAACTCGTTCTTTTCCAATAGAATAACCATGGAAAAGGCAGGAGAGTGGTAAAGTACTGTTTTCTCTAAGTCTGAATGCTGCCCACACTGTGCCTGTGTGCTGCAGCTTGCATCTTCGCCTTTGGGAAGCTGCCGCTCGCCGATTCTCCCGCAGGCGAAGAAGCGGCTTCTTCGCACACAGAGCATTGTGGCGAGCGCAGGGAGCTCCTGAGAGCGGTTTGTGCCGAAAGAAGCCCGGGACCGGCACTTAGCTTCGGAGAGCTGCGTATCTGCGTCTTCTGCGTGTCTTGCCGCTCTACACTCAGCAAAAAGCTTTTCCACCATATCTTGCAAGGAGAAACTCTGCCAGGAAAGAAAACATCCAAAATCTTGTTCTAAAGCTTGCACGGGGGTCTGCAAAGAGTTTGGCAAGAATGAAAGGTAGTTGTCCAAAACTCGTTCTTTTCCAATAGAATAACCATGGAAAAGGCAGGAGAGTGGTAAAGTACTGTTTTCTCTAAGTCTGAAGGCTGCCCACACTGTGCCTGTGTGGTGCAGCTTGCATCTTCGCCTTTGGGAAGCTGCCGCTCGCCGATTCTCCCGCAGGCGAAAAAGCGGCTTCTTCGCACACAGAGCATTGTGGCGAGCGCAGGGAGCTCCTGAGAGCGGTTTGTGCCGAAAGAAGCCCGGGACCGGCACTTAGCTTCGGAGAGCTGCGTATCTGCGTCTTCTGCGTGTCTTGCCGCTCTACACTCAGCAAAAAGCTTTTCCACCATATCTTGCAAGGAGAAACTCTGCCAGGAAAGAAAACATCCAAAATCTTGTTCTAAAGCTTGCACGGGGGTCTGCAAAGAGTTTGGCAAGAATGAAAGGTAGTTGTCCAAAACTCGTTCTTTTCCAATAGAATAACCATGGAAAAGGCAGGAGAGTGGTACAGTACTGTTTTCTCTAAGTCTGAAGGCTGCCCACACTGTGCCTGTGTGCTGCAGCTTGCATCTTCGCCTTTGGGAAGCTGCCGCTCGCCGATTCTCCCGGAGGCGAAGAAGCGGCTTCTTCGCACACAGAGCATTGTGGCGAGCGCAGGGAGCTCCTGAGAGCGGTTTGTGCCGAAAGAAGCCCGGGACCGGCACTTAGCTTCGGAGAGCTGCGTATCTGCGTCTTCTGCGTGTCTTGCCGCTCTACACTCAGCAAAAAGCTTTTCCACCATATCTTGCAAGGAGAAACTCTGCCAGGAAAGAAAACATCCAAAATCTTGTTCTAAAGCTTGCACGGGGGTCTGCAAAGAGTTTGGCAAGAATGAAAGGTAGTTGTCCAAAACTCGTTCTTTTCCAATAGAATAACCATGGAAAAGGCAGGAGAGTGGTAAAGTACTGTTTTCTCTAAGTCTGAAGGCTGCCCACACTGTGCCTGTGTGCTGCAGCTTGCATCTTCGCCTTTGGGAAGCTGCCGCTCGCCGATTCTCCCGCAGGCGAAGAAGCGGCTTCTTCGCACACAGAGCATTGTGGCGAGCGCAGGGAGCTCCTGAGAGCGGTTTGTGCCGAAAGAAGCCCGGGACCGGCACTTAGCTTCGGAGAGCTGCGTATCTGCGTCTTCTGCGTGTCTTGCCGCTCTACACTCAGCAAAAAGCTTTTCCAGCATATCTTGCAAGGAGAAACTCTGCCAGGAAAGAAAACATCCAAAATCTTGTTCTAAAGCTTGCATGGGGGTCTGCAAAGAGTTTGGCAAGAATGAAAGGTAGTTGTCCAAAACTCGTTCTTTTCCAATAGAATAACCATGGAAAAGGCAGGAGAGTGGTAAAGTACTGTTTTCCCTAAGTCTGAAGGCTGCCCACACTGTGCCTGTGTGCTGCAGCTTGCATCTTCGCCTTTGGGAAGCTGCCGCTCGCCGATTCTCCCGGAGGCGAAGAAGCGGCTTCTTCGCACACAGAGCATTGTGGCGAGCGCAGGGAGCTCCTGAGAGCGGTTTGTGCCGAAAGAAGCCCGGGACCGGCACTTAGCTTCGGAGAGCTGCGTATCTGCGTCTTCTGCGTGTCTTGCCGCTCTACACTCAGCAAAAAGCTTTTCCAGCATATCTTGCAAGGAGAAACTCTGCCAGGAAAGAAAACATCCAAAATCTTGTTCTAAAGCTTGCACGGGGGTCTGCAAAGAGTTTGGCAAGAATGAAAGGTAGTTGTCCAAAACTCGTTCTTTTCCAATAGAAGAACCATGGAAAAGGCAGGAGAGTGGTAAAGTACTGTTTTCTCTAAGTCTGAAGGCTGCCCACACTGTGCCTGTGTGCTGCAGCTTGCATCTTCGCCTTTGGGAAGCTGCCGCTCGCCGATTCTCCCGGAGGCGAAGAAGCGGCTTCTTCGCACACAGAGCATTGTGGCGAGCGCAGGGAGCTCCTGAGAGCGGTTTGTGCCGAAAGAAGCCCGGGACCGGCACTTAGCTTCGGAGAGCTGCGTATCTGCGTCTTCTGCGTGTCTTGCCGCTCTACACTCAGCAAAAAGCTTTTCCACCATATCTTGCAAGGAGAAACTCTGCCAGGAAAGAAAACATCCAAAATCTTGTTCTAAAGCTTGCACGGGGGTCTGCAAAGAGTTTGGCAAGAATGAAAGGTAGTTGTCCAAAACTCGTTCTTTTCCAATAGAATAACCATGGAAAAGGCAGGAGAGTGGTACAGTACTGTTTTCTCTAAGTCTGAAGGCTGCCCACACTGTGCCTGTGTACTGCAGCTTGCATCTTCGCCTTTGGGAAGCTGCCGCTCGCCGATTCTCCCGGAGGCGAAGAAGCGGCTTCTTCGCACACAGAGCATTGTGGCGAGCGCAGGGAGCTCCTGAGAGCGGTTTGTGCCGAAAGAAGCCCGGGACCGGCACTTAGCTTCGGAGAGCTGCGTATCTGCGTCTTCTGCGTGTCTTGCCGCTCTACACTCAGCAAAAAGCTTTTCCACCATATCTTGCAAGGAGAAACTCTGCCAGGAAAGAAAACATCCAAAATCTTGTTCTAAAGCTTGCACGGGGGTCTGCAAAGAGTTTGGCAAGAATGAAAGGTAGTTGTCCAAAACTCGTTCTTTTCCAATAGAATAACCATGGAAAAGGCAGGAGAGTGGTACAGTACTGTTTTCTCTAAGTCTGAAGGCTGCCCACACTGTGCCTGTGTACTGCAGCTTGCATCTTCGCCTTTGGGAAGCTGCCGCTCGCCGATTCTCCCGGAGGCGAAGAAGCGGCTTCTTCGCACACAGAGCATTGTGGCGAGCGCAGGGAGCTCCTGAGAGCGGTTTGTGCCGAAAGAAGCCCGGGACCGGCACTTAGCTTCGGAGAGCTGCGTATCTGCGTCTTCTGCGTGTCTTGCCGCTCTACACTCAGCAAAAAGCTTTTCCAGCATATCTTGCAAGGAGAAACTCTGCCAGGAAAGAAAACATCCAAAATCTTGTTCTAAAGCTTGCACGGGGGTCTGCAAAGAGTTTGGCAAGAATGAAAGGTAGTTGTCCAAAACTCGTTCTTTTCCAATAGAATAACCATGGAAAAGGCAGGAGAGTGGTAAAGTACTGTTTTCTCTAAGTCTGAAGGCTGCCCACACTGTGCCTGTGTGCTGCAGCTTGCATCTTCGCCTTTGGGAAGCTGCCGCTCGCCGATTCTCCCGGAGGCGAAGAAGCGGCTTCTTCGCACACAGAGCATTGTGGCGAGCGCAGGGAGCTCCTGAGAGCGGTTTGTGCCGAAAGAAGCCCGGGACCGGCACTTAGCTTCGGAGAGCTGCGTATCTGCGTCTTCTGCGTGTCTTGCCGCTCTACACTCAGCAAAAAGCTTTTCCAGCATATCTTGCAAGGAGAAACTCTGCCAGGAAAGAAAACATCCAAAATCTTGTTCTAAAGCTTGCACGGGGGTCTGCAAAGAGTTTGGCAAGAATGAAAGGTAGTTGTCCAAAACTCGTTCTTTTCCAATAGAAGAACCATGGAAAAGGCAGGAGAGTGGTAAAGTACTGTTTTCTCTAAGTCTGAAGGCTGCCCACACTGTGCCTGTGTGCTGCAGCTTGCATCTTCGCCTTTGGGAAGCTGCCGCTCGCCGATTCTCCCGGAGGCGAAGAAGCGGCTTCTTCGCACACAGAGCATTGTGGCGAGCGCAGGGAGCTCCTGAGAGCGGTTTGTGCCGAAAGAAGCCCGGGACCGGCACTTAGCTTCGGAGAGCTGCGTATCTGCGTCTTCTGCGTGTCTTGCCGCTCTACACTCAGCAAAAAGCTTTTCCACCATATCTTGCAAGGAGAAACTCTGCCAGGAAAGAAAACATCCAAAATCTTGTTCTAAAGCTTGCACGGGGGTCTGCAAAGAGTTTGGCAAGAATGAAAGGTAGTTGTCCAAAACTCGTTCTTTTCCAATAGAATAACCATGGAAAAGGCAGGAGAGTGGTACAGTACTGTTTTCTCTAAGTCTGAAGGCTGCCCACACTGTGCCTGTGTACTGCAGCTTGCATCTTCGCCTTTGGGAAGCTGCCGCTCGCCGATTCTCCCGGAGGCGAAGAAGCGGCTTCTTCGCACACAGAGCATTGTGGCGAGCGGAGGGAGCTCCTGAGAGCGGTTTGTGCCGAAAGAAGCCCGGGACCGGCACTTAGCTTCGGAGAGCTGCGTATCTGCGTCTTCTGCGTGTCTTGCCGCTCTACACTCAGCAAAAAGCTTTTCCAGCATATCTTGCAAGGAGAAACTCTGCCAGGAAAGAAAACATCCAAAATCTTGTTCTAAAGCTTGCACGGGGGTCTGCAAAGAGTTTGGCAAGAATGAAAGGTAGTTGTCCAAAACTCGTTCTTTTCCAATAGAATAACCATGGAAAAAGCAGGAGAGTGGTAAAGGACTGTTTTCTCTAAGTCTGAATGCTGCCCACACTGTGCCTGTGTGCTGCAGCTTGCATCTTCGCCTTTGGGAAGCTGCCGCTCGCCGATTCTCCCGGAGGCGAAGAAGCGGCTTCTTCGCACACAGAGCATTGTGGCGAGCGCAGGGAGCTCCTGAGAGCGGTTTGTGCCGAAAGAAGCCCGGGACCGGCACTTAGCTTCGGAGAGCTGCGTATCTGCGTCTTCTGCGTGTCTTGCCGCTCTACACTCAGCAAAAAGCTTTTCCAGCATATCTTGCAAGGAGAAACTCTGCCAGGAAAGAAAACATCCAAAATCTTGTTCTAAAGCTTGCACGGGGGTCTGCAAAGAGTTTGGCAAGAATGAAAGGTAGTTGTCCAAAACTCGTTCTTTTCCAATAGAATAACCATGGAAAAGGCAGGAGAGTGGTAAAGTACTGTTTTCTCTAAGTCTGAAGGCTGCCCACACTGTGCCTGTGTGCTGCAGCTTGCATCTTCGCCTTTGGGAAGCTGCCGCTCGCCGATTCTCCCGGAGGCGAAGAAGCGGCTTCTTCGCACACAGAGCATTGTGGCGAGCGCAGGGAGCTCCTGAGAGCGGTTTGTGCCGAAAGAAGCCCGGGACCGGCACTTAGCTTCGGAGAGCTGCGTATCTGCGTCTTCTGCGTGTCTTGCCGCTCTACACTCAGCAAAAAGCTTTTCCACCATATCTTGCAAGGAGAAACTCTGCCAGGAAAGAAAACATCCAAAATCTTGTTCTAAAGCTTGCACGGGGGTCTGCAAAGAGTTTGGCAAGAATGAAAGGTAGTTGTCCAAAACTCGTTCTTTTCCAATAGAATAACCATGGAAAAGGCAGGAGAGTGGTACAGTACTGTTTTCTCTAAGTCTGAAGGCTGCCCACACTGTGCCTGTGTACTGCAGCTTGCATCTTCGCCTTTGGGAAGCTGCCGCTCGCCGATTCTCCCGGAGGCGAAGAAGCGGCTTCTTCGCACACAGAGCATTGTGGCGAGCGCAGGGAGCTCCTGAGAGCGGTTTGTGCCGAAAGAAGCCCGGGACCGGCACTTAGCTTCGGAGAGCTGCGTATCTGCGTCTTCTGCGTGTCTTGCCGCTCTACACTCAGCAAAAAGCTTTTCCACCATATCTTGCAAGGAGAAACTCTGCCAGGAAAGAAAACATCCAAAATCTTGTTCTAAAGCTTGCACGGGGGTCTGCAAAGAGTTTGGCAAGAATGAAAGGTAGTTGTCCAAAACTCGTTCTTTTCCAATAGAATAACCATGGAAAAGGCAGGAGAGTGGTAAAGTACTGTTTTCTCTAAGTCTGAAGGCTGCCCACACTGTGCCTGTGTGCTGCAGCTTGCATCTTCGCCTTTGGGAAGCTGCCGCTCGCCGATTCTCCCGGAGGCGAAGAAGCGGCTTCTTCGCACACAGAGCATTGTGGCGAGCGCAGGGAGCTCCTGAGAGCGGTTTGTGCCGAAAGAAGCCCGGGACCGGCACTTAGCTTCGGAGAGCTGCGTATCTGCGTCTTCTGCGTGTCTTGCCGCTCTACACTCAGCAAAAAGCTTTTCCAGCATATCTTGCAAGGAGAAACTCTGCCAGGAAAGAAAACATCCAAAATCTTGTTCTAAAGCTTGCACGGGGGTCTGCAAAGAGTTTGGCAAGAATGAAAGGTAGTTGTCCAAAACTCGTTCTTTTCCAATAGAAGAACCATGGAAAAGGCAGGAGAGTGGTAAAGTACTGTTTTCTCTAAGTCTGAAGGCTGCCCACACTGTGCCTGTGTGCTGCAGCTTGCATCTTCGCCTTTGGGAAGCTGCCGCTCGCCGATTCTCCCGGAGGCGAAGAAGCGGCTTCTTCGCACACAGAGCATTGTGGCGAGCGCAGGGAGCTCCTGAGAGCGGTTTGTGCCGAAAGAAGCCCGGGACCGGCACTTAGCTTCGGAGAGCTGCGTATCTGCGTCTTCTGCGTGTCTTGCCGCTCTACACTCAGCAAAAAGCTTTTCCACCATATCTTGCAAGGAGAAACTCTGCCAGGAAAGAAAACATCCAAAATCTTGTTCTAAAGCTTGCACGGGGGTCTGCAAAGAGTTTGGCAAGAATGAAAGGTAGTTGTCCAAAACTCGTTCTTTTCCAATAGAAGAACCATGGAAAAGGCAGGAGAGTGGTAAAGTACTGTTTTCTCTAAGTCTGAAGGCTGCCCACACTGTGCCTGTGTGCTGCAGCTTGCATCTTCGCCTTTGGGAAGCTGCCGCTCGCCGATTCTCCCGGAGGCGAAGAAGCGGCTTCTTCGCACACAGAGCATTGTGGCGAGCGCAGGGAGCTCCTGAGAGCGGTTTGTGCCGAAAGAAGCCCGGGACCGGCACTTAGCTTCGGAGAGCTGCGTATCTGCGTCTTCTGCGTGTCTTGCCGCTCTACACTCAGCAAAAAGCTTTTCCACCATATCTTGCAAGGAGAAACTCTGCCAGGAAAGAAAACATCCAAAATCTTGTTCTAAAGCTTGCACGGGGGTCTGCAAAGAGTTTGGCAAGAATGAAAGGTAGTTGTCCAAAACTCGTTCTTTTCCAATAGAATAACCATGGAAAAGGCAGGAGAGTGGTACAGTACTGTTTTCTCTAAGTCTGAAGGCTGCCCACACTGTGCCTGTGTACTGCAGCTTGCATCTTCGCCTTTGGGAAGCTGCCGCTCGCCGATTCTCCCGGAGGCGAAGAAGCGGCTTCTTCGCACACAGAGCATTGTGGCGAGCGGAGGGAGCTCCTGAGAGCGGTTTGTGCCGAAAGAAGCCCGGGACCGGCACTTAGCTTCGGAGAGCTGCGTATCTGCGTCTTCTGCGTGTCTTGCCGCTCTACACTCAGCAAAAAGCTTTTCCAGCATATCTTGCAAGGAGAAACTCTGCCAGGAAAGAAAACATCCAAAATCTTGTTCTAAAGCTTGCACGGGGGTCTGCAAAGAGTTTGGCAAGAATGAAAGGTAGTTGTCCAAAACTCGTTCTTTTCCAATAGAATAACCATGGAAAAAGCAGGAGAGTGGTAAAGGACTGTTTTCTCTAAGTCTGAATGCTGCCCACACTGTGCCTGTGTGCTGCAGCTTGCATCTTCGCCTTTGGGAAGCTGCCGCTCGCCGATTCTCCCGGAGGCGAAGAAGCGGCTTCTTCGCACACAGAGCATTGTGGCGAGCGCAGGGAGCTCCTGAGAGCGGTTTGTGCCGAAAGAAGCCCGGGACCGGCACTTAGCTTCGGAGAGCTGCGTATCTGCGTCTTCTGCGTGTCTTGCCGCTCTACACTCAGCAAAAAGCTTTTCCAGCATATCTTGCAAGGAGAAACTCTGCCAGGAAAGAAAACATCCAAAATCTTGTTCTAAAGCTTGCACGGGGGTCTGCAAAGAGTTTGGCAAGAATGAAAGGTAGTTGTCCAAAACTCGTTCTTTTCCAATAGAATAACCATGGAAAAGGCAGGAGAGTGGTAAAGTACTGTTTTCTCTAAGTCTGAAGGCTGCCCACACTGTGCCTGTGTGCTGCAGCTTGCATCTTCGCCTTTGGGAAGCTGCCGCTCGCCGATTCTCCCGGAGGCGAAGAAGCGGCTTCTTCGCACACAGAGCATTGTGGCGAGCGCAGGGAGCTCCTGAGAGCGGTTTGTGCCGAAAGAAGCCCGGGACCGGCACTTAGCTTCGGAGAGCTGCGTATCTGCGTCTTCTGCGTGTCTTGCCGCTCTACACTCAGCAAAAAGCTTTTCCACCATATCTTGCAAGGAGAAACTCTGCCAGGAAAGAAAACATCCAAAATCTTGTTCTAAAGCTTGCACGGGGGTCTGCAAAGAGTTTGGCAAGAATGAAAGGTAGTTGTCCAAAACTCGTTCTTTTCCAATAGAATAACCATGGAAAAGGCAGGAGAGTGGTACAGTACTGTTTTCTCTAAGTCTGAAGGCTGCCCACACTGTGCCTGTGTACTGCAGCTTGCATCTTCGCCTTTGGGAAGCTGCCGCTCGCCGATTCTCCCGGAGGCGAAGAAGCGGCTTCTTCGCACACAGAGCATTGTGGCGAGCGCAGGGAGCTCCTGAGAGCGGTTTGTGCCGAAAGAAGCCCGGGACCGGCACTTAGCTTCGGAGAGCTGCGTATCTGCGTCTTCTGCGTGTCTTGCCGCTCTACACTCAGCAAAAAGCTTTTCCACCATATCTTGCAAGGAGAAACTCTGCCAGGAAAGAAAACATCCAAAATCTTGTTCTAAAGCTTGCACGGGGGTCTGCAAAGAGTTTGGCAAGAATGAAAGGTAGTTGTCCAAAACTCGTTCTTTTCCAATAGAATAACCATGGAAAAGGCAGGAGAGTGGTAAAGTACTGTTTTCTCGAAGTCTGAAGGCTGCCCACACTGTGCCTGTGTGCTGCAGCTTGCATCTTCGCCTTTGGGAAGCTGCCGCTCGCCGATTCTCCCGGAGGCGAAGAAGCGGCTTCTTCGCACACAGAGCATTGTGGCGAGCGCAGGGAGCTCCTGAGAGCGGTTTGTGCCGAAAGAAGCCCGGGACCGGCACTTAGCTTCGGAGAGCTGCGTATCTGCGTCTTCTGCGTGTCTTGCCGCTCTACACTCAGCAAAAAGCTTTTCCAGCATATCTTGCAAGGAGAAACTCTGCCAGGAAAGAAAACATCCAAAATCTTGTTCTAAAGCTTGCACGGGGGTCTGCAAAGAGTTTGGCAAGAATGAAAGGTAGTTGTCCAAAACTCGTTCTTTTCCAATAGAAGAACCATGGAAAAGGCAGGAGAGTGGTAAAGTACTGTTTTCTCTAAGTCTGAAGGCTGCCCACACTGTGCCTGTGTGCTGCAGCTTGCATCTTCGCCTTTGGGAAGCTGCCGCTCGCCGATTCTCCCGGAGGCGAAGAAGCGGCTTCTTCGCACACAGAGCATTGTGGCGAGCGCAGGGAGCTCCTGAGAGCGGTTTGTGCCGAAAGAAGCCCGGGACCGGCACTTAGCTTCGGAGAGCTGCGTATCTGCGTCTTCTGCGTGTCTTGCCGCTCTACACTCAGCAAAAAGCTTTTCCACCATATCTTGCAAGGAGAAACTCTGCCAGGAAAGAAAACATCCAAAATCTTGTTCTAAAGCTTGCACGGGGGTCTGCAAAGAGTTTGGCAAGAATGAAAGGTAGTTGTCCAAAACTCGTTCTTTTCCAATAGAATAACCATGGAAAAGGCAGGAGAGTGGTACAGTACTGTTTTCTCTAAGTCTGAAGGCTGCCCACACTGTGCCTGTGTACTGCAGCTTGCATCTTCGCCTTTGGGAAGCTGCCGCTCGCCGATTCTCCCGGAGGCGAAGAAGCGGCTTCTTCGCACACAGAGCATTGTGGCGAGCGGAGGGAGCTCCTGAGAGCGGTTTGTGCCGAAAGAAGCCCGGGACCGGCACTTAGCTTCGGAGAGCTGCGTATCTGCGTCTTCTGCGTGTCTTGCCGCTCTACACTCAGCAAAAAGCTTTTCCAGCATATCTTGCAAGGAGAAACTCTGCCAGGAAAGAAAACATCCAAAATCTTGTTCTAAAGCTTGCACGGGGGTCTGCAAAGAGTTTGGCAAGAATGAAAGGTAGTTGTCCAAAACTCGTTCTTTTCCAATAGAATAACCATGGAAAAAGCAGGAGAGTGGTAAAGGACTGTTTTCTCTAAGTCTGAATGCTGCCCACACTGTGCCTGTGTGCTGCAGCTTGCATCTTCGCCTTTGGGAAGCTGCCGCTCGCCGATTCTCCCGGAGGCGAAGAAGCGGCTTCTTCGCACACAGAGCATTGTGGCGAGCGCAGGGAGCTCCTGAGAGCGGTTTGTGCCGAAAGAAGCCCGGGACCGGCACTTAGCTTCGGAGAGCTGCGTATCTGCGTCTTCTGCGTGTCTTGCCGCTCTACACTCAGCAAAAAGCTTTTCCAGCATATCTTGCAAGGAGAAACTCTGCCAGGAAAGAAAACATCCAAAATCTTGTTCTAAAGCTTGCACGGGGGTCTGCAAAGAGTTTGGCAAGAATGAAAGGTAGTTGTCCAAAACTCGTTCTTTTCCAATAGAATAACCATGGATAAGGCAGGAGAGTGGTAAAGTACTGTTTTCTCTAAGTCTGAAGGCTGCCCACACTGTGCCTGTGTGCTGCAGCTTGCATCTTCGCCTTTGGGAAGCTGCCGCTCGCCGATTCTCCCGGAGGCGAAGAAGCGGCTTCTTCGCACACAGAGCATTGTGGCGAGCGCAGGGAGCTCCTGAGAGCGGTTTGTGCCGAAAGAAGCCCGGGACCGGCACTTAGCTTCGGAGAGCTGCGTATCTGCGTCTTCTGCGTGTCTTGCCGCTCTACACTCAGCAAAAAGCTTTTCCACCATATTTTGTAAGGAGAAACTCTGCCAGGAAAGAAAACATCCAAAATCTTGTTCTAAAGCTTGCACGGGGGTCTGCAAAGAGTTTGGCAAGAATGAAAGGTAGTTGTCCAAAACTCGTTCTTTTCCAATAGAATAACCATGGAAAAGGCAGGAGAGTGGTAAAGTACTGTTTTCTCTAAGTCTGAAGGCTGCCCACACTGTGCCTGTGTGCTGCAGCTTGCATCTTCGCCTTTGGGAAGCTGCCGCTCGCCGATTCTCCCGGAGGCGAAGAAGCGGCTTCTTCGCACACAGAGCATTGTGGCGAGCGCAGGGAGCTCCTGAGAGCGGTTTGTGCCGAAAGAAGCCCGGGACCGGCACTTAGCTTCGGAGAGCTGCGTATCTGCGTCTTCTGCGTGTCTTGCCGCTCTACACTCAGCAAAAAGCTTTTCCACCATATCTTGCAAGGAGAAACTCTGCCAGGAAAGAAAACATCCAAAATCTTCTTCTAAAGCTTGCACGGGGGTCTGCAAAGAGTTTGGCAAGAATGAAAGGTAGTTGTCCAAAACTCGTTCTTTTCCAATAGAATAACCATGGAAAAGGCAGGAGAGTGGTAAAGTACTGTTTTCTCTAAGTCTGAAGGCTGCCCACACTGTGCCTGTGTGCTGCAGCTTGCATCTTCGCCTTTGGGAAGCTGCCGCTCGCCGATTCTCCCGGAGGCGAAGAAGCGGCTTCTTCGCACACAGAGCATTGTGGCGAGCGCAGGGAGCTCCTGAGAGCGGTTTGTGCCGAAAGAAGCCCGGGACCGGCACTTAGCTTCGGAGAGCTGCGTATCTGCGTCTTCTGCGTGTCTTGCCGCTCTACACTCAGCCAAAAGCTTTTCCACCATATCTTGCAAGGAGAAACTCTGCCAGGAAAGAAAACATCCAAAATCTTGTTCTAAAGCTTGCACGGGGGTCTGCAAAGAGTTTGGCAAGAATGAAAGGTAGTTGTCCAAAACTCGTTCTTTTCCAATAGAATAACCATGGAAAAGGCAGGAGACTGGTAAAGTGTGGGATCTCAGCACATCATTCCTGATGTTCAGAGATGCCAGGAGAACCCTTGGGGGTCTCGAAAATCCTGGAATGTTGCCAAGAGTGTCTGGTGGCTTGATTTTGATCCATCCACAGAAATAACAAGAGTTTGAGGACAAGAGAATCACTTTAGAGTATAAGGTGTAAAATAGACACATTTAGAAAGTGAAATATAGATTTTAAGGTTTTTTGGGTACAGGGGGGTTATGGAGACAAGATGGAGGGATCAGGGCGTGTCTTGCCCTTCTTCTTCCTTCTTCTTGTCCTCCATCTCCTGTGGTGATGTTGGCATTTGGGGATTGGTTTATGGTGAAGGTGCACTTGCCAACATGGGTGAAAAGCATTGGGAAATAAAGGTAAATATTATGTACGTAGATATTAGTATAAAAAGACATGACCGCCCCGTGGGTGGTCAGAGAGTGCCTGTGACTGCTTGCAGATCAGACCTCTGTTGAGCAGACAGAAAATTTTGTAGATAAGAAATAATAAACAACCTGAAGACCGAAAAGCTGAAGAGTCCAGACTCATCCTTTAAAACGCGTGCCACCCAAGAACCACACTACTCGTGTCGGGGCAGAGACAGACAGCCGAACCCGACATTTGGCGTCCCTGGGTGGGCACCCAGTGGGCAGCCGGTGGGCACCCGGCGGACGACCCAGTGAGCTACTCGGCAGCAATCAGCGATCCAGCAGCATCCGGCAGCACTCGCTGAGCCACGGTGAGCTCTGTTGTGCACCTCTTGCACAGGGGCAGCCTTGAAGCTCCGAGTGGGCAGTTCCCGAACTGGACTCATTCCCAGGAGAGCACTGATACCTCCTCGGGAAAGCAGCCAGAAAGCAGCCAGCAGAATCTGCAGAAGCGGCGGCCGCAGAGAACACCGCACTCCACCTCCACCGAAGAAAGTTCGTAGCAGGACAGCCCGGATCGGAATCGGAAAAGGCGCCTCCGAATCCATCTCCTGTGACCTGCAGGCCAGAGACCAGGAGCCTTCGGACTGCTCTGACGACAGGAATTCGGTGAGAAGGTCAAGAATTAAGAACATGGGGGGTACACTTTCCCAGGAACAAATAGAAATTCTGTCCGACCTACAGGGCGTGGCAGACACACACACAAGGGGGATCCCAAAGAAAAAGCTTAGAGAATTATTGCTGTGGGTGCGGTGTAATTACCCGTACTCAGAAACACGGTTGTTATTTGAAGTAGGCTTTTGGCAAGAAGTTAACAGACACCTATATTTTCTAGCCACCAATGATGATAAGACAGCCTTGAAATTGCTGTCTTCAGCAAGAATTATGTTAGAGGCGACCTCGACTCAGTTGAGAGGGTCAGCCAGGCAACAAGTTGTTGCGGGTCCCAAAAGGGCGGAGGGACCAGAGCAAGGCTCCAAGCAGAGATTGGCTCTGATCTCAATTAGCCCGGGGGGAAAGGTGCCCGAGAAAAGGGGACCGGGAAAAATGTCATTGCCTTCAGTCCCACCATCCCGAAAACCCAAGGGAACCCGAAAGCGCCCCGAAACTCCAGAGAGTGCAAGGGTTTCAGACTCTGACTCAGACACAGATGATGCCATTCTACTCCCTGATGAAATAAAGTTTTCTCCTAGCGATATCGAGGAATCAGAGGGAGAGGAGGTGGAAAAAGTGGCGGAGTCGGGGAGGGGGGTTCAAAGGGAACAAGCGGGGAGGGGGGATGCGCTCTCTCGCGGCATGCACGGCGGCGCGGAAGCGGCGGCGGCCGGCGGGGGGGGCGTGGAGGCGATGGGAGACACGGGTTCTGATGCGGCTTTTGCGAGCACAACGCCGAAAGCAGCGGCGGCTCCATTTAGCGCGGTGTCAAAAATGCGCGGGTCGAGCAAGACTCAAAGGACGACCGGGGAGGACTTTCAAACCAGCGCGGCGGCGTCAGACACGGGCAGCAAGAGCGGAGCAGCTGCAGAGCTCCAGCGAGCTGCCACGGAGGGACGCAGGAGACGCGCGGTGGTGACGTCAGACCCGGAAATCTGGACCCGGAGATCGGCTCGAATCGCAGCGCGAAGGGGGGCACCCGCGGGGGGGGGGCTGCGCGCTTCGGCGGGGGGTGTGGATACAGCGTCAGAGGAGGAGGAGAAAGGGGCAGGAACAGACAATAGGGAGGAGACTTCGGAGGTGGAGCGGGACGGAGACAGTGACGTCAGTACAGGGGAGGCAGGGGGCGTCCCCGAAGGCACGCATGCGCGGGAAGTGCCGGCGGAGCGAGGTCGGGGGCGGGTCCGATCCTCTGTGACGTCTGGGGCGAAAAGGAGGGGCCACGTTCGGGGTTCGACATCCCGGGGCTCCACCCCCTCTCCGAGACCGATGCCTTTAGTTTCAAATCCTATGGTTCAAACCCCTTCCACTCAAAAGCATTCAAGTATTCAGCCCTCAATGTCAGCTCAGTTAACAGCCATGCAAACTCGGTCTCAAACACGGCTGCAAGCGCTGCAGTCTGCAGAGCAGGAGAGCACAGATCCCAGAGGCAGAGAAACGAGTACGCAGACGGAGGAAGAAACTCAAGTTGTGAACAGCGACTCGGAAGAAAAACGAAAAGAATAAAAACTTTGGGGGGTTTTTTTCCTTTGTGGCTTTGAGTGGGAGCATGACAATGAAATTTTATAAGGGTGAAGTCATGAGCTTCATGATGCTCATGCTTTTATCTGTTGCTTTAAGCAATAGAGCAAATCTACCTGTCAGTCAGCCAAAACAAAATGTTTGGGAAGCGTTAGCCCAGGCAGCAAATTTAGAAAGTATCTGCCTGACACATTCGAAACCAGGGAAACCATTCACAGCATGCATGGTTGGGTTGCCAGTGGGCGAATGGCCAATTCCAGGACATTCTCCAATGGAGATTTCGCAGGTCATTAAAGATCCTGTGAATGAATGGTGTGCTTGGACACATCTTTTACCTGTGGCTTCTACCGAACCGCAGGAACTGGAAATTTTTGGGTCCACAACAATGGAGCTATGCATGAAATTCGAAATTTCGAATGTGTCAAGGGCAAACAAAAGTGTTGATGTCACACCAAATCACGAATATTATAGAAACGCATCAGCTTGGTGCAATCACACAGTGACGACAGCCAAAGGATCAATCCAGGTTCCAGTGCAATTGCCACGTGGGTTGTTTTTAATTTGTGGGGACAGAATTTGGCACGGCATTCCTGCAAATGCCAAGGGAGGTCCATGCAGCATTGGGAGAATTTCAATGTTGTCACCAGATTTGAAAGTGTTAAGAGAGCAAAAACACAAAGAAAAAAGGTCCTTGCAACATTACAGTGTAAACTGTGATGATGAAGTGTACACTTGGGACAAGGCAAGGAGAATTGCAGCAGCAATTTTCTCACCTCAGACAGCGTCGGGGGTGGCCTTGACTCAACTGGACCACATGGGTTGTTGGTTGAGCAAGCATGCTCAATCAATCTCTCTCGCTTTGAGTGATATGTTAAAAGACGTAAGCAGTGTGAGAGAGGCAACTCTGCAAAATAGAGCAGCAATCGATTATCTATTGCTTGCTCATGGACATGGATGTGAAGAGTTTGAAGGAATGTGCTGCATGAATCTCTCAGATCATTCGAGATCAATTCATGAAAGTATTCAAAACATAAAAGACAGTATAAAGAAACTAGGCGAAGTCACTGGATCATGGATTGATGATTTGGCGGGATTTTTTGATCTTTCTCCCTTATGGAGAGGGTTTCTAAAAATGGGATTTTATATTTTAATAATTCTCTTAGTCCTCATGCTCATCGTCCCATGCATCTTTTTGTGTGTGAGACGTGTCATGAGTCAAGTTGCCAAAGAAGTCTTCTTGGTGCAAACAGAAGGGGGAGATGTGGGATCTCAGCACATCATTCCTGATGTTCAGAGATGCCAGGAGAACCCTTGGGGGTCTCGAAAATCCTGGAATGTTGCCAAGAGTGTCTGGTGGCTTGATTTTGATCCATCCACAGAAATAACAAGAGTTTGAGGACAAGAGAATCACTTTAGAGTATAAGGTGTAAAATAGACACATTTAGAAAGTGAAATATAGATTTTAAGGTTTTTTGGGTACAGGGGGGTTATGGAGACAAGATGGAGGGATCAGGGCGTGTCTTGCCCTTCTTCTTCCTTCTTCTTGTCCTCCATCTCCTGTGGTGATGTTGGCATTTGGGGATTGGTTTATGGTGAAGGTGCACTTGCCAACATGGGTGAAAAGCATTGGGAAATAAAGGTAAATATTATGTACGTAGATATTAGTATAAAAAGACATGACCGCCCCGTGGGTGGTCAGAGAGTGCCTGTGACTGCTTGCAGATCAGACCTCTGTTGAGCAGACAGAAAATTTTGTAGATAAGAAATAATAAACAACCTGAAGACCGAAAAGCTGAAGAGTCCAGACTCATCCTTTAAAACGCGTGCCACCCAAGAACCACACTACTCGTGTCGGGGCAGAGACAGACAGCCGAACCCGACAGTAAAGTACTGTTTTCTCTAAGTCTGAAGGCTGCCCACACTGTGCCTGTGTGCTGCAGCTTGCATCTTCGCCTTTGGGAAGCTGCCGCTCGCCGATTCTCCCGGAGGCGAAGAAGCGGCTTCTTCGCACACAGAGCATTGTGGCGAGCGCAGGGAGCTCCTGAGAGCGGTTTGTGCCGAAAGAAGCCCGGGACCGGCACTTAGCTTCGGAGAGCTGCGTATCTGCGTCTTCTGCGTGTCTTGCCGCTCTACACTCAGCAAAAAGCTTTTCCACCATATCTTGCAAGGAGAAACTCTGCCAGGAAAGAAAACATCCAAAATCTTGTTCTAAAGCTTGCACGCGGGTCTGCAAAGAGTTTGGCAAGAATGAAAGGTAGTTGTCCAAAACTCGTTCTTTTCCAATAGAATAACCATGGAAAAGGCAGGAGAGTGGTAAAGTACTGTTTTCTCGAAGTCTGAAGGCTGCCCACACTGTGCCTGTGTGCTGCAGCTTGCATCTTCGCCTTTGGGAAGCTGCCGCTCGCCGATTCTCCCGCAGGCGAAGAAGCGGCTTCTTCGCACACAGAGCATTGTGGCGAGCGCAGGGAGCTCCTGAGAGCGGTTTGTGCCGAAAGAAGCCCGGGACCGGCACTTAGCTTCGGAGAGCTGCGTATCTGCGTCTTCTGCGTGTCTTGCCGCTCTACACTCAGCAAAAAGCTTTTCCAGCATATCTTGCAAGGAGAAACTCTGCCAGGAAAGAAAACATCCAAAATCTTGTTCTAAAGCTTGCACGGGGGTCTGCAAAGAGTTTGGCAAGAATGAAAGGTAGTTGTCCAAAACTCGTTCTTTTCCAATAGAATAACCATGGAAAAGGCAGGAGAGTGGTAAAGTACTGTTTTCCCTAAGTCTGAAGGCTGCCCACACTGTGCCTGTGTGCTGCAGCTTGCATCTTCGCCTTTGGGAAGCTGCCGCTCGCCGATTCTCCCGGAGGCGAAGAAGCGGCTTCTTCGCACACAGAGCATTGTGGCGAGCGCAGGGAGCTCCTGAGAGCGGTTTGTGCCGAAAGAAGCCCGGGACCGGCACTTAGCTTCGGAGAGCTGCGTATCTGCGTCTTCTGCGTGTCTTGCCGCTCTACACTCAGCAAAAAGCTTTTCCAGCATATCTTGCAAGGAGAAACTCTGCCAGGAAAGAAAACATCCAAAATCTTGTTCTAAAGCTTGCACGGGGGTCTGCAAAGAGTTTGGCAAGAATGAAAGGTAGTTGTCCAAAACTCGTTCTTTTCCAATAGAATAACCATGGAAAAGGCAGGAGAGTGGTAAAGTACTGTTTTCTCTAAGTCTGAAGGCTGCCCACACTGTGCCTGTGTGCTGCAGCTTGCATCTTCGCCTTTGGGAAGCTGCCGCTCGCCGATTCTCCCGCAGGCGAAGAAGCGGCTTCTTCGCACACAGAGCATTGTGGCGAGCGCAGGGAGCTCCTGAGAGCGGTTTGTGCCGAAAGAAGCCCGGGACCGGCACTTAGCTTCGGAGAGCTGCGTATCTGCGTCTTCTGCGTGTCTTGCCGCTCTACACTCAGCAAAAAGCTTTTCCACCATATCTTGCAAGGAGAAACTCTGCCAGGAAAGAAAACATCCAAAATCTTGTTCTAAAGCTTGCACGGGGGTCTGCAAAGAGTTTGGCAAGAATGAAAGGTAGTTGTCCAAAACTCGTTCTTTTCCAATAGAAGAACCATGGAAAAGGCAGGAGAGTGGTAAAGTACTGTTTTCTCTAAGTCTGAAGGCTGCCCACACTGTGCCTGTGTGCTGCAGCTTGCATCTTCGCCTTTGGGAAGCTGCCGCTCGCCGATTCTCCCGGAGGCGAAGAAGCGGCTTCTTCGCACACAGAGCATTGTGGCGAGCGCAGGGAGCTCCTGAGAGCGGTTTGTGCCGAAAGAAGCCCGGGACCGGCACTTAGCTTCGGAGAGCTGCGTATCTGCGTCTTCTGCGTGTCTTGCCGCTCTACACTCAGCAAAAAGCTTTTCCACCATATCTTGCAAGGAGAAATTCTGCCAGGAAAGAAAACATCCAAAATCTTGTTCTAAAGCTTGCACGGGGGTCTGCAAAGAGTTTGGCAAGAATGAAAGGTAGTTGTCCAAAACTCGTTCTTTTCCAATAGAATAACCATGGAAAAGGCAGGAGAGTGGTACAGTACTGTTTTCTCTAAGTCTGAAGGCTGCCCACACTGTGCCTGTGTACTGCAGCTTGCATCTTCGCCTTTGGGAAGCTGCCGCTCGCCGATTCTCCCGGAGGCGAAGAAGCGGCTTCTTCGCACACAGAGCATTGTGGCGAGCGGAGGGAGCTCCTGAGAGCGGTTTGTGCCGAAAGAAGCCCGGGACCGGCACTTAGCTTCGGAGAGCTGCGTATCTGCGTCTTCTGCGTGTCTTGCCGCTCTACACTCAGCAAAAAGCTTTTCCAGCATATCTTGCAAGGAGAAACTCTGCCAGGAAAGAAAACATCCAAAATCTTGTTCTAAAGCTTGCACGGGGGTCTGCAAAGAGTTTGGCAAGAATGAAAGGTAGTTGTCCAAAACTCGTTCTTTTCCAATAGAAGAACCATGGAAAAAGCAGGAGAGTGGTAAAGGACTGTTTTCTCTAAGTCTGAATGCTGCCCACACTGTGCCTGTGTGCTGCAGCTTGCATCTTCGCCTTTGGGAAGCTGCCGCTCGCCGATTCTCCCGGAGGCGAAGAAGCGGCTTCTTCGCACACAGAGCATTGTGGCGAGCGCAGGGAGCTCCTGAGAGCGGTTTGTGCCGAAAGAAGCCCGGGACCGGCACTTAGCTTCGGAGAGCTGCGTATCTGCGTCTTCTGCGTGTCTTGCCGCTCTACACTCAGCCAAAAGCTTTTCCAGCATATCTTGCAAGGAGAAACTCTGCCAGGAAAGAAAACATCCAAAATCTTGTTCTAAAGCTTGCACGGGGGTCTGCAAAGAGTTTGGCAAGAATGAAAGGTAGTTGTCCAAAACTCGTTCTTTTCCAATAGAATAACCATGGAAAAGGCAGGAGACTGGTAAAGTACTGTTTTCTCTAAGTCTGAAGGCTGCCCACACTGTGCCTGTGTGCTGCAGCTTGCATCTTCGCCTTTGGGAAGCTGCCGCTCGCCGATTCTCCCGGAGGCGAAGAAGCGGCTTCTTCGCACACAGAGCATTGTGGCGAGCGCAGGGAGCTCCTGAGAGCGGTTTGTGCCGAAAGAAGCCCGGGACCGGCACTTAGCTTCGGAGAGCTGCGTATCTGCGTCTTCTGCGTGTCTTGCCGCTCTACACTCAGCAAAAAGCTTTTCCACCATATCTTGCAAGGAGAAACTCTGCCAGGAAAGAAAACATCCAAAATCTTGTTCTAAAGCTTGCACGCGGGTCTGCAAAGAGTTTGGCAAGAATGAAAGGTAGTTGTCCAAAACTCGTTCTTTTCCAATAGAATAACCATGGAAAAGGCAGGAGAGTGGTAAAGTACTGTTTTCTCGAAGTCTGAAGGCTGCCCACACTGTGCCTGTGTGCTGCAGCTTGCATCTTCGCCTTTGGGAAGCTGCCGCTCGCCGATTCTCCCGCAGGCGAAGAAGCGGCTTCTTCGCACACAGAGCATTGTGGCGAGCGCAGGGAGCTCCTGAGAGCGGTTTGTGCCGAAAGAAGCCCGGGACCGGCACTTAGCTTCGGAGAGCTGCGTATCTGCGTCTTCTGCGTGTCTTGCCGCTCTACACTCAGCAAAAAGCTTTTCCAGCATATCTTGCAAGGAGAAACTCTGCCAGGAAAGAAAACATCCAAAATCTTGTTCTAAAGCTTGCACGGGGGTCTGCAAAGAGTTTGGCAAGAATGAAAGGTAGTTGTCCAAAACTCGTTCTTTTCCAATAGAATAACCATGGAAAAGGCAGGAGAGTGGTAAAGTACTGTTTTCCCTAAGTCTGAAGGCTGCCCACACTGTGCCTGTGTGCTGCAGCTTGCATCTTCGCCTTTGGGAAGCTGCCGCTCGCCGATTCTCCCGGAGGCGAAGAAGCGGCTTCTTCGCACACAGAGCATTGTGGCGAGCGCAGGGAGCTCCTGAGAGCGGTTTGTGCCGAAAGAAGCCCGGGACCGGCACTTAGCTTCGGAGAGCTGCGTATCTGCGTCTTCTGCGTGTCTTGCCGCTCTACACTCAGCAAAAAGCTTTTCCAGCATATCTTGCAAGGAGAAACTCTGCCAGGAAAGAAAACATCCAAAATCTTGTTCTAAAGCTTGCACGGGGGTCTGCAAAGAGTTTGGCAAGAATGAAAGGTAGTTGTCCAAAACTCGTTCTTTTCCAATAGAATAACCATGGAAAAGGCAGGAGAGTGGTAAAGTACTGTTTTCTCTAAGTCTGAAGGCTGCCCACACTGTGCCTGTGTGCTGCAGCTTGCATCTTCGCCTTTGGGAAGCTGCCGCTCGCCGATTCTCCCGCAGGCGAAGAAGCGGCTTCTTCGCACACAGAGCATTGTGGCGAGCGCAGGGAGCTCCTGAGAGCGGTTTGTGCCGAAAGAAGCCCGGGACCGGCACTTAGCTTCGGAGAGCTGCGTATCTGCGTCTTCTGCGTGTCTTGCCGCTCTACACTCAGCAAAAAGCTTTTCCACCATATCTTGCAAGGAGAAACTCTGCCAGGAAAGAAAACATCCAAAATCTTGTTCTAAAGCTTGCACGGGGGTCTGCAAAGAGTTTGGCAAGAATGAAAGGTAGTTGTCCAAAACTCGTTCTTTTCCAATAGAAGAACCATGGAAAAGGCAGGAGAGTGGTAAAGTACTGTTTTCTCTAAGTCTGAAGGCTGCCCACACTGTGCCTGTGTGCTGCAGCTTGCATCTTCGCCTTTGGGAAGCTGCCGCTCGCCGATTCTCCCGCAGGCGAAGAAGCGGCTTCTTCGCACACAGAGCATTGTGGCGAGCGCAGGGAGCTCCTGAGAGCGGTTTGTGCCGAAAGAAGCCCGGGACCGGCACTTAGCTTCGGAGAGCTGCGTATCTGCGTCTTCTGCGTGTCTTGCCGCTCTACACTCAGCAAAAAGCTTTTCCACCATATCTTGCAAGGAGAAACTCTGCCAGGAAAGAAAACATCCAAAATCTTGTTCTAAAGCTTGCACGGGGGTCTGCAAAGAGTTTGGCAAGAATGAAAGGTAGTTGTCCAAAACTCGTTCTTTTCCAATAGAATAACCATGGAAAAGGCAGGAGAGTGGTACAGTACTGTTTTCTCTAAGTCTGAAGGCTGCCCACACTGTGCCTGTGTACTGCAGCTTGCATCTTCGCCTTTGGGAAGCTGCCGCTCGCCGATTCTCCCGGAGGCGAAGAAGCGGCTTCTTCGCACACAGAGCATTGTGGCGAGCGCAGGGAGCTCCTGAGAGCGGTTTGTGCCGAAAGAAGCCCGGGACCGGCACTTAGCTTCGGAGAGCTGCGTATCTGCGTCTTCTGCGTGTCTTGCCGCTCTACACTCAGCAAAAAGCTTTTCCAGCATATCTTGCAAGGAGAAACTCTGCCAGGAAAGAAAACATCCAAAATCTTGTTCTAAAGCTTGCACGGGGGTCTGCAAAGAGTTTGGCAAGAATGAAAGGTAGTTGTCCAAAACTCGTTCTTTTCCAATAGAATAACCATGGAAAAAGCAGGAGAGTGGTAAAGGACTGTTTTCTCTAAGTCTGAATGCTGCCCACACTGTGCCTGTGTGC
Source organism: Molothrus aeneus (assembly GCF_037042795.1). Classification (NCBI taxonomy): domain Eukaryota; kingdom Metazoa; phylum Chordata; class Aves; order Passeriformes; family Icteridae; genus Molothrus; species Molothrus aeneus. The sequence continues at coordinate 215,978 of NW_027099234.1, forward strand.
TGCAGCTTGCATCTTCGCCTTTGGGAAGCTGCCGCTCGCCGATTCTCCCGGAGGCGAAGAAGCGGCTTCTTCGCACACAGAGCATTGTGGCGAGCGCAGGGAGCTCCTGAGAGCGGTTTGTGCCGAAAGAAGCCCGGGACCGGCACTTAGCTTCGGAGAGCTGCGTATCTGCGTCTTCTGCGTGTCTTGCCGCTCTACACTCAGCAAAAAGCTTTTCCAGCATATCTTGCAAGGAGAAACTCTGCCAGGAAAGAAAACATCCAAAATCTTGTTCTAAAGCTTGCACGGGGGTCTGCAAAGAGTTTGGCAAGAATGAAAGGTAGTTGTCCAAAACTCGTTCTTTTCCAATAGAATAACCATGGATAAGGCAGGAGAGTGGTAAAGTACTGTTTTCTCTAAGTCTGAAGGCTGCCCACACTGTGCCTGTGTGCTGCAGCTTGCATCTTCGCCTTTGGGAAGCTGCCGCTCGCCGATTCTCCCGGAGGCGAAGAAGCGGCTTCTTCGCACACAGAGCATTGTGGCGAGCGCAGGGAGCTCCTGAGAGCGGTTTGTGCTGAAAGAAGCCCGGGACCGGCACTTAGCTTCGGAGAGCTGCGTATCTGCGTCTTCTGCGTGTCTTGCCGCTCTACACTCAGCAAAAAGCTTTTCCACCATATTTTGTAAGGAGAAACTCTGCCAGGAAAGAAAACATCCAAAATCTTGTTCTAAAGCTTGCACGGGGGTCTGCAAAGAGTTTGGCAAGAATGAAAGGTAGTTGTCCAAAACTCGTTCTTTTCCAATAGAATAACCATGGAAAAGGCAGGAGAGTGGTAAAGTACTGTTTTCTCTAAGTCTGAAGGCTGCCCACACTGTGCCTGTGTGCTGCAGCTTGCATCTTCGCCTTTGGGAAGCTGCCGCTCGCCGATTCTCCCGGAGGCGAAGAAGCGGCTTCTTCGCACACAGAGCATTGTGGCGAGCGCAGGGAGCTCCTGAGAGCGGTTTGTGCCGAAAGAAGCCCGGGACCGGCACTTAGCTTCGGAGAGCTGCGTATCTGCGTCTTCTGCGTGTCTTGCCGCTCTACACTCAGCAAAAAGCTTTTCCACCATATCTTGCAAGGAGAAACTCTGCCAGGAAAGAAAACATCCAAAATCTTCTTCTAAAGCTTGCACGGGGGTCTGCAAAGAGTTTGGCAAGAATGAAAGGTAGTTGTCCAAAACTCGTTCTTTTCCAATAGAATAACCATGGAAAAGGCAGGAGAGTGGTAAAGTACTGTTTTCTCTAAGTCTGAAGGCTGCCCACACTGTGCCTGTGTGCTGCAGCTTGCATCTTCGCCTTTGGGAAGCTGCCGCTCGCCGATTCTCCCGGAGGCGAAGAAGCGGCTTCTTCGCACACAGAGCATTGTGGCGAGCGCAGGGAGCTCCTGAGAGCGGTTTGTGCCGAAAGAAGCCCGGGACCGGCACTTAGCTTCGGAGAGCTGCGTATCTGCGTCTTCTGCGTGTCTTGCCGCTCTACACTCAGCCAAAAGCTTTTCCACCATATCTTGCAAGGAGAAACTCTGCCAGGAAAGAAAACATCCAAAATCTTGTTCTAAAGCTTGCACGGGGGTCTGCAAAGAGTTTGGCAAGAATGAAAGGTAGTTGTCCAAAACTCGTTCTTTTCCAATAGAATAACCATGGAAAAGGCAGGAGAGTGGTAAAGTACTGTTTTCTCGAAGTCTGAAGGCTGCCCACACTGTGCCTGTGTGCTGCAGCTTGCATCTTCGCCTTTGGGAAGCTGCCGCTCGCCGATTCTCCCGCAGGCGAAGAAGCGGCTTCTTCGCACACAGAGCATTGTGGCGAGCGCAGGGAGCTCCTGAGAGCGGTTTGTGCCGAAAGAAGCCCGGGACCGGCACTTAGCTTCGGAGAGCTGCGTATCTGCGTCTTCTGCGTGTCTTGCCGCTCTACACTCAGCAAAAAGCTTTTCCAGCATATCTTGCAAGGAGAAACTCTGCCAGGAAAGAAAACATCCAAAATCTTGTTCTAAAGCTTGCACGGGGGTCTGCAAAGAGTTTGGCAAGAATGAAAGGTAGTTGTCCAAAACTCGTTCTTTTCCAATAGAATAACCATGGAAAAGGCAGGAGAGTGGTAAAGTACTGTTTTCCCTAAGTCTGAAGGCTGCCCACACTGTGCCTGTGTGCTGCAGCTTGCATCTTCGCCTTTGGGAAGCTGCCGCTCGCCGATTCTCCCGGAGGCGAAGAAGCGGCTTCTTCGCACACAGAGCATTGTGGCGAGCGCAGGGAGCTCCTGAGAGCGGTTTGTGCCGAAAGAAGCCCGGGACCGGCACTTAGCTTCGGAGAGCTGCGTATCTGCGTCTTCTGCGTGTCTTGCCGCTCTACACTCAGCAAAAAGCTTTTCCAGCATATCTTGCAAGGAGAAACTCTGCCAGGAAAGAAAACATCCAAAATCTTGTTCTAAAGCTTGCACGGGGGTCTGCAAAGAGTTTGGCAAGAATGAAAGGTAGTTGTCCAAAACTCGTTCTTTTCCAATAGAATAACCATGGAAAAGGCAGGAGAGTGGTAAAGTACTGTTTTCTCTAAGTCTGAAGGCTGCCCACACTGTGCCTGTGTGCTGCAGCTTGCATCTTCGCCTTTGGGAAGCTGCCGCTCGCCGATTCTCCCGCAGGCGAAGAAGCGGCTTCTTCGCACACAGAGCATTGTGGCGAGCGCAGGGAGCTCCTGAGAGCGGTTTGTGCCGAAAGAAGCCCGGGACCGGCACTTAGCTTCGGAGAGCTGCGTATCTGCGTCTTCTGCGTGTCTTGCCGCTCTACACTCAGCAAAAAGCTTTTCCACCATATCTTGCAAGGAGAAACTCTGCCAGGAAAGAAAACATCCAAAATCTTGTTCTAAAGCTTGCACGGGGGTCTGCAAAGAGTTTGGCAAGAATGAAAGGTAGTTGTCCAAAACTCGTTCTTTTCCAATAGAATAACCATGGAAAAGGCAGGAGAGTGGTACAGTACTGTTTTCTCTAAGTCTGAAGGCTGCCCACACTGTGCCTGTGTGCTGCAGCTTGCATCTTCGCCTTTGGGAAGCTGCCGCTCGCCGATTCTCCCGGAGGCGAAGAAGCGGCTTCTTCGCACACAGAGCATTGTGGCGAGCGCAGGGAGCTCCTGAGAGCGGTTTGTGCCGAAAGAAGCCCGGGACCGGCACTTAGCTTCGGAGAGCTGCGTATCTGCGTCTTCTGCGTGTCTTGCCGCTCTACACTCAGCAAAAAGCTTTTCCACCATATCTTGCAAGGAGAAACTCTGCCAGGAAAGAAAACATCCAAAATCTTGTTCTAAAGCTTGCACGGGGGTCTGCAAAGAGTTTGGCAAGAATGAAAGGTAGTTGTCCAAAACTCGTTCTTTTCCAATAGAATAACCATGGAAAAGGCAGGAGAGTGGTAAAGTACTGTTTTCTCTAAGTCTGAAGGCTGCCCACACTGTGCCTGTGTGCTGCAGCTTGCATCTTCGCCTTTGGGAAGCTGCCGCTCGCCGATTCTCCCGGAGGCGAAGAAGCGGCTTCTTCGCACACAGAGCATTGTGGCGAGCGCAGGGAGCTCCTGAGAGCGGTTTGTGCCGAAAGAAGCCCGGGACCGGCACTTAGCTTCGGAGAGCTGCGTATCTGCGTCTTCTGCGTGTCTTGCCGCTCTACACTCAGCAAAAAGCTTTTCCACCATATCTTGCAAGGAGAAACTCTGCCAGGAAAGAAAACATCCAAAATCTTGTTCTAAAGCTTGCACGGGGGTCTGCAAAGAGTTTGGCAAGAATGAAAGGTAGTTGTCCAAAACTCGTTCTTTTCCAATAGAAGAACCATGGAAAAGGCAGGAGAGTGGTAAAGTACTGTTTTCTCTAAGTCTGAAGGCTGCCCACACTGTGCCTGTGTGCTGCAGCTTGCATCTTCGCCTTTGGGAAGCTGCCGCTCGCCGATTCTCCCGCAGGCGAAGAAGCGGCTTCTTCGCACACAGAGCATTGTGGCGAGCGCAGGGAGCTCCTGAGAGCGGTTTGTGCCGAAAGAAGCCCGGGACCGGCACTTAGCTTCGGAGAGCTGCGTATCTGCGTCTTCTGCGTGTCTTGCCGCTCTACACTCAGCAAAAAGCTTTTCCACCATATCTTGCAAGGAGAAACTCTGCCAGGAAAGAAAACATCCAAAATCTTGTTCTAAAGCTTGCACGGGGGTCTGCAAAGAGTTTGGCAAGAATGAAAGGTAGTTGTCCAAAACTCGTTCTTTTCCAATAGAATAACCATGGAAAAGGCAGGAGAGTGGTCAAGTACTGTTTTCTCTAAGTCTGAAGGCTGCCCACACTGTGCCTGCGTGCTGCAGCTTGCATCTTCGCCTTTGGGAAGCTGCCGCTCGCCGATTCTCCCGCAGGCGAAGAAGCGGCTTCTTCGCACACAGAGCATTGTGGCGAGCGGAGGGAGCTCCTGAGAGCGGTTTGTGCCGAAAGAAGCCCGGGACCGGCACTTAGCTTCGGAGAGCTGCGTATCTGCGTCTTCTGCGTGTCTTGCCGCTCTACACTCAGCAAAAAGCTTTTCCACCATATCTTGCAAGGAGAAACTCTGCCAGGAAAGAAAACATCCAAAATCTTGTTCTAAAGCTTGCACGGGGGTCTGCAAAGAGTTTGGCAAGAATGAAAGGTAGTTGTCCAAAACTCGTTCTTTTCCAATAGAATAACCATGGAAAAGGCAGGAGAGTGGTAAAGTACTGTTTTCTCTAAGTCTGAAGGCTGCCCACACTGTGCCTGTGTGCTGCAGCTTGCATCTTCGCCTTTGGGAAGCTGCCGCTCGCCGATTCTCCCGCAGGCGAAGAAGCGGCTTCTTCGCACACAGAGCATTGTGGCGAGCGCAGGGAGCTCCTGAGAGCGGTTTGTGCCGAAAGAAGCCCGGGACCGGCACTTAGCTTCGGAGAGCTGCGTATCTGCGTCTTCTGCGTGTCTTGCCGCTCTACACTCAGCAAAAAGCTTTTCCACCATATCTTGCAAGGAGAAACTCTGCCAGGAAAGAAAACATCCAAAATCTTGTTCTAAAGCTTGCACGGGGGTCTGCAAAGAGTTTGGCAAGAATGAAAGGTAGTTGTCCAAAACTCGTTCTTTTCCAATAGAATAACCATGGAAAAGGCAGGAGAGTGGTAAAGTACTGTTTTCTCTAAGTCTGAAGGCTGCCCACACTGTGCCTGCGTGCTGCAGCTTGCATCTTCGCCTTTGGGAAGCTGCCGCTCGCCGATTCTCCCGGAGGCGAAGAAGCGGCTTCTTCGCACACAGAGCATTGTGGCGAGCGCAGGGAGCTCCTGAGAGCGGTTTGTGCCGAAAGAAGCCCGGGACCGGCACTTAGCTTCGGAGAGCTGCGTATCTGCGTCTTCTGCGTGTCTTGCCGCTCTACACTCAGCCAAAAGCTTTTCCAGCATATCTTGCAAGGAGAAACTCTGCCAGGAAAGAAAACATCCAAAATCTTGTTCTAAAGCTTGCACGGGGGTCTGCAAAGAGTTTGGCAAGAATGAAAGGTAGTTGTCCAAAACTCGTTCTTTTCCAATAGAATAACCATGGAAAAGGCAGGAGAGTGGTAAAGTACTGTTTTCTCTAAGTCTGAAGGCTGCCCACACTGTGCCTGTGTGCTGCAGCTTGCATCTTCGCCTTTGGGAAGCTGCCGCTCGCCGATTCTCCCGCACGCGAAGAAGCGGCTTCTTCGCACACAGAGCATTGTGGCGAGCGCAGGGAGCTCCTGAGAGCGGTTTGTGCCGAAAGAAGCCCGGGACCGGCACTTAGCTTCGGAGAGCTGCGTATCTGCGTCTTCTGCGTGTCTTGCCGCTCTACACTCAGCAAAAAGCTTTTCCACCATATCTTGCAAGGAGAAACTCTGCCAGGAAAGAAAACATCCAAAATCTTGTTCTAAAGCTTGCACGGGGGTCTGCAAAGAGTTTGGCAAGAATGAAAGGTAGTTGTCCAAAACTCGTTCTTTTCCAATAGAATAACCATGGAAAAGGCAGGAGAGTGGTAAAGTACTGTTTTCTCTAAGTCTGAAGGCTGCCCACACTGTGCCTGCGTGCTGCAGCTTGCATCTTCGCCTTTGGGAAGCTGCCGCTCGCCGATTCTCCCGCAGGCGAAGAAGCGGCTTCTTCGCACACAGAGCATTGTGGCGAGCGGAGGGAGCTCCTGAGAGCGGTTTGTGCCGAAAGAAGCCCGGGACCGGCACTTAGCTTCGGAGAGCTGCGTATCTGCGTCTTCTGCGTGTCTTGCCGCTCTACACTCAGCCAAAAGCTTTTCCACCATATCTTGCAAGGAGAAACTCTGCCAGGAAAGAAAACATCCAAAATCTTGTTCTAAAGCTTGCACGGGGGTCTGCAAAGAGTTTGGCAAGAATGAAAGGTAGTTGTCCAAAACTCGTTCTTTTCCAATAGAATAACCATGGAAAAGGCAGGAGACTGGTAAAGTACTGTTTTCTCTAAGTCTGAAGGCTGCCCACACTGTGCCTGCGTGCTGCAGCTTGCATCTTCGCCTTTGGGAAGCTGCCGCTCGCCGATTCTCCCGGAGGCGAAGAAGCGGCTTCTTCGCACACAGAGCATTGTGGCGAGCGCAGGGAGCTCCTGAGAGCGGTTTGTGCCGAAAGAAGCCCGGGACCGGCACTTAGCTTCGGAGAGCTGCGTATCTGCGTCTTCTGCGTGTCTTGCCGCTCTACACTCAGCCAAAAGCTTTTCCAGCATATCTTGCAAGGAGAAACTCTGCCAGGAAAGAAAACATCCAAAATCTTGTTCTAAAGCTTGCACGGGGGTCTGCAAAGAGTTTGGCAAGAATGAAAGGTAGTTGTCCAAAACTCGTTCTTTTCCAATAGAATAACCATGGAAAAGGCAGGAGAGTGGTAAAGTACTGTTTTCTCTAAGTCTGAAGGCTGCCCACACTGTGCCTGTGTGCTGCAGCTTGCATCTTCGCCTTTGGGAAGCTGCCGCTCGCCGATTCTCCCGGAGGCGAAGAAGCGGCTTCTTCGCACACAGAGCATTGTGGCGAGCGCAGGGAGCTCCTGAGAGCGGTTTGTGCCGAAAGAAGCCCGGGACCGGCACTTAGCTTCGGAGAGCTGCGTATCTGCGTCTTCTGCGTGTCTTGCCGCTCTACACTCAGCAAAAAGCTTTTCCACCATATCTTGCAAGGAGAAACTCTGCCAGGAAAGAAAACATCCAAAATCTTGTTCTAAAGCTTGCACGGGGGTCTGCAAAGAGTTTGGCAAGAATGAAAGGTAGTTGTCCAAAACTCGTTCTTTTCCAATAGAATAACCATGGAAAAGGCAGGAGAGTGGTAAAGTACTGTTTTCTCTAAGTCTGAAGGCTGCCCACACTGTGCCTGCGTGCTGCAGCTTGCATCTTCGCCTTTGGGAAGCTGCCGCTCGCCGATTCTCCCGCAGGCGAAGAAGCGGCTTCTTCGCACACAGAGCATTGTGGCGAGCGGAGGGAGCTCCTGAGAGCGGTTTGTGCCGAAAGAAGCCCGGGACCGGCACTTAGCTTCGGAGAGCTGCGTATCTGCGTCTTCTGCGTGTCTTGCCGCTCTACACTCAGCCAAAAGCTTTTCCACCATATCTTGCAAGGAGAAACTCTGCCAGGAAAGAAAACATCCAAAATCTTGTTCTAAAGCTTGCACGGGGGTCTGCAAAGAGTTTGGCAAGAATGAAAGGTAGTTGTCCAAAACTCGTTCTTTTCCAATAGAATAACCATGGAAAAGGCAGGAGAGTGGTAAAGTACTGTTTTCTCTAAGTCTGAATGCTGCCCACACTGTGCCTGTGTGCTGCAGCTTGCATCTTCGCCTTTGGGAAGCTGCCGCTCGCCGATTCTCCCGGAGGCGAAGAAGCGGCTTCTTCGCACACAGAGCATTGTGGCGAGCGCAGGGAGCTCCTGAGAGCGGTTTGTGCCGAAAGAAGCCCGGGACCGGCACTTAGCTTCGGAGAGCTGCGTATCTGCGTCTTCTGCGTGTCTTGCCGCTCTACACTCAGCAAAAAGCTTTTCCAGCATATCTTGCAAGGAGAAACTCTGCCAGGAAAGAAAACATCCAAAATCTTGTTCTAAAGCTTGCACGGGGGTCTGCAAAGAGTTTGGCAAGAATGAAAGGTAGTTGTCCAAAACTCGTTCTTTTCCAATAGAATAACCATGGATAAGGCAGGAGAGTGGTAAAGTACTGTTTTCTCTAAGTCTGAAGGCTGCCCACACTGTGCCTGTGTGCTGCAGCTTGCATCTTCGCCTTTGGGAAGCTGCCGCTCGCCGATTCTCCCGGAGGCGAAGAAGCGGCTTCTTCGCACACAGAGCATTGTGGCGAGCGCAGGGAGCTCCTGAGAGCGGTTTGTGCCGAAAGAAGCCCGGGACCGGCACTTAGCTTCGGAGAGCTGCGTATCTGCGTCTTCTGCGTGTCTTGCCGCTCTACACTCAGCAAAAAGCTTTTCCAGCATATCTTGCAAGGAGAAACTCTACCAGGAAAGAGAACATCCAAAATCTTGTTCTAAAGCTTGCACGGGGGTCTGCAAAGAGTTTGGCAAGAATGAAAGGTAGTTGTCCAAAACGCGTTCTTTTCCAATAGAATAACCATGGAAAAGGCAGGAGAGTGGTAAAGTACTGTTTTCTCTAAGTCTGAATGCTGCCCACACTGTGCCTGTGTGCTGCAGCTTGCATCTTCGCCTTTGGGAAGCTGCCGCTCGCCGATTCTCCCGCAGGCGAAGAAGCGGCTTCTTCGCACACAGAGCATTGTGGCGAGCGCAGGGAGCTCCTGAGAGCGGTTTGTGCCGAAAGAAGCCCGGGACCGGCACTTAGCTTCGGAGAGCTGCGTATCTGCGTCTTCTGCGTGTCTTGCCGCTCTACACTCAGCCAAAAGCTTTTCCACCATATCTTGCAAGGAGAAACTCTGCCAGGAAAGAAAACATCCAAAATCTTGTTCTAAAGCTTGCACGGGGGTCTGCAAAGAGTTTGGCAAGAATGAAAGGTAGTTGTCCAAAACTCGTTCTTTTCCAATAGAATAACCATGGAAAAGGCAGGAGAGTGGTAAAGTACTGTTTTCTCTAAGTCTGAATGCTGCCCACACTGTGCCTGTGTGCTGCAGCTTGCATCTTCGCCTTTGGGAAGCTGCCGCTCGCCGATTCTCCCGGAGGCGAAGAAGCGGCTTCTTCGCACACAGAGCATTGTGGCGAGCGCAGGGAGCTCCTGAGAGCGGTTTGTGCCGAAAGAAGCCCGGGACCGGCACTTAGCTTCGGAGAGCTGCGTATCTGCGTCTTCTGCGTGTCTTGCCGCTCTACACTCAGCAAAAAGCTTTTCCACCATATCTTGCAAGGAGAAACTCTGCCAGGAAAGAAAACATCCAAAATCTTGTTCTAAAGCTTGCACGGGGGTCTGCAAAGAGTTTGGCAAGAATGAAAGGTAGTTGTCCAAAACTCGTTCTTTTCCAATAGAATAACCATGGAAAAGGCAGGAGAGTGGTAAAGTACTGTTTTCTCTAAGTCTGAAGGCTGCCCACACTGTGCCTGTGTGCTGCAGCTTGCATCTTCGCCTTTGGGAAGCTGCCGCTCGCCGATTCTCCCGGAGGCGAAGAAGCGGCTTCTTCGCACACAGAGCATTGTGGCGAGCGCAGGGAGCTCCTGAGAGCGGTTTGTGCCGAAAGAAGCCCGGGACCGGCACTTAGCTTCGGAGAGCTGCGTATCGGCGTCTTCTGCGTGTCTTGCCGCTCTACACTCAGCAAAAAGCTTTTCCAGCATATCTTGCAAGGAGAAACTCTGCCAGGAAAGAAAACATCCAAAATCTTGTTCTAAAGCTTGCACGGGGGTCTGCAAAGAGTTTGGCAAGAATGAAAGGTAGTTGTCCAAAACTCGTTCTTTTCCAATAGAATAACCATGGAAAAGGCAGGAGAGTGGTCAAGTACTGTTTTCTCTAAGTCTGAAGGCTGCCCACACTGTGCCTGCGTGCTGCAGCTTGCATCTTCGCCTTTGGGAAGCTGCCGCTCGCCGATTCTCCCGCACGCGAAGAAGCGGCTTCTTCGCACACAGAGCATTGTGGCGAGCGGAGGGAGCTCCTGAGAGCGGTTTGTGCCGAAAGAAGCCCGGGACCGGCACTTAGCTTCGGAGAGCTGCGTATCTGCGTCTTCTGCGTGTCTTGCCGCTCTACACTCAGCAAAAAGCTTTTCCAGCATATCTTGCAAGGAGAAACTCTGCCAGGAAAGAAAACATCCAAAATCTTGTTCTAAAGCTTGCACGGGGGTCTGCAAAGAGTTTGGCAAGAATGAAAGGTAGTTGTCCAAAACTCGTTCTTTTCCACTAGAATAACCATGGAAAAGGCAGGAGAGTGGTAAAGTACTGTTTTCTCTAAGTCTGAAGGCTGCCCACACTGTGCCTGTGTGCTGCAGCTTGCATCTTCGCCTTTGGGAAGCTGCCGCTCGCCGATTCTCCCGGAGGCGAAGAAGCGGCTTCTTCGCACACAGAGCATTGTGGCGAGCGCAGGGAGCTCCTGAGAGCGGTTTGTGCCGAAAGAAGCCCGGGACCGGCACTTAGCTTCGGAGAGCTGCGTATCTGCGTCTTCTGCGTGTCTTGCCGCTCTACACTCAGCAAAAAGCTTTTCCACCATATCTTGCAAGGAGAAACTCTGCCAGGAAAGAAAACATCCAAAATCTTGTTCTAAAGCTTGCACGGGGGTCTGCAAAGAGTTTGGCAAGAATGAAAGGTAGTTGTCCAAAACTCGTTCTTTTCCAATAGAATAACCATGGAAAAGGCAGGAGAGTGGTAAAGTACTGTTTTCTCTAAGTCTGAAGGCTGCCCACACTGTGCCTGTGTGCTGCAGCTTGCATCTTCGCCTTTGGGAAGCTGCCGCTCGCCGATTCTCCCGGAGGCGAAGAAGCGGCTTCTTCGCACACAGAGCATTGTGGCGAGCGCAGGGAGCTCCTGAGAGCGGTTTGTGCCGAAAGAAGCCCGGGACCGGCACTTAGCTTCGGAGAGCTGCGTATCGGCGTCTTCTGCGTGTCTTGCCGCTCTACACTCAGCAAAAAGCTTTTCCAGCATATCTTGCAAGGAGAAACTCTGCCAGGAAAGAAAACATCCAAAATCTTGTTCTAAAGCTTGCACGGGGGTCTGCAAAGAGTTTGGCAAGAATGAAAGGTAGTTGTCCAAAACTCGTTCTTTTCCAATAGAATAACCATGGAAAAGGCAGGAGAGTGGTCAAGTACTGTTTTCTCTAAGTCTGAAGGCTGCCCACACTGTGCCTGTGTGCTGCAGCTTGCATCTTCGCCTTTGGGAAGCTGCCGCTCGCCGATTCTCCCGCACGCGAAGAAGCGGCTTCTTCGCACACAGAGCATTGTGGCGAGCGGAGGGAGCTCCTGAGAGCGGTTTGTGCCGAAAGAAGCCCGGGACCGGCACTTAGCTTCGGAGAGCTGCGTATCTGCGTCTTCTGCGTGTCTTGCCGCTCTACACTCAGCAAAAAGCTTTTCCAGCATATCTTGCAAGGAGAAACTCTGCCAGGAAAGAAAACATCCAAAATCTTGTTCTAAAGCTTGCACGGGGGTCTGCAAAGAGTTTGGCAAGAATGAAAGGTAGTTGTCCAAAACTCGTTCTTTTCCACTAGAATAACCATGGAAAAGGCAGGAGAGTGGTAAAGTACTGTTTTCTCTAAGTCTGAAGGCTGCCCACACTGTGCCTGTGTGCTGCAGCTTGCATCTTCGCCTTTGGGAAGCTGCCGCTCGCCGATTCTCCCGGAGGCGAAGAAGCGGCTTCTTCGCACACAGAGCATTGTGGCGAGCGCAGGGAGCTCCTGAGAGCGGTTTGTGCCGAAAGAAGCCCGGGACCGGCACTTAGCTTCGGAGAGCTGCGTATCTGCGTCTTCTGCGCGTCTTGCCGCTCTACACTCAGCAAAAAGCTTTTCCAGCATATCTTGCAAGGAGAAACTCTACCAGGAAAGAAAACATCCAAAATCTTGTTCTAAAGCTTGCACGGGGGTCTGCAAAGAGTTTGGCAAGAATGAAAGGTAGTTGTCCAAAACGCGTTCTTTTCCAATAGAATAACCATGGAAAAGGCAGGAGAGTGGTAAAGTACTGTTTTCTCTAAGTCTGAATGCTGCCCACACTGTGCCTGTGTGCTGCAGCTTGCATCTTCGCCTTTGGGAAGCTGCCGCTCGCCGATTCTCCCGGAGGCGAAGAAGCGGCTTCTTCGCACACAGAGCATTGTGGCGAGCGCAGGGAGCTCCTGAGAGCGGTTTGTGCCGAAAGAAGCCCGGGACCGGCACTTAGCTTCGGAGAGCTGCGTATCTGCGTCTTCTGCGTGTCTTGCCGCTCTACACTCAGCAAAAAGCTTTTCCAGCATATCTTGCAAGGAGAAACTCTGCCAGGAAAGAAAACATCCAAAATCTTGTTCTAAAGCTTGCACGGGGGTCTGCAAAGAGTTTGGCAAGAATGAAAGGTAGTTGTCCAAAACTCGTTCTTTTCCAATAGAATAACCATGGAAAAGGCAGGAGAGTGGTAAAGTACTGTTTTCTCTAAGTCTGAAGGCTGCCCACACTGTGCCTGTGTGCTGCAGCTTGCATCTTCGCCTTTGGGAAGCTGCCGCTCGCCGATTCTCCCGGAGGCGAAGAAGCGGCTTCTTCGCACACAGAGCATTGTGGCGAGCGCAGGGAGCTCCTGAGAGCGGTTTGTGCCGAAAGAAGCCCGGGACCGGCACTTAGCTTCGGAGAGCTGCGTATCTGCGTCTTCTGCGTGTCTTGCCGCTCTACACTCAGCAAAAAGCTTTTCCACCATATCTTGCAAGGAGAAACTCTGCCAGGAAAGAAAACATCCAAAATCTTGTTCTAAAGCTTGCACGGGGGTCTGCAAAGAGTTTGGCAAGAATGAAAGGTAGTTGTCCAAAACTCGTTCTTTTCCAATAGAATAACCATGGAAAAGGCAGGAGAGTGGTAAAGTACTGTTTTCTCTAAGTCTGAAGGCTGCCCACACTGTGCCTGTGTGCTGCAGCTTGCATCTTCGCCTTTGGGAAGCTGCCGCTCGCCGATTCTCCCGGAGGCGAAGAAGCGGCTTCTTCGCACACAGAGCATTGTGGCGAGCGCAGGGAGCTCCTGAGAGCGGTTTGTGCCGAAAGAAGCCCGGGACCGGCACTTAGCTTCGGAGAGCTGCGTATCTGCGTCTTCTGCGTGTCTTGCCGCTCTACACTCAGCAAAAAGCTTTTCCAGCATATCTTGCAAGGAGAAACTCTACCAGGAAAGAAAACATCCAAAATCTTGTTCTAAAGCTTGCACGGGGGTCTGCAAAGAGTTTGGCAAGAATGAAAGGTAGTTGTCCAAAACGCGTTCTTTTCCAATAGAATAACCATGGAAAAGGCAGGAGAGTGGTAAAGTACTGTTTTCTCTAAGTCTGAAGGCTGCCCACACTGTGCCTGTGTGCTGCAGCTTGCATCTTCGCCTTTGGGAAGCTGCCGCTCGCCGATTCTCCCGCAGGCGAAGAAGCGGCTTCTTCGCACACAGAGCATTGTGGCGAGCGCAGGGAGCTCCTGAGAGCGGTTTGTGCCGAAAGAAGCCCGGGACCGGCACTTAGCTTCGGAGAGCTGCGTATCTGCGTCTTCTGCGTGTCTTGCCGCTCTACACTCAGCAAAAAGCTTTTCCACCATATCTTGCAAGGAGAAACTCTGCCAGGAAAGAAAACATCCAAAATCTTGTTCTAAAGCTTGCACGGGGGTCTGCAAAGAGTTTGGCAAGAATGAAAGGTAGTTGTCCAAAACTCGTTCTTTTCCAATAGAATAACCATGGATAAGGCAGGAGAGTGGTAAAGTACTGTTTTCTCTAAGTCTGAAGGCTGCCCACACTGTGCCTGTGTGCTGCAGCTTGCATCTTCGCCTTTGGGAAGCTGCCGCTCGCCGATTCTCCCGGAGGCGAAGAAGCGGCTTCTTCACACACAGAGCATTGTGGCGAGCGCAGGGAGCTCCTGAGAGCGGTTTGTGCCGAAAGAAGCCCGGGACCGGCACTTAGCTTCGGAGAGCTGCGTATCTGCGTCTTCTGCGTGTCTTGCCGCTCTACACTCAGCCAAAAGCTTTTCCACCATATCTTGCAAGGAGAAACCCTGCCAGGAAAGAAAACATCCAAAATCTTGTTCTAAAGCTTGCACGGGGGTCTGCAAAGAGTTTGGCAAGAATGAAAGGTAGTTGTCCAAAACTCGTTCTTTTCCAATAGAATAACCATGGAAAAGGCAGGAGAGTGGTAAAGTACTGTTTTCTCTAAGTCTGAAGGCTGCCCACACTGTGCCTGTGTGCTGCAGCTTGCATCTTCGCCTTTGGGAAGCTGCCGCTCGCCGATTCTCCCGCAGGCGAAGAAGCGGCTTCTTCGCACACAGAGCATTGTGGCGAGCGCAGGGAGCTCCTGAGAGCGGTTTGTGCCGAAAGAAGCCCGGGACCGGCACTTAGCTTCGGAGAGCTGCGTATCTGCGTCTTCTGCGTGTCTTGCCGCTCTACACTCAGCAAAAAGCTTCCACCATATCTTGCAAGGAGAAACTCTGCCAGGAAAGAAAACATCCAAAATCTTGTTCTAAAGCTTGCACGGGGGTCTGCAAAGAGTTTGGCAAGAATGAAAGGTAGTTGTCCAAAACTCGTTCTTTTCCAATAGAATAACCATGGATAAGGCAGGAGAGTGGTAAAGTACTGTTTTCTCTAAGTCTGAAGGCTGCCCACACTGTGCCTGCGTGCTGCAGCTTGCATCTTCGCCTTTGGGAAGCTGCCGCTCGCCGATTCTCCCGCAGGCGAAGAAGCGGCTTCTTCGCACACAGAGCATTGTGGCGAGCGCAGGGAGCTCCTGAGAGCGGTTTGTGCCGAAAGAAGCCCGGGACCGGCACTTAGCTTCGGAGAGCTGCGTATCTGCGTCTTCTGCGTGTCTTGCCGCTCTACACTCAGCCAAAAGCTTTTCCACCATATCTTGCAAGGAGAAACTCTGCCAGGAAAGAAAACATCCAAAATCTTGTTCTAAAGCTTGCACGGGGGTCTGCAAAGAGTTTGGCAAGAATGAAAGGTAGTTGTCCAAAACTCGTTCTTTTCCAATAGAATAACCATGGAAAAGGCAGGAGAGTGGTAAAGTACTGTTTTCTCTAAGTCTGAAGGCTGCCCACACTGTGCCTGTGTGCTGCAGCTTGCATCTTCGCCTTTGGGAAGCTGCCGCTCGCCGATTCTCCCGGAGGCGAAGAAGCGGCTTCTTCGCACACAGAGCATTGTGGCGAGCGCAGGGAGCTCCTGAGAGCGGTTTGTGCCGAAAGAAGCCCGGGACCGGCACTTAGCTTCGGAGAGCTGCGTATCTGCGTCTTCTGCGTGTCTTGCCGCTCTACACTCAGCAAAAAGCTTTTCCACCATATCTTGCAAGGAGAAACTCTGCCAGGAAAGAAAACATCCAAAATCTTGTTCTAAAGCTTGCACGGGGGTCTGCAAAGAGTTTGGCAAGAATGAAAGGTAGTTGTCCAAAACTCGTTCTTTTCCAATAGAATAACCATGGATAAGGCAGGAGAGTGGTAAAGTACTGTTTTCTCTAAGTCTGAAGGCTGCCCACACTGTGCCTGCGTGCTGCAGCTTGCATCTTCGCCTTTGGGAAGCTGCCGCTCGCCGATTCTCCCGCAGGCGAAGAAGCGGCTTCTTCGCACACAGAGCATTGTGGCGAGCGCAGGGAGCTCCTGAGAGCGGTTTGTGCCGAAAGAAGCCCGGGACCGGCACTTAGCTTCGGAGAGCTGCGTATCTGCGTCTTCTGCGTGTCTTGCCGCTCTACACTCAGCAAAAAGCTTTTCCACCATATCTTGCAAGGAGAAACTCTGCCAGGAAAGAAAACATCCAAAATCTTGTTCTAAAGCTTGCACGGAGGTCTGCAAAGAGTTTGGCAAGAATGAAAGGTAGTTGTCCAAAACTCGTTCTTTTCCAATAGAATAACCATGGAAAAGGCAGGAGAGTGGTAAAGTACTGTTTTCTCTAAGTCTGAAGGCTGCCCACACTGTGCCTGTGTGCTGCAGCTTGCATCTTCGCCTTTGGGAAGCTGCCGCTCGCCGATTCTCCCGCAGGCGAAGAAGCGGCTTCTTCGCACACAGAGCATTGTGGCGAGCGCAGGGAGCTCCTGAGAGCGGTTTGTGCCGAAAGAAGCCCGGGACCGGCACTTAGCTTCGGAGAGCTGCGTATCTGCGTCTTCTGCGTGTCTTGCCGCTCTACACTCAGCAAAAAGCTTTTCCACCATATCTTGCAAGGAGAAACTCTGCCAGGAAAGAAAACATCCAAAATCTTGTTCTAAAGCTTGCACGGGGGTCTGCAAAGAGTTTGGCAAGAATGAAAGGTAGTTGTCCAAAACTCGTTCTTTTCCAATAGAATAACCATGGAAAAGGCAGGAGAGTGGTAAAGTACTGTTTTCTCTAAGTCTGAAGGCTGCCCACACTGTGCCTGTGTGCTGCAGCTTGCATCTTCGCCTTTGGGAAGCTGCCGCTCGCCGATTCTCCCGGAGGCGAAGAAGCGGCTTCTTCGCACACAGAGCATTGTGGCGAGCGCAGGGAGCTCCTGAGAGCGGTTTGTGCCGAAAGAAGCCCGGGACCGGCACTTAGCTTCGGAGAGCTGCGTATCTGCGTCTTCTGCGTGTCTTGCCGCTCTACACTCAGCAAAAAGCTTTTCCACCATATCTTGCAAGGAGAAACTCTGCCAGGAAAGAAAACATCCAAAATCTTGTTCTAAAGCTTGCACGGGGGTCTGCAAAGAGTTTGGCAAGAATGAAAGGTAGTTGTCCAAAACTCGTTCTTTTCCAATAGAATAACCATGGAAAAGGCAGGAGAGTGGTAAAGTACTGTTTTCTCTAAGTCTGAAGGCTGCCCACACTGTGCCTGTGTGCTGCAGCTTGCATCTTCGCCTTTGGGAAGCTGCCGCTCGCCGATTCTCCCGGAGGCGAAGAAGCGGCTTCTTCGCACACAGAGCATTGTGGCGAGCGCAGGGAGCTCCTGAGAGCGGTTTGTGCCGAAAGAAGCCCGGGACCGGCACTTAGCTTCGGAGAGCTGCGTATCTGCGTCTTCTGCGTGTCTTGCCGCTCTACACTCAGCCAAAAGCTTTTCCACCATATCTTGCAAGGAGAAACTCTGCCAGGAAAGAAAACATCCAAAATCTTGTTCTAAAGCTTGCACGGGGGTCTGCAAAGAGTTTGGCAAGAATGAAAGGTAGTTGTCCAAAACTCGTTCTTTTCCAATAGAATAAACATGGATAAGGCAGGAGAGTGGTAAAGTACTGTTTTCTCTAAGTCTGAAGGCTGCCCACACTGTGCCTGTGTGCTGCAGCTTGCATCTTCGCCTTTGGGAAGCTGCCGCTCGCCGATTCTCCCGGAGGCCAAGAAGCGGCTTCTTCACACACAGAGCATTGTGGCGAGTGCAGGGAGCTCCTGAGAGCGGTTTGTGCCGAAAGAAGCCCAGGACCGGCACTTAGCTTCGGAGAGCTGCGTATCTGTGTCTTCTGCGTGTCTTGCCGCTCAACAATCAGCCAAAAGCTTTTTCACCATATCTTGCAAGGAGAAACTCTGCCAGGGAAGAAAACATCCAAAATCTTGTTCTAAAGCTTGCACGGGGGTCTGCAAAGAGTTTGGCAAGAATGAAAGGTAGTTGTCCAAAACTCGTTCTTTTCCAATAGAATAACCATGGAAAAGGCAGGAGAGTGGTAAAGTACTGTTTTCTCTAAGTCTGAAGGCTGCCCACACTGTGCCTGTGTGCTGCAGCTTGCATCTTCGCCTTTGGGAAGCTGCCGCTCGCCGATTCTCCCGCAGGCGAAGAAGCGGCTTCTTCGCACACAGAGCATTGTGGCGAGCGCAGGGAGCTCCTGAGAGCGGTTTGTGCCGAAAGAAGCCCGGGACCGGCACTTAGCTTCGGAGAGCTGCGTATCTGCGTCTTCTGCGTGTCTTGCCGCTCTACACTCAGCAAAAAGCTTTTCCACCATATCTTGCAAGGAGAAACTCTGCCAGGAAAGAAAACATCCAAAATCTTGTTCTAAAGCTTGCACGGGGGTCTGCAAAGAGTTTGGCAAGAATGAAAGGTAGTTGTCCAAAACTCGTTCTTTTCCAATAGAATAACCATGGAAAAGGCAGGAGAGTGGTAAAGTACTGTTTTCTCTAAGTCTGAATGCTGCCCACACTGTGCCTGTGTGCTGCAGCTTGCATCTTCGCCTTTGGGAAGCTGCCGCTCGCCGATTCTCCCGCAGGCGAAGAAGCGGCTTCTTCGCACACAGAGCATTGTGGCGAGCGCAGGGAGCTCCTGAGAGCGGTTTGTGCCGAAAGAAGCCCGGGACCGGCACTTAGCTTCGGAGAGCTGCGTATCCGCGTCTTCTGCGTGTCTTGCCGCTCTACACTCAGCAAAAAGCTTTTCCACCATATCTTGCAAGGAGAAACTCTGCCAGGAAAGAAAACATCCAAAATCTTGTTCTAAAGCTTGCACGGGGGTCTGCAAAGAGTTTGGCAAGAATGAAAGGTAGTTGTCCAAAACTCGTTCTTTTCCAATAGAATAACCATGGAAAAGGCAGGAGAGTGGTAAAGTACTGTTTTCTCTAAGTCTGAAGGCTGCCCACACTGTGCCTGTGTGCTGCAGCTTGCATCTTCGCCTTTGGGAAGCTGCCGCTCGCCGATTCTCCCGCAGGCGAAGAAGCGGCTTCTTCGCACACAGAGCATTGTGGCGAGCGCAGGGAGCTCCTGAGAGCGGTTTGTGCCGAAAGAAGCCCGGGACCGGCACTTAGCTTCGGAGAGCTGCGTATCTGCGTCTTCTGCGTGTCTTGCCGCTCTACACTCAGCCAAAAGCTTTTCCACCATATCTTGCAAGGAGAAACTCTGCCAGGAAAGAAAACATCCAAAATCTTGTTCTAAAGCTTGCACGGGGGTCTGCAAAGAGTTTGGCAAGAATGAAAGGTAGTTGTCCAAAACTCGTTCTTTTCCAATAGAATAACCATGGAAAAGGCAGGAGAGTGGTAAAGTACTGTTTTCTCTAAGTCTGAAGGCTGCCCACACTGTGCCTGTGTGCTGCAGCTTGCATCTTCGCCTTTGGGAAGCTGCCGCTCGCCGATTCTCCCGCAGGCGAAGAAGCGGCTTCTTCGCACACAGAGCATTGTGGCGAGCGCAGGGAGCTCCTGAGAGCGGTTTGTGCCGAAAGAAGCCCGGGACCGGCACTTAGCTTCGGAGAGCTGCGTATCTGCGTCTTCTGCGTGTCTTGCCGCTCTACACTCAGCAAAAAGCTTTTCCACCATATCTTGCAAGGAGAAACTCTGCCAGGAAAGAAAACATCCAAAATCTTGTTCTAAAGCTTGCACGGGGGTCTGCAAAGAGTTTGGCAAGAATGAAAGGTAGTTGTCCAAAACTCGTTCTTTTCCAATAGAATAACCATGGAAAAGGCAGGAGAGTGGTAAAGTACTGTTTTCTCTAAGTCTGAAGGCTGCCCACACTTGCCTGTGTGCTGCAGCTTGCATCTACGCCTTTGGGAAGCTGCCGCTCGCCGATTCTCCCGGAGGCGAAGAAGCGGCTTCTTCGCACACAGAGCATTGTGGCGAGCGCAGGGAGCTCCTGAGAGCGGTTTGTGCCGAAAGAAGCCCGGGACCGGCACTTAGCTTCGGAGAGCTGCGTATCTGCGTCTTCTGCGTGTCTTGCCGCTCTACACTCAGCCAAAAGCTTTTCCACCATATCTTGCAAGGAGAAACTCTGCCAGGAAAGAAAACATCCAAAATCTTGTTCTAAAGCTTGCACGGGGGTCTGCAAAGAGTTTGGCAAGAATGAAAGGTAGTTGTCCAAAACTCGTTCTTTTCCAATAGAATAACCATGGAAAAGGCAGGAGAGTGGTAAAGTACTGTTTTCTCTAAGTCTGAAGGCTGCCCACACTGTGCCTGTGTGCTGCAGCTTGCATCTTCGCCTTTGGGAAGCTGCCGCTCGCCGATTCTCCCGGAGGCGAAGAAGCGGCTTCTTCGCACACAGAGCATTGTGGCGAGCGCAGGGAGCTCCTGAGAGCGGTTTGTGCCGAAAGAAGCCCGGGACCGGCACTTAGCTTCGGAGAGCTGCGTATCTGCGTCTTCTGCGTGTCTTGCCGCTCTACACTCAGCCAAAAGCTTTTCCACCATATCTTGCAAGGAGAAACTCTGCCAGGAAAGAAAACATCCAAAATCTTGTTCTAAAGCTTGCACGGGGGTCTGCAAAGAGTTTGGCAAGAATGAAAGGTAGTTGTCCAAAACTCGTTCTTTTCCAATAGAATAACCATGGATAAGGCAGGAGAGTGGTAAAGTACTGTTTTCTCTAAGTCTGAAGGCTGCCCACACTGTGCCTGCGTGCTGCAGCTTGCATCTTCGCCTTTGGGAAGCTGCCGCTCGCCGATTCTCCCGCAGGCGAAGAAGCGGCTTCTTCGCACACAGAGCATTGTGGCGAGCGCAGGGAGCTCCTGAGAGCGGTTTGTGCCGAAAGAAGCCCGGGACCGGCACTTAGCTTCGGAGAGCTGCGTATCTGCGTCTTCTGCGTGTCTTGCCGCTCTACACTCAGCAAAAAGCTTTTCCACCATATCTTGCAAGGAGAAACTCTGCCAGGAAAGAAAACATCCAAAATCTTGTTCTAAAGCTTGCACGGAGGTCTGCAAAGAGTTTGGCAAGAATGAAAGGTAGTTGTCCAAAACTCGTTCTTTTCCAATAGAATAACCATGGAAAAGGCAGGAGAGTGGTAAAGTACTGTTTTCTCTAAGTCTGAAGGCTGCCCACACTGTGCCTGTGTGCTGCAGCTTGCATCTTCGCCTTTGGGAAGCTGCCGCTCGCCGATTCTCCCGCAGGCGAAGAAGCGGCTTCTTCGCACACAGAGCATTGTGGCGAGCGCAGGGAGCTCCTGAGAGCGGTTTGTGCCGAAAGAAGCCCGGGACCGGCACTTAGCTTCGGAGAGCTGCGTATCTGCGTCTTCTGCGTGTCTTGCCGCTCTACACTCAGCAAAAAGCTTTTCCACCATATCTTGCAAGGAGAAACTCTGCCAGGAAAGAAAACATCCAAAATCTTGTTCTAAAGCTTGCACGGGGGTCTGCAAAGAGTTTGGCAAGAATGAAAGGTAGTTGTCCAAAACTCGTTCTTTTCCAATAGAATAACCATGGAAAAGGCAGGAGAGTGGTAAAGTACTGTTTTCTCTAAGTCTGAAGGCTGCCCACACTGTGCCTGTGTGCTGCAGCTTGCATCTTCGCCTTTGGGAAGCTGCCGCTCGCCGATTCTCCCGCAGGCGAAGAAGCGGCTTCTTCGCACACAGAGCATTGTGGCGAGCGCAGGGAGCTCCTGAGAGCGGTTTGTGCCGAAAGAAGCCCGGGACCGGCACTTAGCTTCGGAGAGCTGCGTATCTGCGTCTTCTGCGTGTCTTGCCGCTCTACACTCAGCCAAAAGCTTTTCCACCATATCTTGCAAGGAGAAACTCTGCCAGGAAAGAAAACATCCAAAATCTTGTTCTAAAGCTTGCACGGGGGTCTGCAAAGAGTTTGGCAAGAATGAAAGGTAGTTGTCCAAAACTCGTTCTTTTCCAATAGAATAACCATGGAAAAGGCAGGAGAGTGGTAAAGTACTGTTTTCTCTAAGTCTGAAGGCTGCCCACACTGTGCCTGCGTGCTGCAGCTTGCATCTTCGCCTTTGGGAAGCTGCCGCTCGCCGATTCTCCCGCAGGCGAAGAAGCGGCTTCTTCGCACACAGAGCATTGTGGCGAGCGCAGGGAGCTCCTGAGAGCGGTTTGTGCCGAAAGAAGCCCGGGACCGGCACTTAGCTTCGGAGAGCTGCGTATCTGCGTCTTCTGCGTGTCTTGCCGCTCTACACTCAGCAAAAAGCTTTTCCACCATATCTTGCAAGGAGAAACTCTGCCAGGAAAGAAAACATCCAAAATCTTGTTCTAAAGCTTGCACGGGGGTCTGCAAAGAGTTTGGCAAGAATGAAAGGTAGTTGTCCAAAACTCGTTCTTTTCCAATAGAATAAACATGGATAAGGCAGGAGAGTGGTAAAGTACTGTTTTCTCTAAGTCTGAAGGCTGCCCACACTGTGCCTGTGTGCTGCAGCTTGCATCTTCGCCTTTGGGAAGCTGCCGCTCGCCGATTCTCCCGCAGGCGAAGAAGCGGCTTCTTCGCACACAGAGCATTGTGGCGAGCGCAGGGAGCTCCTGAGAGCGGTTTGTGCCGAAAGAAGCCCGGGACCGGCACTTAGCTTCGGAGAGCTGCGTATCTGCGTCTTCTGCGTGTCTTGCCGCTCTACACTCAGCAAAAAGCTTTTCCACCATATCTTGCAAGGAGAAACTCTGCCAGGAAAGAAAACATCCAAAATCTTGTTCTAAAGCTTGCACGGGGGTCTGCAAAGAGTTTGGCAAGAATGAAAGGTAGTTGTCCAAAACTCGTTCTTTTCCAATAGAATAACCATGGAAAAGGCAGGAGAGTGGTAAAGTACTGTTTTTTCTAAGTCTGAAGGCTGCCCACACTGTGCCTGTGTGCTGCAGCTTGCATCTTCGCCTTTGGCAAGCTGCCGCTCGCCGATTCTCCCGGAGGCGAAGAAGCGGCTTCTTCGCACACAGAGCATTGTGGCGAGCGCAGGGAGCTCCTGAGAGCGGTTTGTGCCGAAAGAAGCCCGGGACCGGCACTTAGCTTCGGAGAGCTGCGTATCTGCGTCTTCTGCGTGTCTTGCCGCTCTACACTCAGCCAAAAGCTTTTCCACCATATCTTGCAAGGAGAAACTCTGCCAGGAAAGAAAACATCCAAAATCTTGTTCTAAAGCTTGCACGGGGGTCTGCAAAGAGTTTGGCAAGAATGAAAGGTAGTTGTCCAAAACTCGTTCTTTTCCAATAGAATAACCATGGAAAAGGCAGGAGAGTGGTAAAGTACTGTTTTCTCTAAGTCTGAAGGCTGCCCACACTGTGCCTGTGTGCTGCAGCTTGCATCTTCGCCTTTGGGAAGCTGCCGCTCGCCGATTCTCC
Organism: Molothrus aeneus; assembly: GCF_037042795.1. Lineage (NCBI taxonomy): Eukaryota > Metazoa > Chordata > Aves > Passeriformes > Icteridae > Molothrus > Molothrus aeneus. The sequence continues at coordinate 238,866 of NW_027099234.1, forward strand.
CGCAGGCGAAGAAGCGGCTTCTTCGCACACAGAGCATTGTGGCGAGCGCAGGGAGCTCCTGAGAGCGGTTTGTGCCGAAAGAAGCCCGGGACCGGCACTTAGCTTCGGAGAGCTGCGTATCTGCGTCTTCTGCGTGTCTTGCCGCTCTACACTCAGCAAAAAGCTTTTCCACCATATCTTGCAAGGAGAAACTCTGCCAGGAAAGAAAACATCCAAAATCTTGTTCTAAAGCTTGCACGGGGGTCTGCAAAGAGTTTGGCAAGAATGAAAGGTAGTTGTCCAAAACTCGTTCTTTTCCAATAGAATAACCATGGAAAAGGCAGGAGAGTGGTAAAGTACTGTTTTCTCTAAGTCTGAAGGCTGCCCACACTGTGCCTGTGTGCTGCAGCTTGCATCTTCGCCTTTGGGAAGCTGCCGCTCGCCGATTCTCCCGGAGGCGAAGAAGCGGCTTCTTCGCACACAGAGCATTGTGGCGAGCGCAGGGAGCTCCTGAGAGCGGTTTGTGCCGAAAGAAGCCCGGGACCGGCACTTAGCTTCGGAGAGCTGCGTATCTGCGTCTTCTGCGTGTCTTGCCGCTCTACACTCAGCAAAAAGCTTTTCCACCATATCTTGCAAGGAGAAACTCTGCCAGGAAAGAAAACATCCAAAATCTTGTTCTAAAGCTTGCACGGGGGTCTGCAAAGAGTTTGGCAAGAATGAAAGGTAGTTGTCCAAAACTCGTTCTTTTCCAATAGAATAACCATGGAAAAGGCAGGAGAGTGGTAAAGTACTGTTTTCTCTAAGTCTGAAGGCTGCCCACACTGTGCCTGTGTGCTGCAGCTTGCATCTTCGCCTTTGGGAAGCTGCCGCTCGCCGATTCTCCCGGAGGCGAAGAAGCGGCTTCTTCGCACACAGAGCATTGTGGCGAGCGCAGGGAGCTCCTGAGAGCGGTTTGTGCCGAAAGAAGCCCGGGACCGGCACTTAGCTTCGGAGAGCTGCGTATCTGCGTCTTCTGCGTGTCTTGCCGCTCTACACTCAGCCAAAAGCTTTTCCACCATATCTTGCAAGGAGAAACTCTGCCAGGAAAGAAAACATCCAAAATCTTGTTCTAAAGCTTGCACGGGGGTCTGCAAAGAGTTTGGCAAGAATGAAAGGTAGTTGTCCAAAACTCGTTCTTTTCCAATAGAATAAACATGGATAAGGCAGGAGAGTGGTAAAGTACTGTTTTCTCTAAGTCTGAAGGCTGCCCACACTGTGCCTGTGTGCTGCAGCTTGCATCTTCGCCTTTGGGAAGCTGCCGCTCGCCGATTCTCCCGGAGGCGAAGAAGCGGCTTCTTCACACACAGAGCATTGTGGCGAGCGCAGGGAGCTCCTGAGAGCGGTTTGTGCCGAAAGAAGCCCAGGACCGGCACTTAGCTTCGGAGAGCTGCGTATCTGTGTCTTCTGCGTGTCTTGCCGCTCAACACTCAGCCAAAAGCTTTTTCACCATATCTTGCAAGGAGAAACTCTGCCAGGGAAGAAAACATCCAAAATCTTGTTCTAAAGCTTGCACGGGGGTCTGCAAAGAGTTTGGCAAGAATGAAAGGTAGTTGTCCAAAACTCGTTCTTTTCCAATAGAATAACCATGGAAAAGGCAGGAGAGTGGTAAAGTACTGTTTTCTCTAAGTCTGAAGGCTGCCCACACTGTGCCTGTGTGCTGCAGCTTGCATCTTCGCCTTTGGGAAGCTGCCGCTCGCCGATTCTCCCGCAGGCGAAGAAGCGGCTTCTTCGCACACAGAGCATTGTGGCGAGCGCAGGGAGCTCCTGAGAGCGGTTTGTGCCGAAAGAAGCCCGGGACCGGCACTTAGCTTCGGAGAGCTGCGTATCTGCGTCTTCTGCGTGTCTTGCCGCTCTACACTCAGCCAAAAGCTTTTCCACCATATCTTGCAAGGAGAAACTCTGCCAGGAAAGAAAACATCCAAAATCTTGTTCTAAAGCTTGCACGGGGGTCTGCAAAGAGTTTGGCAAGAATGAAAGGTAGTTGTCCAAAACTCGTTCTTTTCCAATAGAATAACCATGGAAAAGGCAGGAGAGTGGTAAAGTACTGTTTTTTCTAAGTCTGAAGGCTGCCCACACTGTGCCTGTGTGCTGCAGCTTGCATCTTCGCCTTTGGCAAGCTGCCGCTCGCCGATTCTCCCGGAGGCGAAGAAGCGGCTTCTTCGCACACAGAGCATTGTGGCGAGCGCAGGGAGCTCCTGAGAGCGGTTTGTGCCGAAAGAAGCCCGGGACCGGCACTTAGCTTCGGAGAGCTGCGTATCTGCGTCTTCTGCGTGTCTTGCCGCTCTACACTCAGCCAAAAGCTTTTCCACCATATCTTGCAAGGAGAAACTCTGCCAGGAAAGAAAACATCCAAAATCTTGTTCTAAAGCTTGCACGGGGGTCTGCAAAGAGTTTGGCAAGAATGAAAGGTAGTTGTCCAAAACTCGTTCTTTTCCAATAGAATAACCATGGAAAAGGCAGGAGAGTGGTAAAGTACTGTTTTCTCTAAGTCTGAAGGCTGCCCACAATGTGCCTGTGTGCTGCAGCTTGCATCTTCGCCTTTGGGAAGCTGCCGCTCGCCGATTCTCCCGCAGGCGAAGAAGCGGCTTCTTCGCACACAGAGCATTGTGGCGAGCGCAGGGAGCTCCTGAGAGCGGTTTGTGCCGAAAGAAGCCCGGGACCGGCACTTAGCTTCGGAGAGCTGCGTATCTGCGTCTTCTGCGTGTCTTGCCGCTCTACACTCAGCAAAAAGCTTTTCCACCATATCTTGCAAGGAGAAACTCTGCCAGGAAAGAAAACATCCAAAATCTTGTTCTAAAGCTTGCACGGGGGTCTGCAAAGAGTTTGGCAAGAATGAAAGGTAGTTGTCCAAAACTCGTTCTTTTCCAATAGAATAACCATGGAAAAGGCAGGAGAGTGGTAAAGTACTGTTTTCTCTAAGTCTGAAGGCTGCCCACACTGTGCCTGTGTGCTGCAGCTTGCATCTTCGCCTTTGGGAAGCTGCCGCTCGCCGATTCTCCCGGAGGCGAAGAAGCGGCTTCTTCGCACACAGAGCATTGTGGCGAGCGCAGGGAGCTCCTGAGAGCGGTTTGTGCCGAAAGAAGCCCGGGACCGGCACTTAGCTTCGGAGAGCTGCGTATCTGCGTCTTCTGCGTGTCTTGCCGCTCTACACTCAGCAAAAAGCTTTTCCACCATATCTTGCAAGGAGAAACTCTGCCAGGAAAGAAAACATCCAAAATCTTGTTCTAAAGCTTGCACGGGGGTCTGCAAAGAGTTTGGCAAGAATGAAAGGTAGTTGTCCAAAACTCGTTCTTTTCCAATAGAATAACCATGGAAAAGGCAGGAGAGTGGTAAAGTACTGTTTTCTCTAAGTCTGAAGGCTGCCCACACTGTGCCTGTGTGCTGCAGCTTGCATCTTCGCCTTTGGGAAGCTGCCGCTCGCCGATTCTCCCGGAGGCGAAGAAGCGGCTTCTTCGCACACAGAGCATTGTGGCGAGCGCAGGGAGCTCCTGAGAGCGGTTTGTGCCGAAAGAAGCCCGGGACCGGCACTTAGCTTCGGAGAGCTGCGTATCTGCGTCTTCTGCGTGTCTTGCCGCTCTACACTCAGCAAAAAGCTTTTCCACCATATCTTGCAAGGAGAAACTCTGCCAGGAAAGAAAACATCCAAAATCTTGTTCTAAAGCTTGCACGGGGGTCTGCAAAGAGTTTGGCAAGAATGAAAGGTAGTTGTCCAAAACTCGTTCTTTTCCAATAGAATAACCATGGAAAAGGCAGGAGAGTGGTAAAGTACTGTTTTCTCTAAGTCTGAATGCTGCCCACACTGTGCCTGTGTGCTGCAGCTTGCATCTTCGCCTTTGGGAAGCTGCCGCTCGCCGATTCTCCCGCAGGCGAAGAAGCGGCTTCTTCGCACACAGAGCATTGTGGCGAGCGCAGGGAGCTCCTGAGAGCGGTTTGTGCCGAAAGAAGCCCGGGACCGGCACTTAGCTTCGGAGAGCTGCGTATCCGCGTCTTCTGCGTGTCTTGCCGCTCTACACTCAGCAAAAAGCTTTTCCACCATATCTTGCAAGGAGAAACTCTGCCAGGAAAGAAAACATCCAAAAACTTGTTCTAAAGCTTGCACGGGGGTCTGCAAAGAGTTTGGCAAGAATGAAAGGTAGTTGTCCAAACCTCGTTCTTTTCCAATAGAATAACCATGGAAAAGGCAGGAGAGTGGTAAAGTACTGTTTTCTCTAAGTCTGAAGGCTGCCCACACTGTGCCTGTGTGCTGCAGCTTGCATCTTCGCCTTTGGGAAGCTGCCGCTCGCCGATTCTCCCGGAGGCGAAGAAGCGGCTTCTTCGCACACAGAGCATTGTGGCGAGCGCAGGGAGCTCCTGAGAGCGGTTTGTGCCGAAAGAAGCCCGGGACCGGCACTTAGCTTCGGAGAGCTGCGTATCTGCGTCTTCTGCGTGTCTTGCCGCTCTACACTCAGCCAAAAGCTTTTCCACCATATCTTGCAAGGAGAAACTCTGCCAGGAAAGAAAACATCCAAAATCTTGTTCTAAAGCTTGCACGGGGGTCTGCAAAGAGTTTGGCAAGAATGAAAGGTAGTTGTCCAAAACTCGTTCTTTTCCAATAGAATAACCATGGAAAAGGCAGGAGAGTGGTAAAGTACTGTTTTTTCTAAGTCTGAAGGCTGCCCACACTGTGCCTGTGTGCTGCAGCTTGCATCTTCGCCTTTGGCAAGCTGCCGCTCGCCGATTCTCCCGGAGGCGAAGAAGCGGCTTCTTCGCACACAGAGCATTGTGGCGAGCGCAGGGAGCTCCTGAGAGCGGTTTGTGCCGAAAGAAGCCCGGGACCGGCACTTAGCTTCGGAGAGCTGCGTATCTGCGTCTTCTGCGTGTCTTGCCGCTCTACACTCAGCCAAAAGCTTTTCCACCATATCTTGCAAGGAGAAACTCTGCCAGGAAAGAAAACATCCAAAATCTTGTTCTAAAGCTTGCACGGGGGTCTGCAAAGAGTTTGGCAAGAATGAAAGGTAGTTGTCCAAAACTCGTTCTTTTCCAATAGAATAACCATGGAAAAGGCAGGAGAGTGGTAAAGTACTGTTTTCTCTAAGTCTGAAGGCTGCCCACACTGTGCCTGTGTGCTGCAGCTTGCATCTTCGCCTTTGGGAAGCTGCCGCTCGCCGATTCTCCCGCAGGCGAAGAAGCGGCTTCTTCGCACACAGAGCATTGTGGCGAGCGCAGGGAGCTCCTGAGAGCGGTTTGTGCCGAAAGAAGCCCGGGACCGGCACTTAGCTTCGGAGAGCTGCGTATCTGCGTCTTCTGCGTGTCTTGCCGCTCTACACTCAGCAAAAAGCTTTTCCACCATATCTTGCAAGGAGAAACTCTGCCAGGAAAGAAAACATCCAAAATCTTGTTCTAAAGCTTGCACGGGGGTCTGCAAAGAGTTTGGCAAGAATGAAAGGTAGTTGTCCAAAACTCGTTCTTTTCCAATAGAATAACCATGGAAAAGGCAGGAGAGTGGTAAAGTACTGTTTTCTCTAAGTCTGAAGGCTGCCCACACTGTGCCTGTGTGCTGCAGCTTGCATCTTCGCCTTTGGGAAGCTGCCGCTCGCCGATTCTCCCGGAGGCGAAGAAGCGGCTTCTTCGCACACAGAGCATTGTGGCGAGCGCAGGGAGCTCCTGAGAGCGGTTTGTGCCGAAAGAAGCCCGGGACCGGCACTTAGCTTCGGAGAGCTGCGTATCTGCGTCTTCTGCGTGTCTTGCCGCTCTACACTCAGCAAAAAGCTTTTCCACCATATCTTGCAAGGAGAAACTCTGCCAGGAAAGAAAACATCCAAAATCTTGTTCTAAAGCTTGCACGGGGGTCTGCAAAGAGTTTGGCAAGAATGAAAGGTAGTTGTCCAAAACTCGTTCTTTTCCAATAGAATAACCATGGAAAAGGCAGGAGAGTGGTAAAGTACTGTTTTCTCTAAGTCTGAAGGCTGCCCACACTGTGCCTGTGTGCTGCAGCTTGCATCTTCGCCTTTGGGAAGCTGCCGCTCGCCGATTCTCCCGGAGGCGAAGAAGCGGCTTCTTCGCACACAGAGCATTGTGGCGAGCGCAGGGAGCTCCTGAGAGCGGTTTGTGCCGAAAGAAGCCCGGGACCGGCACTTAGCTTCGGAGAGCTGCGTATCTGCGTCTTCTGCGTGTCTTGCCGCTCTACACTCAGCCAAAAGCTTTTCCACCATATCTTGCAAGGAGAAACTCTGCCAGGAAAGAAAACATCCAAAATCTTGTTCTAAAGCTTGCACGGGGGTCTGCAAAGAGTTTGGCAAGAATGAAAGGTAGTTGTCCAAAACTCGTTCTTTTCCAATAGAATAAACATGGATAAGGCAGGAGAGTGGTAAAGTACTGTTTTCTCTAAGTCTGAAGGCTGCCCACACTGTGCCTGTGTGCTGCAGCTTGCATCTTCGCCTTTGGGAAGCTGCCGCTCGCCGATTCTCCCGGAGGCGAAGAAGCGGCTTCTTCACACACAGAGCATTGTGGCGAGCGCAGGGAGCTCCTGAGAGCGGTTTGTGCCGAAAGAAGCCCAGGACCGGCACTTAGCTTCGGAGAGCTGCGTATCTGTGTCTTCTGCGTGTCTTGCCGCTCAACACTCAGCCAAAAGCTTTTTCACCATATCTTGCAAGGAGAAACTCTGCCAGGGAAGAAAACATCCAAAATCTTGTTCTAAAGCTTGCACGGGGGTCTGCAAAGAGTTTGGCAAGAATGAAAGGTAGTTGTCCAAAACTCGTTCTTTTCCAATAGAATAACCATGGAAAAGGCAGGAGAGTGGTAAAGTACTGTTTTCTCTAAGTCTGAAGGCTGCCCACACTGTGCCTGTGTGCTGCAGCTTGCATCTTCGCCTTTGGGAAGCTGCCGCTCGCCGATTCCCGCAGGCGAAGAAGCGGCTTCTTCGCACACAGAGCATTGTGGCGAGCGCAGGGAGCTCCTGAGAGCGGTTTGTGCCGAAAGAAGCCCGGGACCGGCACTTAGCTTCGGAGAGCTGCGTATCTGCGTCTTCTGCGTGTCTTGCCGCTCTACACTCAGCCAAAAGCTTTTCCACCATATCTTGCAAGGAGAAACTCTGCCAGGAAAGAAAACATCCAAAATCTTGTTCTAAAGCTTGCACGGGGGTCTGCAAAGAGTTTGGCAAGAATGAAAGGTAGTTGTCCAAAACTCGTTCTTTTCCAATAGAATAACCATGGAAAAGGCAGGAGAGTGGTAAAGTACTGTTTTTTCTAAGTCTGAAGGCTGCCCACACTGTGCCTGTGTGCTGCAGCTTGCATCTTCGCCTTTGGCAAGCTGCCGCTCGCCGATTCTCCGGAGGCGAAGAAGCGGCTTCTTCGCACACAGAGCATTGTGGCGAGCGCAGGGAGCTCCTGAGAGCGGTTTGTGCCGAAAGAAGCCCGGGACCGGCACTTAGCTTCGGAGAGCTGCGTATCTGCGTCTTCTGCGTGTCTTGCCGCTCTACACTCAGCCAAAAGCTTTCCACCATATCTTGCAAGGAGAAACTCTGCCAGGAAAGAAAACATCCAAAATCTTGTTCTAAAGCTTGCACGGGGGTCTGCAAAGAGTTTGGCAAGAATGAAAGGTAGTTGTCCAAAACTCGTTCTTTTCCAATAGAATAACCATGGAAAAGGCAGGAGAGTGGTAAAGTACTGTTTTCTCTAAGTCTGAAGGCTGCCCACACTGTGCCTGTGTGCTGCAGCTTGCATCTTCGCCTTTGGGAAGCTGCCGCTCGCCGATTCTCCCGCAGGCGAAGAAGCGGCTTCTTCGCACACAGAGCATTGTGGCGAGCGCAGGGAGCTCCTGAGAGCGGTTGTGCCGAAAGAAGCCCGGGACCGGCACTTAGCTTCGGAGAGCTGCGTATCTGCGTCTTCTGCGTGTCTTGCCGCTCTACACTCAGCAAAAAGCTTTTCCACCATACTTGCAAGGAGAAACTCTGCCAGGAAAGAAAACATCCAAAATCTTGTTCTAAAGCTTGCACGGGGGTCTGCAAAGAGTTTGGCAAGAATGAAAGGTAGTTGTCCAAAACTCGTTCTTTTCCAATAGAATAACCATGGAAAAGGCAGGAGAGTGGTAAAGTACTGTTTTCTCTAAGTCTGAAGGCTGCCCACACTGTGCCTGTGTGCTGCAGCTTGCATCTTCGCCTTTGGGAAGCTGCCGCTCGCCGATTCTCCCGGAGGCGAAGAAGCGGCTTCTTCGCACACAGAGCATTGTGGCGAGCGCAGGGAGCTCCTGAGAGCGGTTTGTGCCGAAAGAAGCCCGGGACCGGCACTTAGCTTCGGAGAGCTGCGTATCTGCGTCTTCTGCGTGTCTTGCCGCTCTACACTCAGCAAAAAGCTTTTCCACCATATCTTGCAAGGAGAAACTCTGCCAGGAAAGAAAACATCCAAAATCTTGTTCTAAAGCTTGCACGGGGGTCTGCAAAGAGTTTGGCAAGAATGAAAGGTAGTTGTCCAAAACTCGTTCTTTTCCAATAGAATAACCATGGAAAAGGCAGGAGAGTGGTAAAGTACTGTTTTCTCTAAGTCTGAAGGCTGCCCACACTGTGCCTGTGTGCTGCAGCTTGCATCTTCGCCTTTGGGAAGCTGCCGCTCGCCGATTCTCCCGGAGGCGAAGAAGCGGCTTCTTCGCACACAGAGCATTGTGGCGAGCGCAGGGAGCTCCTGAGAGCGGTTTGTGCCGAAAGAAGCCCGGGACCGGCACTTAGCTTCGGAGAGCTGCGTATCTGCGTCTTCTGCGTGTCTTGCCGCTCTACACTCAGCAAAAAGCTTTTCCACCATATCTTGCAAGGAGAAACTCTGCCAGGAAAGAAAACATCCAAAATCTTGTTCTAAAGCTTGCACGGGGGTCTGCAAAGAGTTTGGCAAGAATGAAAGGTAGTTGTCCAAAACTCGTTCTTTTCCAATAGAATAACCATGGAAAAGGCAGGAGAGTGGTAAAGTACTGTTTTCTCTAAGTCTGAATGCTGCCCACACTGTGCCTGTGTGCTGCAGCTTGCATCTTCGCCTTTGGGAAGCTGCCGCTCGCCGATTCTCCCCGCAGGCGAAGAAGCGGCTTCTTCGCACACAGAGCATTGTGGCGAGCGCAGGGAGCTCCTGAGAGCGGTTTGTGCCGAAAGAAGCCCGGGACCGGCACTTAGCTTCGGAGAGCTGCGTATCCGCGTCTTCTGCGTGTCTTGCCGCTCTACACTCAGCAAAAAGCTTTTCCACCATATCTTGCAAGGAGAAACTCTGCCAGGAAAGAAAACATCCAAAAACTTGTTCTAAAGCTTGCACGGGGGTCTGCAAAGAGTTTGGCAAGAATGAAAGGTAGTTGTCCAAACCTCGTTCTTTTCCAATAGAATAACCATGGAAAAGGCAGGAGAGTGGTAAAGTACTGTTTTCTCTAAGTCTGAAGGCTGCCCACACTGTGCCTGTGTGCTGCAGCTTGCATCTTCGCCTTTGGGAAGCTGCCGCTCGCCGATTCTCCCGGAGGCGAAGAAGCGGCTTCTTCGCACACAGAGCATTGTGGCGAGCGCAGGGAGCTCCTGAGAGCGGTTTGTGCCGAAAGAAGCCCCGGGACCGGCACTTAGCTTCGGAGAGCTGCGTATCTGCGTCTTCTGCGTGTCTTGCCGCTCTACACTCAGCCAAAAGCTTTTCCACCATATCTTGCAAGGAGAAACTCTGCCAGGAAAGAAAACATCCAAAATCTTGTTCTAAAGCTTGCACGGGGGTCTGCAAAGAGTTTGGCAAGAATGAAAGGTAGTTGTCCAAAACTCGTTCTTTTCCAATAGAATAACCATGGAAAAGGCAGGAGAGTGGTAAAGTACTGTTTTCTCTAAGTCTGAAGGCTGCCCACACTGTGCCTGTGTGCTGCAGCTTGCATCTTCGCCTTTGGGAAGCTGCCGCTCGCCGATTCTCCCGCAGGCGAAGAAGCGGCTTCTTCGCACACAGAGCATTGTGGCGAGCGCAGGGAGCTCCTGAGAGCGGTTTGTGCCGAAAGAAGCCCGGGACCGGCACTTAGCTTCGGAGAGCTGCGTATCTGCGTCTTCTGCGTGTCTTGCCGCTCTACACTCAGCAAAAAGCTTTTCCACCATATCTTGCAAGGAGAAACTCTGCCAGGAAAGAAAACATCCAAAATCTTGTTCTAAAGCTTGCACGGGGGTCTGCAAAGAGTTTGGCAAGAATGAAAGGTAGTTGTCCAAAACTCGTTCTTTTCCAATAGAATAACCATGGAAAAGGCAGGAGAGTGGTAAAGTACTGTTTTCTCTAAGTCTGAATGCTGCCCACACTGTGCCTGTGTGCTGCAGCTTGCATCTTCGCCTTTGGGAAGCTGCCGCTCGCCGATTCTCCCGGAGGCGAAGAAGCGGCTTCTTCGCACACAGAGCATTGTGGCGAGCGCAGGGAGCTCCTGAGAGCGGTTTGTGCCGAAAGAAGCCCGGGACCGGCACTTAGCTTCGGAGAGCTGCGTATCCGCGTCTTCTGCGTGTCTTGCCGCTCTACACTCAGCCAAAAAGCTTTTCCACCATATCTTGCAAGGAGAAACTCTGCCAGGAAAGAAAACATCCAAAATCTTGTTCTAAAGCTTGCACGGGGGTCTGCAAAGAGTTTGGCAAGAATGAAAGGTAGTTGTCCAAAACTCGTTCTTTTCCAATAGAATAACCATGGAAAAGGCAGGAGAGTGGTAAAGTACTGTTTTCTCTAAGTCTGAATGCTGCCCACACTGTGCCTGTGTGCTGCAGCTTGCATCTTCGCCTTTGGGAAGCTGCCGCTCGCCGATTCTCCCGCAGGCGAAGAAGCGGCTTCTTCGCACACAGAGCATTGTGGCGAGCGCAGGGAGCTCCTGAGAGCGGTTTGTGCCGAAAGAAGCCCGGGACCGGCACTTAGCTTCGGAGAGCTGCGTATCCGCGTCTTCTGCGTGTCTTGCCGCTCTACACTCAGCAAAAAGCTTTTCCACCATATCTTGCAAGGAGAAACTCTGCCAGGAAAGAAAACATCCAAAATCTTGTTCTAAAGCTTGCACGGGGGTCTGCAAAGAGTTTGGCAAGAATGAAAGGTAGTTGTCCAAAACTCGTTCTTTTCCAATAGAATAACCATGGAAAAGGCAGGAGAGTGGTAAAGTACTGTTTTCTCTAAGTCTGAAGGCTGCCCACACTGTGCCTGTGTGCTGCAGCTTGCATCTTCGCCTTTGGGAAGCTGCCGCTCGCCGATTCTCCCGGAGGCGAAGAAGCGGCTTCTTCGCACACAGAGCATTGTGGCGAGCGCAGGGAGCTCCTGAGAGCGGTTTGTGCCGAAAGAAGCCCGGGACCGGCACTTAGCTTCGGAGAGCTGCGTATCTGCGTCTTCTGCGTGTCTTGCCGCTCTACACTCAGCAAAAAGCTTTTCCACCATATCTTGCAAGGAGAAACTCTGCCAGGAAAGAAAACATCCAAAATCTTGTTCTAAAGCTTGCACGGGGGTCTGCAAAGAGTTTGGCAAGAATGAAAGGTAGTTGTCCAAAACTCGTTCTTTTCCAATAGAATAACCATGGAAAAGGCAGGAGAGTGGTAAAGTACTGTTTTCTCTAAGTCTGAAGGCTGCCCACACTGTGCCTGTGTGCTGCAGCTTGCATCTTCGCCTTTGGGAAGCTGCCGCTCGCCGATTCTCCCGCAGGCGAAGAAGCGGCTTCTTCGCACACAGAGCATTGTGGCGAGCGCAGGAGCTCCCGAGAGCGGTTTGTGCCGAAAGAAGCCCGGGACCGGCACTTAGCTTCGGAGAGCTGCGTATCTGCGTCTTCTGCGTGTCTTGCCGCTCTACACTCAGCAAAAAGCTTTTCCACCATATCTTGCAAGGAGAAACTCTGCCAGGAAAGAAAACATCCAAAATCTTGTTCTAAAGCTTGCACGGGGGTCTGCAAAGAGTTTGGCAAGAATGAAAGGTAGTTGTCCAAAACTCGTTCTTTTCCAATAGAATAACCATGGAAAAGGCAGGAGAGTGGTAAAGTACTGTTTTCTCTAAGTCTGAAGGCTGCCCACACTGTGCCTGTGTGCTGCAGCTTGCATCTTCGCCTTTGGGAAGCTGCTGCTCGCCGATTCTCCCGGAGGCGAAGAAGCGGCTTCTTCGCACACAGAGCATTGTGGCGAGCGCAGGGAGCTCCTGAGAGCGGTTTGTGCCGAAAGAAGCCCGGGACCGGCACTTAGCTTCGGAGAGCTGCGTATCTGCGTCTTCTGCGTGTCTTGCCGCTCTACACTCAGCCAAAAAGCTTTTCCACCATATCTTGCAAGGAGAAACTCTGCCAGGAAAGAAAACATCCAAAATCTTGTTCTAAAGCTTGCACGGGGGTCTGCAAAGAGTTTGGCAAGAATGAAAGGTAGTTGTCCAAAACTCGTTCTTTTCCAATAGAATAACCATGGAAAAGGCAGGAGAGTGGTAAAGTACTGGTTTTCTCTAAGTCTGAATGCTGCCCACACTGTGCCTGTGTGCTGCAGCTTGCATCTTCGCCTTTGGGAAGCTGCCGCTCGCCGATTCTCCCGCAGGCGAAGAAGCGGCTTCTTCGCACACAGAGCATTGTGGCGAGCGCAGGGAGCTCCTGAGAGCGGTTTGTGCCGAAAGAAGCCCGGGACCGGCACTTAGCTTCGGAGAGCTGCGTATCCGCGTCTTCTGCGTGTCTTGCCGCTCTACACTCAGCAAAAAGCTTTTCCACCATATCTTGCAAGGAGAAACTCTGCCAGGAAAGAAAACATCCAAAAACTTGTTCTAAAGCTTGCACGCAGGTCTGCAAAGAGTTTGGCAAGAATGAAAGGTAGTTGTCCAAACCTCGTTCTTTTCCAATAGAATAACCATGGAAAGGCAGGAGAGTGGTAAAGTACTGTTTTCTCTAAGTCTGAAGGCTGCCCACACTGTGCCTGTGTGCTGCAGCTTGCATCTTCGCCTTTGGGAAGCTGCCGCTCGCCGATTCTCCCGGAGGCGAAGAAGCGGCTTCTTCGCACACAGAGCATTGTGGCGAGCGCAGGGAGCTCCTGAGAGCGGTTTGTGCCGAAAGAAGCCCGGGACCGGCACTTAGCTTCGGAGAGCTGCGTATCTGCGTCTTCTGCGTGTCTTGCCGCTCTACACTCAGCCAAAAGCTTTTCCACCATATCTTGCAAGGAGAAACTCTGCCAGGAAAGAAAACATCCAAAATCTTGTTCTAAAGCTTGCACGGGGGTCTGCAAAGAGTTTGGCAAGAATGAAAGGTAGTTGTCCAAAACTCGTTCTTTTCCAATAGAATAACCATGGAAAAGGCAGGAGAGTGGTAAAGTACTGTTTTCTCTAAGTCTGAAGGCTGCCCACACTGTGCCTGTGTGCTGCAGCTTGCATCTTCGCCTTTGGGAAGCTGCCGCTCGCCGATTCTCCCGCAGGCGAAGAAGCGGCTTCTTCGCACACAGAGCATTGTGGCGAGCGCAGGGAGCTCCTGAGAGCGGTTTGTGCCGAAAGAAGCCCGGGACCGGCACTTAGCTTCGGAGAGCTGCGTATCTGCGTCTTCTGCGTGTCTTGCCGCTCTACACTCAGCAAAAAGCTTTTCCACCATATCTTGCAAGGAGAAACTCTGCCAGGAAAGAAAACATCCAAAATCTTGTTCTAAAGCTTGCACGGGGGTCTGCAAAGAGTTTGGCAAGAATGAAAGGTAGTTGTCCAAAACTCGTTCTTTTCCAATAGAATAACCATGGAAAAGGCAGGAGAGTGGTAAAGTACTGTTTTCTCTAAGTCTGAAGGCTGCCCACACTGTGCCTGTGTGCTGCAGCTTGCATCTTCGCCTTTGGGAAGCTGCCGCTCGCCGATTCTCCCGCAGGCGAAGAAGCGGCTTCTTCGCACACAGAGCATTGTGGCGAGCGCAGGGAGCTCCTGAGAGCGGTTTGTGCCGAAAGAAGCCCGGGACCGGCACTTAGCTTCGGAGAGCTGCGTATCTGCGTCTTCTGCGTGTCTTGCCGCTCTACACTCAGCAAAAAGCTTTTCCACCATATCTTGCAAGGAGAAACTCTGCCAGGAAAGAAAACATCCAAAATCTTGTTCTAAAGCTTGCACGGGGGTCTGCAAAGAGTTTGGCAAGAATGAAAGGTAGTTGTCCAAAACTCGTTCTTTTCCAATAGAATAACCATGGAAAAGGCAGGAGAGTGGTAAAGTACTGTTTTCTCTAAGTCTGAATGCTGCCCACACTGTGCCTGTGTGCTGCAGCTTGCATCTTCGCCTTTGGGAAGCTGCCGCTCGCCGATTCTCCCGCAGGCGAAGAAGCGGCTTCTTCGCACACAGAGCATTGTGGCGAGCGCAGGGAGCTCCTGAGAGCGGTTTGTGCCGAAAGAAGCCCGGGACCGGCACTTAGCTTCGGAGAGCTGCGTATCCGCGTCTTCTGCGTGTCTTGCCGCTCTACACTCAGCAAAAAGCTTTTCCACCATATCTTGCAAGGAGAAACTCTGCCAGGAAAGAAAACATCCAAAAACTTGTTCTAAAGCTTGCACGGGGGTCTGCAAAGAGTTTGGCAAGAATGAAAGGTAGTTGTCCAAACCTCGTTCTTTTCCAATAGAATAACCATGGAAAAGGCAGGAGAGTGGTAAAGTACTGTTTTCTCTAAGTCTGAAGGCTGCCCACACTGTGCCTGTGTGCTGCAGCTTGCATCTTCGCCTTTGGGAAGCTGCCGCTCGCCGATTCTCCCGCAGGCGAAGAAGCGGCTTCTTCGCACACAGAGCATTGTGGCGAGCGCAGGGAGCTCCTGAGAGCGCTTTGTGCCGAAAGAAGCCCGGGACCGGCACTTAGCTTCGGAGAGCTGCGTATCTGCGTCTTCTGCGTGTCTTGCCGCTCTACACTCAGCCAAAAGCTTTTCCACCATATCTTGCAAGGAGAAACTCTGCCAGGAAAGAAAACATCCAAAATCTTGTTCTAAAGCTTGCACGGGGGTCTGCAAAGAGTTTGGCAAGAATGAAAGGTAGTTGTCCAAAACTCGTTCTTTTCCAATAGAATAACCATGGAAAAGGCAGGAGAGTGGTAAAGTACTGTTTTCTCTAAGTCTGAAGGCTGCCCACACTGTGCCTGTGTGCTGCAGCTTGCATCTTCGCCTTTGGGAAGCTGCCGCTCGCCGATTCTCCCGGAGGCGAAGAAGCGGCTTCTTCGCACACAGAGCATTGTGGCGAGCGCAGGGAGCTCCTGAGAGCGGTTTGTGCCGAAAGAAGCCCGGGACCGGCACTTAGCTTCGGAGAGCTGCGTATCTGCGTCTTCTGCGTGTCTTGCCGCTCTACACTCAGCAAAAAGCTTTTCCACCATATCTTGCAAGGAGAAACTCTGCCAGGAAAGAAAACATCCAAAAACTTGTTCTAAAGCTTGCACGGGGGTCTGCAAAGAGTTTGGCAAGAATGAAAGGTAGTTGTCCAAAACTCGTTCTTTTCCAATAGAATAACCATGGAAAAGGCAGGAGAGTGGTAAAGTACTGTTTTCTCTAAGTCTGAAGGCTGCCCACACTGTGCCTGTGTGCTGCAGCTTGCATCTTCGCCTTTGGGAAGCTGCCGCTCGCCGATTCTCCCGCAGGCGAAGAAGCGGCTTCTTCGCACACAGAGCATTGTGGCGAGCGCAGGGAGCTCCTGAGAGCGGTTTGTGCCGAAAGAAGCCCGGGACCGGCACTTAGCTTCGGAGAGCTGCGTATCTGCGTCTTCTGCGTGTCTTGCCGCTCTACACTCAGCCAAAAGCTTTTCCACCATATCTTGCAAGGAGAAACTCTGCCAGGAAAGAAAACATCCAAAATCTTGTTCTAAAGCTTGCACGGGGGTCTGCAAAGAGTTTGGCAAGAATGAAAGGTAGTTGTCCAAAACTCGTTCTTTTCCAATAGAATAACCATGGAAAAGGCAGGAGAGTGGTAAAGTACTGTTTTCTCTAAGTCTGAATGCTGCCC
This sequence comes from Molothrus aeneus, assembly GCF_037042795.1. Lineage (NCBI taxonomy): Eukaryota > Metazoa > Chordata > Aves > Passeriformes > Icteridae > Molothrus > Molothrus aeneus. Next base: position 254,745 of record NW_027099234.1, read on the forward strand.
ACACTGTGCCTGTGTGCTGCAGCTTGCATCTTCGCCTTTGGGAAGCTGCCGCTCGCCGATTCTCCCGCAGGCGAAGAAGCGGCTTCTTCGCACACAGAGCATTGTGGCGAGCGCAGGGAGCTCCTGAGAGCGGTTTGTGCCGAAAGAAGCCCGGGACCGGCACTTAGCTTCGGAGAGCTGCGTATCCGCGTCTTCTGCGTGTCTTGCCGCTCTACACTCAGCAAAAAGCTTTTCCACCATATCTTGCAAGGAGAAACTCTGCCAGGAAAGAAAACATCCAAAAACTTGTTCTAAAGCTTGCACGGGGGTCTGCAAAGAGTTTGGCAAGAATGAAAGGTAGTTGTCCAAACCTCGTTCTTTTCCAATAGAATAACCATGGAAAAGGCAGGAGAGTGGTAAAGTACTGTTTTCTCTAAGTCTGAAGGCTGCCCACACTGTGCCTGTGTGCTGCAGCTTGCATCTTCGCCTTTGGGAAGCTGCCGCTCGCCGATTCTCCCGCAGGCGAAGAAGCGGCTTCTTCGCACACAGAGCATTGTGGCGAGCGCAGGGAGCTCCTGAGAGCGGTTTGTGCCGAAAGAAGCCCGGGACCGGCACTTAGCTTCGGAGAGCTGCGTATCTGCGTCTTCTGCGTGTCTTGCCGCTCTACACTCAGCCAAAAGCTTTTCCACCATATCTTGCAAGGAGAAACTCTGCCAGGAAAGAAAACATCCAAAATCTTGTTCTAAAGCTTGCACGGGGGTCTGCAAAGAGTTTGGCAAGAATGAAAGGTAGTTGTCCAAAACTCGTTCTTTTCCAATAGAATAACCATGGAAAAGGCAGGAGAGTGGTAAAGTACTGTTTTCTCTAAGTCTGAAGGCTGCCCACACTGTGCCTGTGTGCTGCAGCTTGCATCTTCGCCTTTGGGAAGCTGCCGCTCGCCGATTCTCCCGCAGGCGAAGAAGCGGCTTCTTCGCACACAGAGCATTGTGGCGAGCGCAGGGAGCTCCTGAGAGCGGTTTGTGCCGAAAGAAGCCCGGGACCGGCACTTAGCTTCGGAGAGCTGCGTATCTGCGTCTTCTGCGTGTCTTGCCGCTCTACACTCAGCAAAAAGCTTTTCCACCATATCTTGCAAGGAGAAACTCTGCCAGGAAAGAAAACATCCAAAATCTTGTTCTAAAGCTTGCACGGGGGTCTGCAAAGAGTTTGGCAAGAATGAAAGGTAGTTGTCCAAAACTCGTTCTTTTCCAATAGAATAACCATGGAAAAGGCAGGAGAGTGGTAAAGTACTGTTTTCTCTAAGTCTGAAGGCTGCCCACACTGTGCCTGTGTGCTGCAGCTTGCATCTTCGCCTTTGGGAAGCTGCCGCTCGCCGATTCTCCCGGAGGCGAAGAAGCGGCTTCTTCGCACACAGAGCATTGTGGCGAGCGCAGGGAGCTCCTGAGAGCGGTTTGTGCCGAAAGAAGCCCGGGACCGGCACTTAGCTTCGGAGAGCTGCGTATCTGCGTCTTCTGCGTGTCTTGCCGCTCTACACTCAGCAAAAAGCTTTTCCACCATATCTTGCAAGGAGAAACTCTGCCAGGAAAGAAAACATCCAAAATCTTGTTCTAAAGCTTGCACGGGGGTCTGCAAAGAGTTTGGCAAGAATGAAAGGTAGTTGTCCAAAACTCGTTCTTTTCCAATAGAATAACCATGGAAAAGGCAGGAGAGTGGTAAAGTACTGTTTTCTCTAAGTCTGAATGCTGCCCACACTGTGCCTGTGTGCTGCAGCTTGCATCTTCGCCTTTGGGAAGCTGCCGCTCGCCGATTCTCCCGGAGGCGAAGAAGCGGCTTCTTCGCACACAGAGCATTGTGGCGAGCGCAGGGAGCTCCTGAGAGCGGTTTGTGCCGAAAGAAGCCCGGGACCGGCACTTAGCTTCGGAGAGCTGCGTATCCGCGTCTTCTGCGTGTCTTGCCGCTCTACACTCAGCAAAAAGCTTTTCCACCATATCTTGCAAGGAGAAACTCTGCCAGGAAAGAAAACATCCAAAATCTTGTTCTAAAGCTTGCACGGGGGTCTGCAAAGAGTTTGGCAAGAATGAAAGGTAGTTGTCCAAAACTCGTTCTTTTCCAATAGAATAACCATGGAAAAGGCAGGAGAGTGGTAAAGTACTGTTTTCTCTAAGTCTGAAGGCTGCCCACACTGTGCCTCTGTGCTGCAGCTTGCATCTTCGCCTTTGGGAAGCTGCCGCTCGCCGATTCTCCCGCAGGCGAAGAAGCGGCTTCTTCGCACACAGAGCATTGTGGCGAGCGCGGGGAGCTCCTGAGAGCGGTTTGTGCCGAAAGAAGCCCGGGACCGGCACTTAGCTTCGGAGAGCTGCGTATCTGCGTCTTCTGCGTGTCTTGCCGCTCTACACTCAGCAAAAAGGTTTTCCACCATATCTTGCAAGAAGAAACTCTGCCAGGAAAGAAAACATCCAAAATCTTGTTCTAAAGCTTGCACGGGGGTCTGCAAAGAGTTTGGCAAGAATGAAAGGTAGTTGTCCAAAACTCGTTCTTTTCCAATAGAATAACCATGGATAAGGCAGGAGAGTGGTAAAGTACTGTTTTCTCTAAGTCTGAAGGCTGCCCACACTGTGCCTGTGTGCTGCAGCTTGCATCTTCGCCTTTGGGAAGCTGCCGCTCGCCGATTCTCCCGGAGGCGAAGAAGCGGCTTCTTCACACACAGAGCATTGTGGCGAGCGCAGGGAGCTCCTGAGAGCGGTTTGTGCCGAAAGAAGCCCGGGACCGGCACTTAGCTTCGGAGAGCTGCGTATCTGCGTCTTCTGCGTGTCTTGCCGCTCAACACTCAGCCAAAAGCTTTTTCACCATATCTTGCAAGGAGAAACTCTGCCAGGGAAGAAAACATCCAAAATCTTGTTCTAAAGCTTGCACGCAGGTCTGCAAAGAGTTTGGCAAGAATGAAAGGTAGTTGTCCAAAACTCGTTCTTTTCCAATAGAATAACCATGGAAAAGGCAGGAGAGTGGTAAAGTACTGTTTTCTCTAAGTCTGAATGCTGCCCACACTGTGCCTGTGTGCTGCAGCTTGCATCTTCGCCTTTGGGAAGCTGCCGCTCGCCGATTCTCCCGGAGGCGAAGAAGCGGCTTCTTCGCACACAGAGCATTGTGGCGAGCGCAGGGAGCTCCTGAGAGCGGTTTGTGCCGAAAGAAGCCCGGGACCGGCACTTAGCTTCGGAGAGCTGCGTATCTGCGTCTTCTGCGTGTCTTGCCGCTCAACACTCAGCCAAAAGCTTTTTCACCATATCTTGCAAGGAGAAACTCTGCCAGGGAAGAAAACATCCAAAATCTTGTTCTAAAGCTTGCACGCAGGTCTGCAAAGAGTTTGGCAAGAATGAAAGGTAGTTGTCCGAAACTCGTTCTTTTCCAATAGAATAACCATGGAAAAGGCAGGAGAGTGGTAAAGTACTGTTTTCTCTAAGTCTGAAGGCTGCCCACATTGTGCCTGTGTGCTGCAGCTTGCATCTTCGCCTTTGGGAAGCTGCCGCACGCCGATTCTCCCGGAGGCGAAGAAGCGGCTTCTTCGCACACAGAGCATTGTGGCGAGCGCAGGGAGCTCCTGAGAGCGGTTTGTGCCGAAAGAAGCCCGGGACCGGCACTTAGCTTCGGAGAGCTGCGTATCTGCGTCTTCTGCGTGTCTTGCCGCTCTACACTCAGCAAAAAGCTTTTCCACCATATCTTGCAAGGAGAAACTCTGCCAGGAAAGAAAACATCCAAAATCTTGTTCTAAAGCTTGCACGGGGGTCTGCAAAGAGTTTGGCAAGAATGAAAGGTAGTTGTCCAAAACTCGTTCTTTTCCAATAGAATAACCATGGAAAAGGCAGGAGAGTGGTAAAGTACTGTTTTCTCTAAGTCTGAAGGCTGCCCACACTGTGCCTGTGTGCTGCAGCTTGCATCTTCGCCTTTGGGAAGCTGCCGCTCGCCGATTCTCCCGCAGGCGAAGAAGCGGCTTCTTCGCACACAGAGCATTGTGGCGAGCGCAGGGAGCTCCTGAGAGCGGTTTGTGCCGAAAGAAGCCCGGGACCGGCACTTAGCTTCGGAGAGCTGCGTATCTGCGTCTTCTGCGTGTCTTGCCGCTCTACACTCAGCCAAAAGCTTTTCCACCATATCTTGCAAGGAGAAACTCTGCCAGGAAAGAAAACATCCAAAATCTTGTTCTAAAGCTTGCACGGGGGTCTGCAAAGAGTTTGGCAAGAATGAAAGGTAGTTGTCCAAAACTCGTTCTTTTCCAATAGAATAACCATGGAAAAGGCAGGAGAGTGGTAAAGTACTGTTTTCTCTAAGTCTGAAGGCTGCCCACACTGTGCCTGTGTGCTGCAGCTTGCATCTTCGCCTTTGGGAAGCTGCCGCTCGCCGATTCTCCCGCAGGCGAAGAAGCGGCTTCTTCGCACACAGAGCATTGTGGCGAGCACAGGGAGCTCCTGAGAGCGGTTTGTGCCGAAAGAAGCCCGGGACCGGCACTTAGCTTCGGAGAGCTGCGTATCTGCGTCTTCTGCGTGTCTTGCCGCTCAACACTCAGCCAAAAGCTTTTTCACCATATCTTGCAAGGAGAAACTCTGCCAGGGAAGAAAACATCCAAAATCTTGTTCTAAAGCTTGCACGCAGGTCTGCAAAGAGTTTGGCAAGAATGAAAGGTAGTTGTCCAAAACTCGTTCTTTTCCAATAGAATAACCATGGAAAAGGCAGGAGAGTGGTAAAGTACTGTTTTCTCTAAGTCTGAATGCTGCCCACACTGTGCCTGTGTGCTGCAGCTTGCATCTTCGCCTTTGGGAAGCTGCCGCTCGCCGATTCTCCCGGAGGCGAAGAAGCGGCTTCTTCGCACACAGAGCATTGTGGCGAGCGCAGGGAGCTCCTGAGAGCGGTTTGTGCCGAAAGAAGCCCGGGACCGGCACTTAGCTTCGGAGAGCTGCGTATCTGCGTCTTCTGCGTGTCTTGCCGCTCAACACTCAGCCAAAAGCTTTTTCACCATATCTTGCAAGGAGAAACTCTGCCAGGGAAGAAAACATCCAAAATCTTGTTCTAAAGCTTGCACGCAGGTCTGCAAAGAGTTTGGCAAGAATGAAAGGTAGTTGTCCAAAACTCGTTCTTTTCCAATAGAATAACCATGGATAAGGCAGGAGAGTGGTAAAGTACTGTTTTCTCTAAGTCTGAAGGCTGCCCACATTGTGCCTGTGTGCTGCAGCTTGCATCTTCGCCTTTGGGAAGCTGCCGCACGCCGATTCTCCCGGAGGCGAAGAAGCGGCTTCTTCGCACACAGAGCATTGTGGCGAGCGCAGGGAGCTCCTGAGAGCGGTTTGTGCCGAAAGAAGCCCGGGACCGGCACTTAGCTTCGGAGAGCTGCGTATCTGCGTCTTCTGCGTGTCTTGCCGCTCTACACTCAGCAAAAAGCTTTTCCACCATATCTTGCAAGGAGAAACTCTGCCAGGAAAGAAAACATCCAAAATCTTGTTCTAAAGCTTGCACGGGGGTCTGCAAAGAGTTTGGCAAGAATGAAAGGTAGTTGTCCAAAACTCGTTCTTTTCCAATAGAATAACCATGGAAAAGGCAGGAGAGTGGTAAAGTACTGTTTTCTCGAAGTCTGAAGGCTGCCCACACTGTGCCTGTGTGCTGCAGCTTGCATCTTCGCCTTTGGGAAGCTGCCGCTCGCCGATTCTCCCGCAGGCGAAGAAGCGGCTTCTTCGCACACAGAGCATTGTGGCGAGCGCAGGGAGCTCCTGAGAGCGGTTTGTGCCGAAAGAAGCCCGGGACCGGCACTTAGCTTCGGAGAGCTGCGTATCTGCGTCTTCTGCGTGTCTTGCCGCTCTACACTCAGCAAAAAGCTTTTCCACCATATCTTGCAAGGAGAAACTCTGCCAGGAAAGAAAACATCCAAAATCTTGTTCTAAAGCTTGCACGGGGGTCTGCAAAGAGTTGGGCAAGAATGAAAGGTAGTTGTCCAAAACTCGTTCTTTTCCAATAGAATAACCATGGAAAAGGCAGGAGAGTGGTAAAGTACTGTTTTCTCTAAGTCTGAAGGCTGCCCACACTGTGCCTGTGTGCTGCAGCTTGCATCTTCGCCTTTGGGAAGCTGCCGCTCGCCGATTCTCCCGCAGGCGAAGAAGCGGCTTCTTCGCACACAGAGCATTGTGGCGAGCGCAGGGAGCTCCTGAGAGCGGTTTGTGCCGAAAGAAGCCCGGGACCGGCACTTAGCTTCGGAGAGCTGCGTATCTGCGTCTTCTGCGTGTCTTGCCGCTCTACACTCAGCCAAAAGCTTTTCCACCATATCTTGCAAGGAGAAACTCTGCCAGGAAAGAAAACATCCAAAATCTTGTTCTAAAGCTTGCACGGGGGTCTGCAAAGAGTTTGGCAAGAATGAAAGGTAGTTGTCCAAAACTCGTTCTTTTCCAATAGAATAACCATGGAAAAGGCAGGAGAGTGGTAAAGTACTGTTTTCTCGAAGTCTGAAGGCTGCCCACACTGTGCCTGTGTGCTGCAGCTTGCATCTTCGCCTTTGGGAAGCTGCCGCTCGCCGATTCTCCCGCAGGCGAAGAAGCGGCTTCTTCGCACACAGAGCATTGTGGCGAGCGCGGGGAGCTCCTGAGAGCGGTTTATGCCGAAAGAAGCCCGGGACCGGCACTTAGCTTCGGAGAGCTGCGTATCTGCGTCTTCTGCGTGTCTTGCCGCTCTACACTCAGCAAAAAGGTTTTCCACCATATCTTGCAAGAAGAAACTCTGCCAGGAAAGAAAACATCCAAAATCTTGTTCTAAAGCTTGCACGGGGGTCTGCAAAGAGTTTGGCAAGAATGAAAGGTAGTTGTCCAAAACTCGTTCTTTTCCAATAGAATAACCATGGATAAGGCAGGAGAGTGGTAAAGTACTGTTTTCTCTAAGTCTGAAGGCTGCCCACACTGTGCCTGTGTGCTGCAGCTTGCATCTTCGCCTTTGGGAAGCTGCCGCTCGCCGATTCTCCCGGAGGCGAAGAAGCGGCTTCTTCACACACAGAGCATTGTGGCGAGCGCAGGGAGCTCCTGAGAGCGGTTTGTGCCGAAAGAAGCCCGGGACCGGCACTTAGCTTCGGAGAGCTGCGTATCTGCGTCTTCTGCGTGTCTTGCCGCTCAACACTCAGCCAAAAGCTTTTTCACCATATCTTGCAAGGAGAAACTCTGCCAGGGAAGAAAACATCCAAAATCTTGTTCTAAAGCTTGCACGCAGGTCTGCAAAGACTCTGGCAAGAATGAAAGGTAGTTGTCCAAAACTCGTTCTTTTCCAATATAATAACCATGGATAAGGCAGGAGAGTGGTAAAGTACTGTTTTCTCTAAGTCTGAAGGCTGCCCACATTGTGCCTGTGTGCTGCAGCTTGCATCTTCGCCTTTGGGAAGCTGCCGCTCGCCGATTCTCCCGCAGGCGAAGAAGCGGCTTCTTCGCACACAGAGCATTGTGGCGAGCGCAGGGAGCTCCTGAGAGCGGTTTGTGCCGAAAGAAGCCCGGGACCGGCACTTAGCTTCGGAGAGCTGCGTATCTGCGTCTTCTGCGTGTCTTGCCGCTCTACACTCAGCCAAAAGCTTTTCCACCATATCTTGCAAGGAGAAACTCTGCCAGGAAAGAAAACATCCAAAATCTTGTTCTAAAGCTTGCACGGGGGTCTGCAAAGAGTTTGGCAAGAATGAAAGGTAGTTGTCCAAAACTCGTTCTTTTCCAATAGAATAACCATGGATAAGGCAGGAGAGTGGTAAAGTACTGTTTTCTCTAAGTCTGAAGGCTGCCCACACTGTGCCTGTGTGCTGCAGCTTGCATCTTCGCCTTTGGGAAGCTGCCGCTCGCCGATTCTCCCGGAGGCGAAGAAGCGGCTTCTTCGCACACAGAGCATTGTGGCGAGCGCAGGGAGCTCCTGAGAGCGGTTTGTGCCGAAAGAAGCCCGGGACCGGCACTTAGCTTCGGAGAGCTGCGTATCTGCGTCTTCTGCGTGTCTTGCCGCTCTACACTCAGCAAAAAGCTTTTCCACCATATCTTGCAAGGAGAAACTCTGCCAGGAAAGAAAACATCCAAAATCTTGTTCTAAAGCTTGCACGGGGGTCTGCAAAGAGTTTGGCAAGAATGAAAGGTAGTTGTCCAAAACTCGTTCTTTTCCAATAGAATAACCATGGAAAAGGCAGGAGAGTGGTAAAGTACTGTTTTCTCTAAGTCTGAAGGCTGCCCACACTGTGCCTGTGTGCTGCAGCTTGCATCTTCGCCTTTGGGAAGCTGCCGCTCGCCGATTCTCCCGCAGGCGAAGAAGCGGCTTCTTCGCACACAGAGCATTGTGGCGAGCGCAGGGAGCTCCTGAGAGCGGTTTGTGCCGAAAGAAGCCCGGGACCGGCACTTAGCTTCGGAGAGCTGCGTATCTGCGTCTACTGCGTGTCTTGCCGCTCTACACTCAGCAAAAAGCTTTTCCACCATATCTTGCAAGGAGAAACTCTGCCAGGAAAGAAAACATCCAAAATCTTGTTCTAAAGCTTGCACGGAGGTCTGCAAAGAGTTTGGCAAGAATGAAAGGTAGTTGTCCAAAACTCGTTCTTTTCCAAAAGAATAACCATGGAAAAGGCAGGAGAGTGGTAAAGTACTATTTTCTCTAAGTCTGAATGCTGCCCACACTGTGCCTGTGTGCTGCAGCTTGCATCTTCGCCTTTGGGAAGCTGCCGCTCGCCGATTCTCCCGGAGGCGAAGAAGCGGCTTCTTCGCACACAGAGCATTGTGGCGAGCGCAGGGAGCTCCTGAGAGCGGTTTGTGCCGAAAGAAGCCCGGGACCGGCACTTAGCTTCGGAGAGCTGCGTATCTGCGTCTTCTGCGTGTCTTGCCGCTCTACACTCAGCAAAAAGCTTTTCCACCATATCTTGCAAGGAGAAACTCTGCCAGGAAAGAAAACATCCAAAATCTTGTTCTAAAGCTTGCACGGAGGTCTGCAAAGAGTTTGGCAAGAATGAAAGGTAGTTGTCCAAAACTCGTTCTTTTCCAATAGAATAACCATGGAAAAGGCAGGAGAGTGGTAAAGTACTGTTTTCTCTAAGTCTGAAGGCTGCCCACACTGTGCCTGTGTGCTGCAGCTTGCATCTTCGCCTTTGGCAAGCTGCCGCTCGCCGATTCTCCCGGAGGCGAAGAAGCGGCTTCTTCGCACACAGAGCATTGTGGCGAGCGCAGGGAGCTCCTGAGAGCGGTTTGTGCCGAAAGAAGCCCGGGACCGGCACTTAGCTTCGGAGAGCTGCGTATCTGCGTCTTCTGCGTGTCTTGCCGCTCTACACTCAGCCAAAAGCTTTTCCAGCATATCTTGCAAGGAGAAACTCTGCCAGGAAAGAAAACATCCAAAATCTTGTTCTAAAGCTTGCACGGGGGTCTGCAAAGAGTTTGGCAAGAATGAAAGGTAGTTGTCCAAAACTCGTTCTTTTCCAATAGAATAACCATGGATAAGGCAGGAGAGTGGTAAAGTACTGTTTTCTCTAAGTCTGAAGGCTGCCCACACTGTGCCTGTGTGCTGCAGCTTGCATCTTCGCCTTTGGGAAGCTGCCGCTCGCCGATTCTCCCGGAGGCGAAGAAGCGGCTTCTTCGCACACAGAGCATTGTGGCGAGCGCAGGGAGCTCCTGAGAGCGGTTTGTGCCGAAAGAAGCCCGGGACCGGCACTTAGCTTCGGAGAGCTGCGTATCTGCGTCTTCTGCGTGTCTTGCCGCTCTACACTCAGCCAAAAGCTTTTCCACCATATCTTGCAAGGAGAAACTCTGCCAGGAAAGAAAACATCCAAAATCTTGTTCTAAAGCTTGCACGGGGGTCTGCAAAGAGTTTGGCAAGAATGAAAGGTAGTTGTCCAAAACTCGTTCTTTTCCAATAGAATAACCATGGAAAAGGCAGGAGAGTGGTAAAGTACTGTTTTCTCTAAGTCTGAAGGCTGCCCACACTGTGCCTGTGTGCTGCAGCTTGCATCTTCGCCTTTGGGAAGCTGCCGCTCGCCGATTCTCCCGGAGGCGAAGAAGCGGCTTCTTCGCACACAGAGCATTGTGGCGAGCGCAGGGAGCTCCTGAGAGCGGTTTGTGCCGAAAGAAGCCCGGGACCGGCACTTAGCTTCGGAGAGCTGCGTATCTGCGTCTTCTGCGTGTCTTGCCGCTCTACACTCAGCCAAAAGCTTTTCCACCATATCTTGCAAGGAGAAACTCTGCCAGGAAAGAAAACATCCAAAATCTTGTTCTAAAGCTTGCACGCAGGTCTGCAAAGACTCTGGCAAGAATGAAAGGTAGTTGTCCAAAACTCGTTCTTTTCCAATAGAATAACCATGGAAAAGGCAGGAGAGTGGTAAAGTACTGTTTTCTCTAAGTCTGAAGGCTGCCCACACTGTGCCTGTGTGCTGCAGCTTGCATCTTCGCCTTTGGGAAGCTGCCGCTCGCCGATTCTCCCGGAGGCGAAGAAGCGGCTTCTTCGCACACAGAGCATTGTGGCGAGCGCAGGGAGCTCCTGAGAGCGGTTTGTGCCGAAAGAAGCCCGGGACCGGCACTTAGCTTCGGAGAGCTGCGTATCTGCGTCTTCTGCGTGTCTTGCCGCTCTACACTCAGCAAAAAGCTTTTCCACCATATCTTGCAAGGAGAAACTCTGCCAGGAAAGAAAACATCCAAAATCTTGTTCTAAAGCTTGCACGGGGGTCTGCAAAGAGTTTGGCAAGAATGAAAGGTAGTTGTCCAAAACTCGTTCTTTTCCAATAGAATAACCATGGAAAAGGCAGGAGAGTGGTAAAGTACTGTTTTCTCTAAGTCTGAAGGCTGCCCACACTGTGCCTGTGTGCTGCAGCTTGCATCTTCGCCTTTGGGAAGCTGCCGCTCGCCGATTCTCCCGCAGGCGAAGAAGCGGCTTCTTCGCACACAGAGCATTGTGGCGAGCGCGGGGAGCTCCTGAGAGCGGTTTATGCCGAAAGAAGCCCGGGACCGGCACTTAGCTTCGGAGAGCTGCGTATCTGCGTCTTCTGCGTGTCTTGCCGCTCTACACTCAGCAAAAAGGTTTTCCACCATATCTTGCAAGAAGAAACTCTGCCAGGAAAGAAAACATCCAAAATCTTGTTCTAAAGCTTGCACGGGGGTCTGCAAAGAGTTTGGCAAGAATGAAAGGTAGTTGTCCAAAACTCGTTCTTTTCCAATAGAATAACCATAGATAAGGAAGGAGAGTGGTAAAGTACTGTTTTCTCTAAGTCTGAAGGCTGCCCACATTGTGCCTGTGTGCTGCAGCTTGCATCTTCGCCTTTGGGAAGCTGCCGCTCGCCGATTCTCCCGGAGGCGAAGAAGCGGCTTCTTCGCACACAGAGCATTGTGGCGAGCGCAGGGAGCTCCTGAGAGCGGTTTGTGCCGAAAGAAGCCCGGGACCGGCACTTAGCTTCGGAGAGCTGCGTATCTGCGTCTTCTGCGTGTCTTGCCGCTCTACACTCAGCCAAAAGCTTTTCCACCATATCTTGCAAGGAGAAACTCTGCCAGGAAAGAAAACATCCAAAATCTTGTTCTAAAGCTTGCACGGGGGTCTGCAAAGAGTTTGGCAAGAATGAAAGGTAGTTGTCCAAAACTCGTTCTTTTCCAATAGAATAACCATGGATAAGGCAGGAGAGTGGTAAAGTACTGTTTTCTCTAAGTCTGAAGGCTGCCCACACTGTGCCTGTGTGCTGCAGCTTGCATCTTCGCCTTTGGGAAGCTGCCGCTCGCCGATTCTCCCGGAGGCGAAGAAGCGGCTTCTTCGCACACAGAGCATTGTGGCGAGCGCAGGGAGCTCCTGAGAGCGGTTTGTGCCGAAAGAAGCCCGGGACCGGCACTTAGCTTCGGAGAGCTGCGTATCTGCGTCTTCTGCGTGTCTTGCCGCTCTACACTCAGCCAAAAGCTTTTCCACCATATCTTGCAAGGAGAAACTCTGCCAGGAAAGAAAACATCCAAAATCTTGTTCTAAAGCTTGCACGGGGGTCTGCAAAGAGTTTGGCAAGAATGAAAGGTAGTTGTCCAAAACTCGTTCTTTTCCAATAGAATAACCATGGAAAAGGCAGGAGAGTGGTAAAGTACTGTTTTCTCTAAGTCTGAAGGCTGCCCACACTGTGCCTGTGTGCTGCAGCTTGCATCTTCGCCTTTGGGAAGCTGCCGCTCGCCGATTCTCCCGGAGGCGAAGAAGCGGCTTCTTCGCACACAGAGCATTGTGGCGAGCGCAGGGAGCTCCTGAGAGCGGTTTGTGCCGAAAGAAGCCCGGGACCGGCACTTAGCTTCGGAGAGCTGCGTATCTGCGTCTACTGCGTGTCTTGCCGCTCTACACTCAGCAAAAAGCTTTTCCACCATATCTTGCAAGGAGAAACTCTGCCAGGAAAGAAAACATCCAAAATCTTGTTCTAAAGCTTGCACGGGGGTCTGCAAAGAGTTTGGCAAGAATGAAAGGTAGTTGTCCAAAACTCGTTCTTTTCCAAAAGAATAACCATGGAAAAGGCAGGAGAGTGGTAAAGTACTATTTTCTCTAAGTCTGAATGCTGCCCACACTGTGCCTGTGTGCTGCAGCTTGCATCTTCGCCTTTGGGAAGCTGCCGCTCGCCGATTCTCCCGGAGGCAAAGAAGCGGCTTCTTCGCACACAGAGCATTGTGGCGAGCGCAGGGAGCTCCTGAGAGCGGTTTGTGCCGAAAGAAGCCCGGGACCGGCACTTAGCTTCGGAGAGCTGCGTATCTGCGTCTTCTGCGTGTCTTGCCGCTCTACACTCAGCAAAAAGCTTTTCCACCATATCTTGCAAGGAGAAACTCTGCCAGGAAAGAAAACATCCAAAATCTTGTTCTAAAGCTTGCACGGAGGTCTGCAAAGAGTTGGGCAAGAATGAAAGGTAGTTGTCCAAAACTCGTTCTTTTCCAATAGAATAACCATGGAAAAGGCAGGAGAGTGGTAAAGTACTGTTTTCTCTAAGTCTGAAGGCTGCCCACACTGTGCCTGTGTGCTGCAGCTTGCATCTTCGCCTTTGGGAAGCTGCCGCTCGCCGATTCTCCCGCAGGCGAAGAAGCGGCTTCTTCGCACACAGAGCATTGTGGCGAGCGCAGGAAGCTCCTGAGAGCGGTTTGTGCCGAAAGAAGCCCGGGACCGGCACTTAGCTTCGGAGAGCTGCGTATCTGCGTCTTCTGCGTGTCTTGCCGCTCTACACTCAGCAAAAAGCTTTTCCAGCATATCTTGCAAGGAGAAACTCTGCCAGGAAAGAAAACATCCAAAATCTTGTTCTAAAGCTTGCACGGGGGTCTGCAAAGAGTTTGGCAAGAATGAAAGGTAGTTGTCCAAAACTCGTTCTTTTCCAATAGAATAACCATGGATAAGGCAGGAGAGTGGTAAAGTACTGTTTTCTCTAAGTCTGAAGGCTGCCCACACTGTGCCTGTGTGCTGCAGCTTGCATCTTCGCCTTTGGGAAGCTGCCGCTCGCCGATTCTCCCGGAGGCGAAGAAGCGGCTTCTTCGCACACAGAGCATTGTGGCGAGCGCAGGGAGCTCCTGAGAGCGGTTTGTGCCGAAAGAAGCCCGGGACCGGCACTTAGCTTCGGAGAGCTGCGTATCTGCGTCTTCTGCGTGTCTTGCCGCTCTACACTCAGCCAAAAGCTTTTCCACCATATCTTGCAAGGAGAAACTCTGCCAGGAAAGAAAACATCCAAAATCTTGTTCTAAAGCTTGCACGGGGGTCTGCAAAGAGTTTGGCAAGAATGAAAGGTAGTTGTCCAAAACTCGTTCTTTTCCAATAGAATAACCATGGAAAAGGCAGGAGAGTGGTAAAGTACTGTTTTCTCTAAGTCTGAAGGCTGCCCACACTGTGCCTGTGTGCTGCAGCTTGCATCTTCGCCTTTGGGAAGCTGCCGCTCGCCGATTCTCCCGGAGGCGAAGAAGCGGCTTCTTCGCACACAGAGCATTGTGGCGAGCGCAGGGAGCTCCTGAGAGCGGTTTGTGCCGAAAGAAGCCCGGGACCGGCACTTAGCTTCGGAGAGCTGCGTATCTGCGTCTTCTGCGTGTCTTGCCGCTCTACACTCAGCAAAAAGCTTTTCCACCATATCTTGCAAGGAGAAACTCTGCCAGGAAAGAAAACATCCAAAATCTTGTTCTAAAGCTTGCACGCAGGTCTGCAAAGAGTTTGGCAAGAATGAAAGGTAGTTGTCCAAAACTCGTTCTTTTCCAATAGAATAACCATGGAAAAGGCAGGAGAGTGGTAAAGTACTGTTTTCTCTAAGTCTGAAGGCTGCCCACACTGTGCCTGTGTGCTGCAGCTTGCATCTTCGCCTTTGGCAAGCTGCCGCTCGCCGATTCTCCCGCAGGCGAAGAAGCGGCTTCTTCGCACACAGAGCATTGTGGCGAGCGCAGGGAGCTCCTGAGAGCGGTTTGTGCCGAAAGAAGCCCGGGACCGGCACTTAGCTTCGGAGAGCTGCGTATCTGCGTCTTCTGCGTGTCTTGCCGCTCTACACTCAGCCAAAAGCTTTTCCACCATATCTTGCAAGGAGAAACTCTGCCAGGAAAGAAAACATCCAAAATCTTGTTCTAAAGCTTGCACGCAGGTCTGCAAAGACTCTGGCAAGAATGAAAGGTAGTTGTCCAAAACTCGTTCTTTTCCAATAGAATAACCATGGAAAAGGCAGGAGAGTGGTAAAGTACTGTTTTCTCTAAGTCTGAAGGCTGCCCACACTGTGCCTGTGTGCTGCAGCTTGCATCTTCGCCTTTGGGAAGCTGCCGCTCGCCGATTCTCCCGGAGGCGAAGAAGCGGCTTCTTCGCACACAGAGCATTGTGGCGAGCGCAGGGAGCTCCTGAGAGCGGTTTGTGCCGAAAGAAGCCCGGGACCGGCACTTAGCTTCGGAGAGCTGCGTATCTGCGTCTTCTGCGTGTCTTGCCGCTCTACACTCAGCAAAAAGCTTTTCCACCATATCTTGCAAGGAGAAACTCTGCCAGGAAAGAAAACATCCAAAATCTTGTTCTAAAGCTTGCACGGGGGTCTGCAAAGAGTTTGGCAAGAATGAAAGGTAGTTGTCCAAAACTCGTTCTTTTCCAATAGAATAACCATGGAAAAGGCAGGAGAGTGGTAAAGTACTGTTTTCTCTAAGTCTGAAGGCTGCCCATACTGTGCCTGTGTGCTGCAGCTTGCATCTTCGCCTTTGGGAAGCTGCCGCTCGCCGATTCTCCCACAGGCGAAGAAGCGGCTTCTTCGCACACAGAGCATTGTGGCGAGCGCAGGGAGCTCCTGAGAGCGGTTTGTGCCGAAAGAAGCCCGGGACCGGCACTTAGCTTCGGAGAGCTGCGTATCTGCGTCTTCTGCGTGTCTTGCCGCTCTACACTCAGCCAAAAGCTTTTCCACCATATCTTGCAAGGAGAAACTCTGCCAGGAAAGAAAACATCCAAAATCTTGTTCTAAAGCTTGCACGGGGGTCTGCAAAGAGTTTGGCAAGAATGAAAGGTAGTTGTCCAAAACTCGTTCTTTTCCAATATAATAACCATGGAAAAGGCAGGAGAGTGGTAAAGTACTGTTTTCTCTAAGTCTGAAGGCTGCCCACACTGTGCCTGTTTGCTGCAGCTTGCATCTTCGCCTTTGGGAAGCTGCCGCTCGCCGATTCTCCAGGAGGCGAAGAAGCGGCTTCTTCGCACACAGAGCATTGTGGCGAGCGCAGGGAGCTCCTGAGAGCGGTTTGTGCCGAAAGAAGCCCGGGACCGGCACTTAGCTTCGGAGAGCTGCGTATCTGCGTCTTCTGCGTGTCTTGCCGCTCTACACTCAGCAAAAAGCTTTTCCAGCATATCTTGCAAGGAGAAACTCTGCCAGGAAAGAAAACATCCAAAATCTTGTTCTAAAGCTTGCACGGGGGTCTGCAAAGAGTTTGGCAAGAATGAAAGGTAGTTGTCCAAAACTCGTTCTTTTCCAATAGAATAACCATGGAAAAGGCAGGAGAGTGGTAAAGTACTGTTTTCTCTAAGTCTGAAGGCTGCCCACACTGTGCCTGTGTGCTGCAGCTTGCATCTTCGCCTTTGGGAAGCTGCCGCTCGCCGATTCTCCCGCAGGCGAAGAAGCGGCTTCTTCGCACACAGAGCATTGTGGCGAGCGCAGGGAGCTCCTGAGAGCGGTTTGTGCCGAAAGAAGCCCGGGACCGGCACTTAGCTTCGGAGAGCTGCGTATCTGCGTCTTCTGCGTGTCTTGCCGCTCTACACTCAGCAAAAAGCTTTTCCACCATATCTTGCAAGGAGAAACTCTGCCAGGAAAGAAAACATCCAAAATCTTGTTCTAAAGCTTGCACGGGGGTCTGCAAAGAGTTTGGCAAGAATGAAAGGTAGTTGTCCAAAACTCGTTCTTTTCCAATAGAATAACCATGGAAAAGGCAGGAGAGTGGTAAAGTACTGTTTTCTCTAAGTCTGAATGCTGCCCACACTGTGCCTGTTTGCTGCAGCTTGCATCTTCGCCTTTGGGAAGCTGCCGCTCGCCGATTCTCCCGGAGGCGAAGAAGCGGCTTCTTCGCACACAGAGCATTGTGGCGAGCGCAGGGAGCTCCTGAGAGCGGTTTGTGCCGAAAGAAGCCCGGGACCGGCACTTAGCTTCGGAGAGCTGCGTATCTGCGTCTTCTGCGTGTCTTGCCGCTCTACACTCAGCAAAAAGCTTTTCCACCATATCTTGCAAGGAGAAACTCTGCCAGGAAAGAAAACATCCAAAATCTTGTTCTAAAGCTTGCACGGGGGTCTGCAAAGAGTTTGGCAAGAATGAAAGGTAGTTGTCCAAAACTCGTTCTTTTCCAATAGAATAACCATGGAAAACGCAGGAGAGTGGTAAAGTACTGTTTTCTCTAAGTCTGAAGGCTGCCCACACTGTGCCTGTGTGCTGCAGCTTGCATCTTCGCCTTTGGGAAGCTGCCGCTCGCCGATTCTCCCGCAGGCGAAGAAGCGGCTTCTTCGCACACAGAGCATTGTGGCGAGCGCAGGGAGCTCCTGAGAGCGGTTTGTGCCGAAAGAAGCCCGGGACCGGCACTTAGCTTCGGAGAGCTGCGTATCTGCGTCTTCTGCGTGTCTTGCCGCTCTACACTCAGCCAAAAGCTTTTCCACCATATCTTGCAAGGAGAAACTCTGCCAGGAAAGAAAACATCCAAAATCTTGTTCTAAAGCTTGCACGGGGGTCTGCAAAGAGTTTGGCAAGAATGAAAGGTAGTTGTCCAAAACTCGTTCTTTTCCAATAGAATAACCATGGAAAAGGCAGGAGAGTGGTAAAGTACTGTTTTCTCTAAGTCTGAAGGCTGCCCACACTGTGCCTGTGTGCTGCAGCTTGCATCTTCGCCTTTGGGAAGCTGCCGCTCGCCGATTCTCCCGCAGGCGAAGAAGCGGCTTCTTCGCACACAGAGCATTGTGGCGAGCGCAGGGAGCTCCTGAGAGCGGTTTGTGCCGAAAGAAGCCCGGGACCGGCACTTAGCTTCGGAGAGCTGCGTATCTGCGTCTTCTGCGTGTCTTGCCGCTCTACACTCAGCAAAAAGCTTTTCCACCATATCTTGCAAGGAGAAACTCTGCCAGGAAAGAAAACATCCAAAATCTTGTTCTAAAGCTTGCACGCAGGTCTGCAAAGAGTTTGGCAAGAATGAAAGGTAGTTGTCCAAAACTCGTTCTTTTCCAATAGAATAACCATGGAAAAGGCAGGAGAGTGGTAAAGTACTGTTTTCTCTAAGTCTGAAGGCTGCCCACACTGTGCCTGTGTGCTGCAGCTTGCATCTTCGCCTTTGGGAAGCTGCCGCTCGCCGATTCTCCCGGAGGCGAAGAAGCGGCTTCTTCGCACACAGAGCATTGTGGCGAGCGCGGGGAGCTCCTGAGAGCGGTTTGTGCCGAAAGAAGCCCGGGACCGGCACTTAGCTTCGGAGAGCTGCGTATCTGCGTCTTCTGCGTGTCTTGCCGCTCTACACTCAGCCAAAAGCTTTTCCACCATATCTTGCAAGGAGAAACTCTGCCAGGAAAGAAAACATCCAAAATCTTGTTCTAAAGCTTGCACGCAGGTCTGCAAAGACTCTGGCAAGAATGAAAGGTAGTTGTCCAAAACTCGTTCTTTTCCAATAGAATAACCATGGAAAAGGCAGGAGAGTGGTAAAGTACTGTTTTCTCTAAGTCTGAAGGCTGCCCACACTGTGCCTGTGTGCTGCAGCTTGCATCTTCGCCTTTGGGAAGCTGCCGCTCGCCGATTCTCCCGCAGGCGAAGAAGCGGCTTCTTCGCACACAGAGCATTGTGGCGAGCGCAGGGAGCTCCTGAGAGCGGTTTGTGCCGAAAGAAGCCCGGGACCGGCACTTAGCTTCGGAGAGCTGCGTATCTGCGTCTTCTGCGTGTCTTGCCGCTCTACACTCAGCCAAAAGCTTTTCCACCATATCTTGCAAGGAGAAACTCTGCCAGGAAAGTAAACATCCAAAATCTTGTTCTAAAGCTTGCACGGGGGTCTGCAAAGAGTTTGGCAAGAATGAAAGGTAGTTGTCCAAAACTCGTTCTTTTCCAATAGAATAACCATGGAAAAGGCAGGAGAGTGGTAAAGTACTGTTTTCTCTAAGTCTGAAGGCTGCCCATACTGTGCCTGTGTGCTGCAGCTTGCATCTTCGCCTTTGGGAAGCTGCCGCTCGCCGATTCTCCCGCAGGCGAAGAAGCGGCTTCTTCGCACACAGAGCATTGTGGCGAGCGCAGGGAGCTCCTGAGAGCGGTTTGTGCCGAAAGAAGCCCGGGACCGGCACTTAGCTTCGGAGAGCTGCGTATCTGCGTCTTCTGCGTGTCTTGCCGCTCTACACTCAGCCAAAAGCTTTTCCACCATATCTTGCAAGGAGAAACTCTGCCAGGAAAGAAAACATCCAAAATCTTGTTCTAAAGCTTGCACGGGGGTCTGCAAAGAGTTGGGCAAGAATGAAAGGTAGTTGTCCAAAACTCGTTCTTTTCCAATATAATAACCATGGAAAAGGCAGGAGAGTGGTAAAGTACTGTTTTCTCTAAGTCTGAAGGCTGCCCACACTGTGCCTGTGTGCTGCAGCTTGCATCTTCGCCTTTGGGAAGCTGCCGCTCGCCGATTCTCCCGCAGGCGAAGAAGCGGCTTCTTCGCACACAGAGCATTGTGGCGAGCGCAGGGAGCTCCTGAGAGCGGTTTGTGCCGAAAGAACCCCGGGACCGGCACTTAGCTTCGGAGAGCTGCGTATCTGCGTCTTCTGCGTGTCTTGCCGCTCTACACTCAGCAAAAAGCTTTTCCACCATATCTTGCAAGGAGAAACTCTGCCAGGAAAGAAAACATCCAAAATCTTGTTCTAAAGCTTGCACGGGGGTCTGCAAAGAGTTTGGCAAGAATGAAAGGTAGTTGTCCAAAACTCGTTCTTTTCCAATAGAATAACCATGGAAAAGGCAGGAGAGTGGTAAAGTACTGTTTTCTCTAAGTCTGAAGGCTGCCCACACTGTGCCTGTGTGCTGCAGCTTGCATCTTCGCCTTTGGGAAGCTGCCGCTCGCCGATTCTCCCGGAGGCGAAGAAGCGGCTTCTTCACACACAGAGCATTGTGGCGAGCGCAGGGAGCTCCTGAGAGCGGTTTGTGCCGAAAGAAGCCCGGGACCGGCACTTAGCTTCGGAGAGCTGCGTATCTGCGTCTTCTGCGTGTCTTGCCGCTCTACACTCAGCCAAAAGCTTTTCCACCATATCTTGCAAGGAGAAACTCTGCCAGGAAAGAAAACATCCAAAATCTTGTTCTAAAGCTTGCACGGGGGTCTGCAAAGAGTTTGGCAAGAATGAAAGGTAGTTGTCCAAAACTCGTTCTTTTCCAATAGAATAACCATGGAAAAGGCAGGAGAGTGGTAAAGTACTGTTTTCTCTAAGTCTGAAGGCTGCCCACACTGTGCCTGTGTGCTGCAGCTTGCATCTTCGCCTTTGGGAAGCTGCCGCTCGCCGATTCTCCCGGAGGCGAAGAAGCGGCTTCTTCGCACACAGAGCATTGTGGCGAGCGCAGGGAGCTCCTGAGAGCGGTTTGTGCCGAAAGAAGCCCGGGACCGGCACTTAGCTTCGGAGAGCTGCGTATCTGCGTCTTCTGCGTGTCTTGCCGCTCTACACTCAGCCAAAAGCTTTTCCACCATATCTTGCAAGGAGAAACTCTGCCAGGAAAGAAAACATCCAAAATCTTGTTCTAAAGCTTGCACGGGGGTCTGCAAAGAGTTTGGCAAGAATGAAAGGTAGTTGTCCAAAACTCGTTCTTTTCCAATAGAATAACCATGGAAAAGGCAGGAGAGTGGTAAAGTACTGTTTTCTCTAAGTCTGAAGGCTGCCCACACTGTGCCTGTGTGCTGCAGCTTGCATCTTCGCCTTTGGGAAGCTGCCGCTCGCCGATTCTCCCGCAGGCGAAGAAGCGGCTTCTTCGCACACAGAGCATTGTGGCGAGCGCAGGGAGCTCCTGAGAGCGGTTTGTGCCGAAAGAAGCCCGGGACCGGCACTTAGCTTCGGAGAGCTGCGTATCTGCGTCTTCTGCGTGTCTTGCCGCTCTACACTCAGCCAAAAGCTTTTCCACCATATCTTGCAAGGAGAAACTCTGCCAGGAAAGAAAACATCCAAAATCTTGTTCTAAAGCTTGCACGGGGGTCTGCAAAGAGTTGGGCAAGAATGAAAGGTAGTTGTCCAAAACTCGTTCTTTTCCAATATAATAACCATGGAAAAGGCAGGAGAGTGGTAAAGTACTGTTTTCTCTAAGTCTGAAGGCTGCCCACACTGTGCCTGTGTGCTGCAGCTTGCATCTTCGCCTTTGGGAAGCTGCCGCTCGCCGATTCTCCCGGAGGCGAAGAAGCGGCTTCTTCGCACACAGAGCATTGTGGCGAGCGCAGGGAGCTCCTGAGAGCGGTTTGTGCCGAAAGAAGCCCGGGACCGGCACTTAGCTTCGGAGAGCTGCGTATCTGCGTCTTCTGCGTGTCTTGCCGCTCTACACTCAGCCAAAAGCTTTTCCACCATATCTTGCAAGGAGAAACTCTGCCAGGAAAGAAAACATCCAAAATCTTGTTCTAAAGCTTGCACGGGGGTCTGCAAAGAGTTTGGCAAGAATGAAAGGTAGTTGTCCAAAACTCGTTCTTTTCCAATAGAATAACCATGGAAAAGGCAGGAGAGTGGTAAAGTACTGTTTTCTCTAAGTCTGAAGGCTGCCCACACTGTGCCTGTGTGCTGCAGCTTGCATCTTCGCCTTTGGGAAGCTGCCGCTCGCCGATTCTCCCGGAGGCGAAGAAGCGGCTTCTTCGCACACAGAGCATTGTGGCGAGCGCAGGGAGCTCCTGAGAGCGGTTTGTGCCGAAAGAAGCCCGGGACCGGCACTTAGCTTCGGAGAGCTGCGTATCTGCGTCTTCTGCGTGTCTTGCCACTCTACACTCAGCAAAAAGCTTTTCCACCATATCTTGCAAGGAGAAACTCTGCCAGGAAAGAAAACATCCAAAATCTTGTTCTAAAGCTTGCACGCAGGTCTGCAAAGAGTTTGGCAAGAATGAAAGGTAGTTGTCCAAAACTCGTTCTTTTCCAATAGAATAACCATGGAAAAGGCAGGAGAGTGGTAAAGTACTGTTTTCTCTAAGTCTGAAGGCTGCCCACACTGTGCCTGTGTGCTGCAGCTTGCATCTTCGCCTTTGGGAAGCTGCCGCTCGCCGATTCTCCCGCAGGCGAAGAAGCGGCTTCTTCGCACACAGAGCATTGTGGCGAGCGCGGGGAGCTCCTGAGAGCGGTTTGTGCCGAAAGAAGCCCGGGACCGGCACTTAGCTTCGGAGAGCTGCGTATCTGCGTCTTCTGCGTGTCTTGCCGCTCTACACTCAGCCAAAAGCTTTTCCACCATATCTTGCAAGGAGAAACTCTGCCAGGAAAGAAAACATCCAAAATCTTGTTCTAAAGCTTGCACGCAGGTCTGCAAAGACTCTGGCAAGAATGAAAGGTAGTTGTCCAAAACTCGTTCTTTTCCAATAGAATAACCATGGAAAAGGCAGGAGAGTGGTAAAGTACTGTTTTCTCTAAGTCTGAAGGCTGCCCACACTGTGCCTGTGTGCTGCAGCTTGCATCTTCGCCTTTGGGAAGCTGCCGCTCGCCGATTCTCCCGCAGGCGAAGAAGCGGCTTCTTCGCACACAGAGCATTGTGGCGAGCGCAGGGAGCTCCTGAGAGCGGTTTGTGCCGAAAGAAGCCCGGGACCGGCACTTAGCTTCGGAGAGCTGCGTATCTGCGTCTTCTGCGTGTCTTGCCGCTCTACACTCAGCCAAAAGCTTTTCCACCATATCTTGCAAGGAGAAACTCTGCCAGGAAAGTAAACATCCAAAATCTTGTTCTAAAGCTTGCACGGGGGTCTGCAAAGAGTTTGGCAAGAATGAAAGGTAGTTGTCCAAAACTCGTTCTTTTCCAATAGAATAACCATGGAAAAGGCAGGAGAGTGGTAAAGTACTGTTTTCTCTAAGTCTGAAGGCTGCCCATACTGTGCCTGTGTGCTGCAGCTTGCATCTTCGCCTTTGGGAAGCTGCCGCTCGCCGATTCTCCCGCAGGCGAAGAAGCGGCTTCTTCGCACACAGAGCATTGTGGCGAGCGCAGGGAGCTCCTGAGAGCGGTTTGTGCCGAAAGAAGCCCGGGACCGGCACTTAGCTTCGGAGAGCTGCGTATCTGCGTCTTCTGCGTGTCTTGCCGCTCTACACTCAGCAAAAAGCTTTTCCACCATATCTTGCAAGGAGAAACTCTGCCAGGAAAGAAAACATCCAAAATCTTGTTCTAAAGCTTGCACGGGGGTCTGCAAAGAGTTTGGCAAGAATGAAAGGTAGTTGTCCAAAACTCGTTCTTTTCCAATAGAATAACCATGGAAAAGGCAGGAGAGTGGTAAAGTACTGTTTTCTCTAAGTCTGAAGGCTGCCCACACTGTGCCTGTGTGCTGCAGCTTGCATCTTCGCCTTTGGGAAGCTGCCGCTCGCCGATTCTCCCGGAGGCGAAGAAGCGGCTTCTTCGCACACAGAGCATTGTGGCGAGCGCAGGGAGCTCCTGAGAGCGGTTTGTGCCGAAAGAACCCCGGGACCGGCACTTAGCTTCGGAGAGCTGCGTATCTGCGTCTTCTGCGTGTCTTGCCGCTCTACACTCAGCAAAAAGCTTTTCCACCATATCTTGCAAGGAGAAACTCTGCCAGGAAAGAAAACATCCAAAATCTTGTTCTAAAGCTTGCACGGGGGTCTGCAAAGAGTTTGGCAAGAATGAAAGGTAGTTGTCCAAAACTCGTTCTTTTCCAATAGAATAACCATGGAAAAGGCAGGAGAGTGGTAAAGTACTGTTTTCTCTAAGTCTGAAGGCTGCCCACACTGTGCCTGTGTGCTGCAGCTTGCATCTTCGCCTTTGGGAAGCTGCCGCTCGCCGATTCTCCCGCAGGCGAAGAAGCGGCTTCTTCGCACACAGAGCATTGTGGCGAGCGCAGGGAGCTCCTGAGAGCGCTTTGTGCCGAAAGAAGCCCGGGACCGGCACTTAGCTTCGGAGAGCTGCGTATCTGCGTCTTCTGCGTGTCTTGCCGCTCTACACTCAGCCAAAAGCTTTTCCACCATATCTTGCAAGGAGAAACTCTGCCAGGAAAGAAAACATCCAAAATCTTGTTCTAAAGCTTGCACGGGGGTCTGCAAAGAGTTTGGCAAGAATGAAAGGTAGTTGTCCAAAACTCGTTCTTTTCCAATAGAATAACCATGGAAAAGGCAGGAGAGTGGTAAAGTACTGTTTTCTCTAAGTCTGAAGGCTGCCCACACTGTGCCTGTGTGCTGCAGCTTGCATCTTCGCCTTTGGGAAGCTGCCGCTCGCCGATTCTCCCGCAGGCGAAGAAGCGGCTTCTTCGCACACAGAGCATTGTGGCGAGCGCAGGGAGCTCCTGAGAGCGGTTTGTGCCGAAAGAACCCCGGGACCGGCACTTAGCTTCGGAGAGCTGCGTATCTGCGTCTTCTGCGTGTCTTGCCGCTCTACACTCAGCAAAAAGCTTTTCCACCATATCTTGCAAGGAGAAACTCTGCCAGGAAAGAAAACATCCAAAATCTTGTTCTAAAGCTTGCACGGGGGTCTGCAAAGAGTTTGGCAAGAATGAAAGGTAGTTGTCCAAAACTCGTTCTTTTCCAATAGAATAACCATGGAAAAGGCAGGAGAGTGGTAAAGTACTGTTTTCTCTAAGTCTGAAGGCTGCCCACACTGTGCCTGTGTGCTGCAGCTTGCATCTTCGCCTTTGGGAAGCTGCCGCTCGCCGATTCTCCCGCAGGCGAAGAAGCGGCTTCTTCGCACACAGAGCATTGTGGCGAGCGCAGGGAGCTCCTGAGAGCGGTTTGTGCCGAAAGAAGCCCGGGACCGGCACTTAGCTTCGGAGAGCTGCGTATCTGCGTCTTCTGCGTGTCTTGCCGCTCTACACTCAGCAAAAAGCTTTTCCACCATATCTTGCAAGGAGAAACTCTGCCAGGAAAGAAAACATCCAAAATCTTGTTCTAAAGCTTGCACGCAGGTCTGCAAAGAGTTTGGCAAGAATGAAAGGTAGTTGTCCAAAACTCGTTCTTTTCCAATAGAATAACCATGGAAAAGGCAGGAGAGTGGTAAAGTACTGTTTTCTCTAAGTCTGAAGGCTGCCCACACTGTGCCTGTGTGCTGCAGCTTGCATCTTCGCCTTTGGGAAGCTGCCGCTCGCCGATTCTCCCGCAGGCGAAGAAGCGGCTTCTTCGCACACAGAGCATTGTGGCGAGTGCAGGGAGCTCCTGAGAGCGGTTTGTGCCGAAAGAAGCCCGGGACCGGCACTTAGCTTCGGAGAGCTGCGTATCTGCGTCTTCTGCGTGTCTTGCCGCTCTACACTCAGCAAAAAGCTTTTCCACCATATCTTGCAAGGAGAAACTCTGCCAGGAAAGAAAACATCCAAAATCTTGTTCTAAAGCTTGCACGGAGGTCTGCAAAGAGTTTGGCAAGAATGAAAGGTAGTTGTCCAAAACTCGTTCTTTTCCAATAGAATAACCATGGAAAAGGCAGGAGAGTGGTAAAGTACTGTTTTCTCTAAGTCTGAATGCTGCCCACACTGTGCCTGTGTGCTGCAGCTTGCATCTTCGCCTTTGGGAAGCTGCCGCTCGCCGATTCTCCCGGAGGCGAAGAAGCGGCTTCTTCGCACACAGAGCATTGTGGCGAGCGCAGGGAGCTCCTGAGAGCGGTTTGTGCCGAAAGAAGCCCGGGACCGGCACTTAGCTTCGGAGAGCTGCGTATCTGCGTCTTCTGCGTGTCTTGCCGCTCTACACTCAGCCAAAAGCTTTTCCACCATATCTTGCAAGGAGAAACTCTGCCAGGAAAGAAAACATCCAAAATCTTGTTCTAAAGCTTGCACGCAGGTCTGCAAAGAGTTTGGCAAGAATGAAAGGTAGTTGTCCAAAACTCGTTCTTTTCCAATAGAATAACCATGGAAAAGGCAGGAGAGTGGTAAAGTACTGTTTTCTCTAAGTCTGAAGGCTGCCCACACTGTGCCTGTGTGCTGCAGCTTGCATCTTCGCCTTTGGGAAGCTGCCGCTCGCCGATTCTCCCGCAGGCGAAGAAGCGGCTTCTTCGCACACAGAGCATTGTGGCGAGCGCAGGGAGCTCCTGAGAGCGGTTTGTGCCGAAAGAAGCCCGGGACCGGCACTTAGCTTCGGAGAGCTGCGTATCTGCGTCTTCTGCGTGTCTTGCCGCTCTACACTCAGCAAAAAGCTTTTCCACCATATCTTGCAAGGAGAAACTCTGCCAGGAAAGAAAACATCCAAAATCTTGTTCTAAAGCTTGCACGGGGGTCTGCAAAGAGTTTGGCAAGAATGAAAGGTAGTTGTCCAAAACTCGTTCTTTTCCAATAGAATAACCATGGAAAAGGCAGGAGAGTGGTAAAGTACTGTTTTCTCTAAGTCTGATGGCTGCCCACACTGTGCCTGTGTGCTGCAGCTTGCATCTTCGCCTTTGGGAAGCTGCCGCTCTCCGATTCTCCCGGAGGCGAAGAAGCGGCTTCTTCGCACACAGAGCATTGTGGCGAGCGCAGGGAGCTCCTGAGAGCGGTTTGTGCCGAAAGAAGCCCGGGACCGGCACTTAGCTTCGGAGAGCTGCGTATCTGCGTCTTCTGCGTGTCTTGCCGCTCTACACTCAGCCAAAAGCTTTTCCACCATATCTTGCAAGGAGAAACTCTGCCAGGAAAGAAAACATCCAAAATCTTGTTCTAAAGCTTGCACGGGGGTCTGCAAAGAGTTTGGCAAGAATGAAAGGTAGTTGTCCAAAACTCGTTCTTTTCCAATAGAATAACCATGGAAAAGGCAGGAGAGTGGTAAAGTACTGTTTTCTCTAAGTCTGAATGCTGCCCACACTGTGCCTGTGTGCTGCAGCTTGCATCTTCGCCTTTGGGAAGCTGTCGCTCGCCGATTCTCCCGCAGGCGAAGAAGCGGCTTCTTGGCACACAGAGCATTGTGGCGAGCGCAGGGAGCTCCTGAGAGCGGTTTGTGCCGAAAGAAGCCCGGGACCGGCACTTAGCTTCGGAGAGCTGCGTATCTGCGTCTTCTGCGTGTCTTGCCGCTCTACACTCAGCAAAAAGCTTTTCCACCATATCTTGCAAGGAGAAACTCTGCCAGGAAAGAAAACATCCAAAATCTTGTTCTAAAGCTTGCACGCAGGTCTGCAAAGACTCTGGCAAGAATGAAAGGTAGTTGTCCAAAACTCGTTCTTTTCCAATAGAATAACCATGGATAAGGCAGGAGAGTGGTAAAGTACTGTTTTCTCTAAGTCTGAAGGCTGCCCACACTGTGCCTGTGTGCTGCAGCTTGCATCTTCGCCTTTGGGAAGCTGCCGCTCGCCGATTCTCCCGGAGGCGAAGAAGCGGCTTCTTCGCACACAGAGCATTGTGGCGAGCGCAGGGAGCTCCTGAGAGCGGTTTGTGCCGAAAGAAGCCCGGGACCGGCACTTAGCTTCGGAGAGCTGCGTATCTGCGTCTTCTGCGTGTCTTGCTGCTCTACACTCAGCAAAAAGGTTTCCACCATATCTTGCAAGGAGAAACTCTGCCAGGAAAGAAAACATCCAAAATCTTGTTCTAAAGCTTGCACGGAGGTCTGCAAAGAGTTTGGCAAGAATGAAAGGTAGTTGTCCAAAACTCGTTCTTTTCCAAAAGAATAACCATGGAAAAGGCAGGAGAGTGGTAAAGTACTGTTTTCTCTAAGTCTGAATGCTGCCCACACTGTGCCTGTGTGCTGCAGCTTGCATCTTCGCCTTTGGGAAGCTGCCGCTCGCCGATTCTCCCGGAGGCGAAGAAGCGGCTTCTTCGCACACAGAGCATTGTGGCGAGCGCAGGGAGCTCCTGAGAGCGGTTTGTGCCGAAAGAAGCCCGGGACCGGCACTTAGCTTCGGAGAGCTGCGTATCTGCGTCTTCTGCGTGTCTTGCCGCTCTACACTCAGCAAAAAGCTTTTCCACCATATCTTGCAAGGAGAAACTCTGCCAGGAAAGAAAACATCCAAAATCTTGTTCTAAAGCTTGCACGGAGGTCTGCAAAGAGTTTGGCAAGAATGAAAGGTAGTTGTCCAAAACTCGTTCTTTTCCAATAGAATAACCATGGAAAACGCAGGAGAGTGGTAAAGTACTGTTTTCTCTAAGTCTGAAGGCTGCCCTCACTGTGCCTGTGTGCTGCAGCTTGCATCTTCGCCTTTGGGAAGCTGCCGCTCGCCGATTCTCCCGCAGGCGAAGAAGCGGCTTCTTCGCACACAGAGCATTGTGGCGAGCGCAGGGAGCTCCTGAGAGCGGTTTGTGCCGAAAGAAGCCCGGGACCGGCACTTAGCTTCGGAGAGCTGCGTATCTGCGTCTTCTGCGTGTCTTGCCGCTCTACACTCAGCAAAAAGCTTTTCCACCATATCTTGCAAGGAGAAACTCTGCCAGGAAAGAAAACATCCAAAATCTTGTTCTAAAGCTTGCACGGGGGTCTGCAAAGAGTTTGGCAAGAATGAAAGGTAGTTGTCCAAAACTCGTTCTTTTCCAATAGAATAACCATGGATAAGGCAGGAGAGTGGTAAAGTACTGTTTTCTCTAAGTCTGAAGGCTGCCCACACTGTGCCTGTGTGCTGCAGCTTGCATCTTCGCCTTTGGGAAGCTGCCGCTCGCCGATTCTCCCGCAGGCGAAGAAGCGGCTTCTTCGCACACAGAGCATTGTGGCGAGCGCAGGGAGCTCCTGAGAGCGGTTTGTGCCGAAAGAAGCCCGGGACCGGCACTTAGCTTCGGAGAGCTGCGTATCTGCGTCTTCTGCGTGTCTTGCCGCTCTACACTCAGCCAAAAGCTTTTCCACCATATCTTGCAAGGAGAAACTCTGCCAGGAAAGAAAACATCCAAAATCTTGTTCTAAAGCTTGCACGGGGGTCTGCAAAGAGTTTGGCAAGAATGAAAGGTAGTTGTCCAAAACTCGTTCTTTTCCAATAGAATAACCATGGAAAAGGCAGGAGAGTGGTAAAGTACTGTTTTCTCTAAGTCTGAAGGCTGCCCACACTGTGCCTGTGTGCTGCAGCTTGCATCTTCGCCTTTGGGAAGCTGCCGCTCGCCGATTCTCCCGGAGGCGAAGAAGCGGCTTCTTCGCACACAGAGCATTGTGGCGAGCGCAGGGAGCTCCTGAGAGCGGTTTGTGCCGAAAGAAGCCCGGGACCGGCACTTAGCTTCGCAGAGCTGCGTATCTGCGTCTTCTGCGTGTCTTGCCGCTCTACACTCAGCAAAAAGCTTTTCCACCATATCTTGCAAGGAGAAACTCTGCCAGGAAAGAAAACATCCAAAATCTTGTTCTAAAGCTTGCACGCAGGTCTGCAAAGACTCTGGCAAGAATGAAAGGTAGTTGTCCAAAACTCGTTCTTTTCCAATAGAATAACCATGGAAAAGGCAGGAGAGTGGTAAAGTACTGTTTTCTCTAAGTCTGAAGGCTGCCCACACTGTGCCTGTGTGCTGCAGCTTGCATCTTCGCCTTTGGGAAGCTGCCGCTCGCCGATTCTCCCGGAGGTGAAGAAGCGGCTTCTTCGCACACAGAGCATTGTGGCGAGCGCAGGGAGCTCCTGAGAGCGGTTTGTGCTGAAAGAAGCCCGGGACCGGCACTTAGCTTCGGAGAGCTGCGTATCTGCGTCTTCTGCGTGTCTTGCCGCTCTACACTCAGCCAAAAGCTTTTCCACCATATCTTGCAAGTCGAAACTCTGCCAGGAAAGAAAACATCCAAAATCTTGTTCTAAAGCTTGCACGGGGGTCTGCAAAGAGTTTGGCAAGAATGAAAGGTAGTTGTCCAAAACTCGTTCTTTTCCAATAGAATAACCATGGAAAAGGCAGGAGAGTGGTAAAGTACTGTTTTCTCTAAGTCTGAAGGCTGCCCATACTGTGCCTGTGTGCTGCAGCTTGCATCTTCGCCTTTGGGAAGCTGCCGCTCGCCGATTCTCCCGCAGGCGAAGAAGCGGCTTCTTCGCACACAGAGCATTGTGGCGAGCGCAGGGAGCTCCTGAGAGCGGTTTGTGCCGAAAGAAGCCCGGGACCGGCACTTAGCTTCGGAGAGCTGCGTATCTGCGTCTTCTGCGTGTCTTGCCGCTCTACACTCAGCAAAAAGCTTTTCCACCATATCTTGCAAGGAGAAACTCTGCCAGGAAAGAAAACATCCAAAATCTTGTTCTAAAGCTTGCACGGGGGTCTGCAAAGAGTTTGGCAAGAATGAAAGGTAGTTGTCCAAAACTCGTTCTTTTCCAATAGAATAACCATGGAAAAGGCAGGAGAGTGGTAAAGTACTGTTTTCTCTAAGTCTGAAGGCTGCCCACACTGTGCCTGTGTGCTGCAGCTTGCATCTTCGCCTTGGGGAAGCTGCCGCTCGCCGATTCTCCCGGAGGCGAAGAAGCGGCTTCTTCGCACACAGAGCATTGTGGCGAGCGCAGGGAGCTCCTGAGAGCGGTTTGTGCCGAAAGAAGCCCGGGACCGGCACTTAGCTTCGGAGAGCTGCGTATCTGCGTCTTCTGCGTGTCTTGCCGCTCTACACTCAGCCAAAAGCTTTTCCACCATATCTTGCAAGGAGAAACTCTGCCAGGAAAGAAAACATCCAAAATCTTGTTCTAAAGCTTGCACGGGGGTCTGCAAAGAGTTGGGCAAGAATGAAAGGTAGTTGTCCAAAACTCGTTCTTTTCCAATAGAATAACCATGGAAAAGGCAGGAGAGTGGTAAAGTACTGTTTTCTCTAAGTCTGAAGGCTGCCCACACTGTGCCTGTGTGCTGCAGCTTGCATCTTCGCCTTTGGGAAGCTGCCGCTCGCCGATTCTCCCGCAGGCGAAGAAGCGGCTTCTTCGCACACAGAGCATTGTGGCGAGCGCAGGGAGCTCCTGAGAGCGGTTTGTGCCGAAAGAACCCCAGGACCGGCACTTAGCTTCGGAGAGCTGCGTATCTGCGTCTTCTGCGTGTCTTGCCGCTCTACACTCAGCAAAAAGCTTTTCCACCATATCTTGCAAGGAGAAACTCTGCCAGGAAAGAAAACATCCAAAATCTTGTTCTAAAGCTTGCACGGGGGTCTGCAAAGAGTTTGGCAAGAATGAAAGGTAGTTGTCCAAAACTCGTTCTTTTCCAATAGAATAACCATGGAAAAGGCAGGAGAGTGGTAAAGTACTGTTTTCTCTAAGTCTGAAGGCTGCCCACACTGTGCCTGTGTGCTGCAGCTTGCATCTTCGCCTTTGGGAAGCTGCCGCTCGCCGATTCTCCCGCAGGCGAAGAAGCGGCTTCTTCGCACACAGAGCATTGTGGCGAGCGCAGGGAGCTCCTGAGAGCGGTTTGTGCCGAAAGAAGCCCGGGACCGGCACTTAGCTTCGGAGAGCTGCGTATCTGCGTCTTCTGCGTGTCTTGCCGCTCTACACTCAGCAAAAAGCTTTTCCACCATATCTTGCAAGGAGAAACTCTGCCAGGAAAGAAAACATCCAAAATCTTGTTCTAAAGCTTGCACGGGGGTCTGCAAAGAGTTTGGCAAGAATGAAAGGTAGTTGTCCAAAACTCGTTCTTTTCCAATAGAATAACCATGGATAAGGCAGGAGAGTGGTAAAGTACTGTTTTCTCTAAGTCTGAAGGCTGCCCACACTGTGCCTGTGTGCTGCAGCTTGCATCTTCGCCTTTGGGAAGCTGCCGCTCGCCGATTCTCCCGGAGGCGAAGAAGCGGCTTCTTCACACACAGAGCATTGTGGCGAGCGCAGGGAGCTCCTGAGAGCGGTTTGTGCCGAAAGAAGCCCGGGACCGGCACTTAGCTTCGGAGAGCTGCGTATCTGCGTCTTCTGCGTGTCTTGCCGCTCTACACTCAGCCAAAAGCTTTTCCACCATATCTTGCAAGGAGAAACTCTGCCAGGAAAGAAAACATCCAAAATCTTGTTCTAAAGCTTGCACGGGGGTCTGCAAAGAGTTTGGCAAGAATGAAAGGTAGTTGTCCAAAACTCGTTCTTTTCCAATAGAATAACCATGGAAAAGGCAGGAGAGTGGTAAAGTACTGTTTTCTCTAAGTCTGAAGGCTGCCCACACTGTGCCTGTGTGCTGCAGCTTGCAACTTCGCCTTTGGGAAGCTGCCGCTCGCCGATTCTCCCGCAGGCGAAGAAGCGGCTTCTTCGCACACAGAGCATTGTGGCGAGCGCAGGGAGCTCCTGAGAGCGGTTTGTGCCGAAAGAAGCCCGGGACCGGCACTTAGCTTCGGAGAGCTGCGTATCTGCGTCTTCTGCGTGTCTTGCCGCTCTACACTCAGCCAAAAGCTTTTCCACCATATCTTGCAAGGAGAAACTCTGCCAGGAAAGAAAACATCCAAAATCTTGTTCTAAAGCTTGCACGGGGGTCTGCAAAGAGTTTGGCAAGAATGAAAGGTAGTTGTCCAAAACTCGTTCTTTTCCAATAGAATAACCATGGAAAAGGCAGGAGAGTGGTAAAGTACTGTTTTCTCTAAGTCTGAAGGCTGCCCACACTGTGCCTGTGTGCTGCAGCTTGCATCTTCGCCTTTGGGAAGCTGCCGCTCGCCGATTCTCCCGCAGGCGAAGAAGCGGCTTCTTCGCACACAGAGCATTGTGGCGAGCGCAGGGAGCTCCTGAGAGCGGTTTGTGCCGAAAGAAGCCCGGGACCGGCACTTAGCTTCGGAGAGCTGCGTATCTGCGTCTTCTGCGTGTCTTGCCGCTCTACACTCAGCAAAAAGCTTTTCCACCATATCTTGCAAGGAGAAACTCTGCCAGGAAAGAAAACATCCAAAATCTTGTTCTAAAGCTTGCACGGGGGTCTGCAAAGAGTTTGGCAAGAATGAAAGGTAGTTGTCCAAAACTCGTTCTTTTCCAATAGAATAACCATGGAAAAGGCAGGAGAGTGGTAAAGTACTGTTTTCTCGAAGTCTGAAGGCTGCCCACACTGTGCCTGTTTGCTGCAGCTTGCATCTTCGCCTTTGGGAAGCTGCCGCTCGCCGATTCTCCCGCAGGCGAAGAAGCGGCTTCTTCGCACACAGAGCATTGTGGCGAGCGCAGGGAGCTCCTGAGAGCGGTTTGTGCCGAAAGAAGCCCGGGACCGGCACTTAGCTTCGGAGAGCTGCGTATCTGCGTCTTCTGCGTGTCTTGCCGCTCTACACTCAGCAAAAAGCTTTTCCACCATATCTTGCAAGGAGAAACTCTGCCAGGAAAGAAAACATCCAAAATCTTGTTCTAAAGCTTGCACGCAGGTCTGCAAAGAGTTTGGCAAGAATGAAAGGTAGTTGTCCAAAACTCGTTCTTTTCCAATAGAATAACCATGGAAAAGGCAGGAGAGTGGTAAAGTACTGTTTTCTCTAAGTCTGAAGGCTGCCCACACTGTGCCTGTGTGCTGCAGCTTGCATCTTCGCCTTTGGGAAGCTGCCGCTCGCCGATTCTCCCGCAGGCGAAGAAGCGGCTTCTTCGCACACAGAGCATTGTGGCGAGCGCAGGGAGCTCCTGAGAGCGGTTTGTGCCGAAAGAAGCCCGGGACCGGCACTTAGCTTCGGAGAGCTGCGTATCTGCGTCTTCTGCGTGTCTTGCCGCTCTACACTCAGCAAAAAGCTTTTCCACCATATCTTGCAAGGAGAAACTCTGCCAGGAAAGAAAACATCCAAAATCTTGTTCTAAAGCTTGCACGGGGGTCTGCAAAGAGTTTGGCAAGAATGAAAGGTAGTTGTCCAAAACTCGTTCTTTTCCAATAGAATAACCATGGAAAAGGCAGGAGAGTGGTAAAGTACTGTTTTCTCTAAGTCTGAAGGCTGCCCACACTGTGCCTGTGTGCTGCAGCTTGCATCTTCGCCTTTGGGAAGCTGCCGCTCGCCGATTCTCCCGGAGGCG
This sequence comes from Molothrus aeneus, assembly GCF_037042795.1. Taxonomy (NCBI): domain Eukaryota; kingdom Metazoa; phylum Chordata; class Aves; order Passeriformes; family Icteridae; genus Molothrus; species Molothrus aeneus. The sequence goes on from NW_027099234.1 coordinate 288,004, forward strand.
AAGAAGCGGCTTCTTCGCACACAGAGCATTGTGGCAAGCGCAGGGAGCTCCTGAGAGCGGTTTGTGCCGAAAGAAGCCCGGGACCGGCACTTAGCTTCGGAGAGCTGCGTATCTGCGTCTTCTGTGTGTCTTGCCGCTCTACACTCAGCAAAAAGCTTTTCCACCATATCTTGCAAAGAGAAACTCTGCCAGGAAAGAAAACATCCAAAATCTTGTTCTAAAGCTTGCACGGGGGTCTGCAAAGAGTTTGGCAAGAATGAAAGGTAGTTGTCCAAAACTCGTTCTTTTCCAATAGAATATAACAACGGAAAAGGCAGGAGAGTGGTAAAGTACTGGTTTCTCTAAGTCTGAATGCAGCCCACACTGTGCCTGCATGGTGCGGCTTGCATCTTCGCCTTTGGGAAGCTGCCGCTTGCAGTGTCTCCCGAGGCGAAGAAGCGGCTTCTTTGCACACAGAGCATTGGGCCGGTCGCGGTGAGCACCTAAGAGCGGCTTCTGCCGAAAGAAGCCCGGGACCGGCACTTAGCTTCGGAGAGCTGCGTATCTGCGTCTTCTGCGTGTCTTGCCGCTCAACACTCAGCAAAAAGCTTTTCCACCATATCTTGCAAAGAGAAACTCTGCCAGGAAAGAAAACATCCCCGATCTTCTTCTAAAAGTTGCACAGAGGACTGCAGGGTGTTTAAGAAGATGAAAAGGATAGTGTCCCGAAACTCCTTTTATTCGAATATAACGTGAATGAAACGGCAGGAGAATGCTAATGTACTCGTTTCTATCAATTTGAAAGCTTCACACGCTATATCCGTGTGCTGCGGCTTGCATCTTCGCCTTTGGGAAGCGGCCGTTCTCTCCATCTCCCGGAGGCGAAGAAGTGGCTTCTTCGCGCACAGAGCATTGTGCCGGTGGCGGTGTTCTCCGGAGAGCGGCTTCTGACGAAAGACGCCCTGGCAGGGGGCTTAGTTTCGGAGAGCTCTTTACTCTGCCTTCTGCCTCTCTGGTCGCATAAAACTTAGCAAAAAGCTTTTTTACTATGTCTTGCAAGGACCAACTGTGCCAGTATGGAAAGCATCTCCGCTCTTGTTCTAGAAGTTGCACGGAGGTCTGCAGAGTGTTTAGCAAGAAGCAAAAGAAAGTTGTCCAAAACTCCTTCTTTTGGAATGGTAATGTGAATGGAAAAGGCCGGAGAGTGGTAAGGTACTGTTTTCTTTAGGTTTGAGAGCTGCACACACAATCCCCATGTTGTGCGACTTTTTTCTTCGCTTTTAAAGACGCGGCCGCGGTCTCCGTCTCCCGGAGGCGAAGAAGCCGCTTCTTTGCACACAGAGCATTGTGCCAGTCGCGCTGCGCTCCGGAGCACGGCTTCTGCGGAAAGACGCCCGGGAGCGGTCCTTACCTTCGGAGAGCTCCGTATCTCTGAATCTGCGTCTCTTGTCGCCTACATCTTAGCAAAAAGCTTTTCTACTAGGTCTCGCAAGGAGAAACTCTCCCAGTACAAAAAGCATCCCGGATCTTTTTCTGGAAGTTGCACGGAGTGTCAGCAGAGTGTTAGGCAAGAAGCAAAAGAAAGTTGTCCAAAACCCCTTTTCTTCCAATGTTAATGTGAATTGAAAAGGCAGGAGAATGAGGAAGTGCTGTTTTCTGTCCGTTTGAAAGCTGTCACAAGGAGAAACTCTATCAGCACCTCAAGTTTTCCTCCATTTTACTCCCGATCTTTCTTTTGCTGTGCAGTCAAGAAGCACCCCACTTTCTTAGTTATGCTGCAGGTTGTCTTCAAATGGCTTTGCTTTCTGTCCCCTCCTCCCCATTTCTAACAGGCACAAGCACATTCCCTTCCCGGAACAAAATCCTGGTAATAGAGCCAGGAAGACTACGCTTTGACTTTGAGAACCAAAACCTATCTAAGAGAAAATAGTCCATTCTTTGAGACCCAATATCACACATCTGTGTGCAGGAGGAAGAGGGGTGCGTGCGTGCAAGAATGGGAAGTGTACTCGCCAACAAACTAGAGCCAATATTAGTAACCAACATGTAACAAGTGTGGACGTATCTAATTCCCGGCTCTTTTTTGGATCTTTTTTCTTCAAGGTTATTTTGCTTTTAAAGATTTTCTAGTCATTTGAAAGATTCTTCTTGGTTTGTGTGAGAATAGAAATCTCCATAAAGCTTACTACGTAAAAGCAGGGTAATCTTTTGGACTTGATGATGACTATTTGGGAGATGATATTTCCATCTGCATAAATCAATTTCCTTGTTTTGGAAATATTTTTGTCACGGAAAGTAGTAAGTTTCAAGATGTGTTTTTAGAAGGTGTAAAAATTGAGATCCTCATTTGTAGCAAAGCAATACAAAGAATATCCCTTAAAACCATCCACTCCATCATTTCATTTTTGTATTTTTGTCTTTTCAATAGCTAGTTCTCACTTTCAGGTGGCTTTTAAATGCCATGGTTTGACACAATTTTGTTATTCATTTCTAAGCTTCAAAATGATATTTAAGAAGAGTAATTTCCTGTAACTACTGGACAGTTTGCAAATTAACATCAAAGTGGAGGGAGGGAGGGAAGGAAGTGGCAGAAGGACGTGGCAGAAAGAAGGACATAGTGGAAGGAAGGCAGTGAAGGAAGGAAGTGGGGGAAGGAAAGAAAAGAAAGAAGGAAAGAGAGAAAGAAAAAGAAAGAAAGAAAGAAAGAAAGAAAGAAAGAAAGAAAGAAAGAAAGAAAGAAAGAAAGAAAGAAAGAAAGAAAGAAAGAAAGAAAGAAAGAAAGAAAGAAAGAAAGAAAAAGAAAGAAAGAAAGAAAGAAAGAAAGAAAGAAAGAAAGAAAGAAAGAAAGAAAGAAAGAAAGAAAGAAAGAAAGAAAGAAAGAAAGAAAGAAAGAAAGAAAGAAAGAAAGAAAGAAAGAAAGAAAGAAAGAAAGAAAGAAAGAAAGAAAGAGAAAGAAAGAAAAGGAAGGGAAAAAGAAGGAACAAGGGAAAGAGGGAAAGAGGGAAAGGGGGAAAGGGGGAAAGGGGGAAAGGGGGAAAGAAAGAAAGAAAGAAAGAAAGAAAGAAAGAAAGAAAGAAAGAAAGAAAGAAAGAAAGAAAGAAAGAAAGAAAGAAAGAAAGAAAGAAAGAAAGAAAGAAAGAAAGAAAGAAAGAAAGAAAGAAAGAAAGAAAGAAAGAAAGAAAGAAAGAAAGAAAGAAAGAAAGAAAGAAAGAAAGAAAGAAAGAAAGAAAGAAAGAAAGAAAGAAAGAGAAGGGAAGAAAATTCCCAAATGTCAGAAACGTTAAAGATGATAAAATACTTGCGTGTATGATAAAGAGCGAGGACTAGATATTAGATATAGTATTGCTAAATGGCACATAAATGTGAGACCCAAACAGTTCAACTCATTGGATAGCAGTTTCTCAGCATGAATATGTTATTTCTAGCTTCAACTTCTTACTGCTACTGTACAGAATGATTACCATAGAATAATGGAATGGTTGGCTTTGGAAGGGACCTTAAATTCACCTACCTCCTCCCCACCATGTCATTGTCAGGGACACCTTCCACTAGACCGCCTTAAGCTCAAAGACCCATTCAAGCTGGCCTTGATCACTTCCAGGAATTGGTCACCCACAACATGTTCTAGTGTCTCCCAACCATCTTGGCAAGGAATTTCTTCCCAATAGCCAAAGGAAACCTATACTCTTCAGGTTTTAAAGCCATCCACACTTTTCCTATTGCTCCGTGCCCTTGTGTAGCTCACTTGCCTCCTTCTGGTAGGCTGTCTTCAGCTACTGGAGAGCTGCTCTAACAATTTGCCCAGAGTCTGCTCTTCTCCAGGCTGAGAAAACGCCTGCGGGACTCTGACTTGATGACAGACTTCATGTGCTGCACTGGGGGCTCAGACCATTCTTCTTCTTGGAATTGTTGTAGGATGCTCAACCCCTGTTGACTGTGGTACAGGTACACAGTTCATTGTGGTACAGGTAATAAATAGATGATTGTTTTAATAAAGACACAATTGAAATGATAAGAGCTAAATTTTAACGCAAAATTAATTGGAGAAAGATTCCTAAACCTGTGGCCCGTTACCCCAGCCCATCCATTGATTGTAAATGACATTCCTTGCAGATGTTATGATACATGAACCAAAGCCAAGTGATGGATACTGCTTAAGATAGATGTTCTACCTGCTTACTGCAATATGGTCTTATCAGTCTAAAACAATCCCCCGAACATTAAGAACAAGAGATTACATCATGAAGTAATGAAGTGCTTTGGTTGAAAGTAAAAGGCATTTGAAAGAAATGGGTTTGGGGGCTAACGCAGCAAGATCTCAGAAATGGAGTGCCAGCTTAGTTCTCTGCTTCAGAGACAAGTGAAGCAATTCAGAAGTGTCCTCCTGTGAAAAAGGTTGACAGATCTTTCTGCACAACAGTTAACAGACGGCATCAGAAATGTGTGCAAATAACATACTAGCCACTACAAGTTTGTCCTCCAGGAGTGGAAGGGCCACTCAGACGCATAGCAGTGGTCTTGCTGCTGTGCCTGTTCAAATAGACAGAAAAGAATGAGGAAAACAAATTTTTCCATCTAGTTTGTTTCAGTATTGGTACAAAGACTATTTTCCCGCCCTCAGGAGACAGCAAAAACAGTCAACAACTGAAATGCTTCAGAAATGGAAATGATCTGAATCACAAATATTTCTTTTCACATCAAATTTAAAGCCTAAGTCATAACTGTCAAACAGATAGAACTACTTAAAGATGAATGTACTATACATACTAAAATATTCCCAGAGATAACTATTGTGTCCTTAGTCTGTTTAAAAGTCTAGACTTCCTGGTAAAAAAACTTGTACAGCGCTGAGGTAGCTCCACGACATTCTCTTTTCAGATTAATTAAACTCTTCAGTCTCACCACCGTTACCAATGGATTTCTGTAAGTCCTTGAAAACCAGTAATTTCCCTTTTTTCCTTCTATGAAAAAAATGACAGTGACAAGAGTTATTTGCACTCCCTATTTTCTGAAACAAGCCTGAACATCAAGCCTTAAGAACTTTATCATGAGTTTTACTTCAAACTAAATTTTAAGAGAATGGCAGAAAGAATGGGAGCCTCAAGCAAAAGAATTTAGGCTTCTAATTCTTGGGTTGTCTTCTTACTTACCTAAGACAAGAAGTGGAAAGAGAATAGATTAGAGTTAGCAGCTGTTTAAGATTTGCACGTACTCTTCCACTCTTCCAAGAGGTCAAGGATGCTTTTCTGGCCCTCCCTCCCTCCACAAGCTGCAGCTTCCTTCAAAGCACATTCACCTGCTGTGCAATGGAGCTCCCCACGAGCTCCATTGTGTTCCTCCACGGTTCTCCAGGGACTGCTGGGAGACAACCTGCTTGATGATGATGTCCTCCAGGGACTGTGGGGGATTCTTTGCTGTGTCAACTGGAGCACCTTCTCCTCCTTCTTGTCTCACTTTAGTATCATGCAGCTGCTTCTCATACTTCTTTTTTCCCTCACTTGTCACTGCCTATTCATATGTTTTGTACTTTTGACAATATATTTTCACAATGACTGATGGGCTCAGTTGCAGAAATGTGTCTTGCTAGAAAATTGGATACTATAGAAAACCATGATTTTACAGCAAAGAATAGTGGAAGTACAAATATACTGCTAAAGAACCGGAAAATTGACAATCATTCATTGTAATACGTCCCCTCATTTTGCCTTCTTTCTCCTTAAGATCTGGAAAGACTACTGGGCACTGAAAAACACTACAGTGTTGTTTCAAAGAAAAGACTTTTTTAGGATTCTAAGGCGCATGTTCCAATTGCTTGAGAAAATTGAGAAAAGGCACTTTGTCTTTTGTGATAAATATCATTAGCCAGTAGGGACAAAGTCTGACCAACAAGAGCAGATCAAAATCTGATGAGACCAAGCAATATACCTTGAGTGGCCAGGACAGAACCATTGAGTCATTGAATCTGTTGAATTGGAAGGACCCCATCAGGATCATCATCAGTCCAACTCCTGGCCCTGCCTGGGGCCATCCTTGAGAATCACACCATATGCCTGAGAGCAATGTCCCAAACTCAGACAGGTGTGATGGTGTGACCACTCCCTGGAAAGACTCTTCCAGTGCCCAGCCATTCTCTGGTTAAAAACTTTTTCCGGATACCCAACCTAAACCTCCCCTGACTCAGCTGCATGCCATTTCTTTGAGTCCTGTCTTTGTAGACCTCATTTGAGGACTTTCTAATACCAAGGTGATTCCGCCCCAGAGCAGAGCAGAGCAGAGCAGAGCAGAGCAGAGAAGAGCAGAGCAGAGCAGAGCAGAGCAGAGCAGAGCAAGACAATCCCCTTCCTTGCCCAGCTGGTGATACTGTGCCTGATGCACCCCAGGACAGGCTTGGCCCTCCTGGCTGCCAGGGCACTGCTGATGCACATTCAGCTTGCCATTGGCCAGGAGCCTGGGTCCCTTTCTGCAGTGCTTCTCCCAGCCTCTTGCTCCCTCCCCAGTCTATACACCCACCAGGATTGCCCTGTTGCAGGTGCTGAATCCAGCACTTGCCCTTGTTCCACTCCATCTGGTTGGTGATTGCCTGTGGGAATCCTCAAAAACAGAGGGGTTTGGGAAAGCTGCAAAAGGAAGGCCTCAGAGACAGCAGAACTGTCATTGGAGCTAAGCAGTAGTCATAAGGTTTGTCAGCAGAAAAATTAGATGAGAAGTAGAAAAGTAAGGACAAATGGAACAATGGTCTGTGTATTAATGCTTGTCTAGAATAACTCCCTAAGCTACAGCAAAGTATATCTAGCGCGATGTTAGGTAGTTCTAAGCTTAATAATGGAGCTCTGTGCGTTGTATCTTAAGGCTTACAAGCAGGTCTTTTATTCGAAAGAAGCGAGCATCGTTCTAAGCCCAGGTACATGTCTTTATAGTGATTGGACAGAAGTACTGTCAATATGCTTTTGCTTTGTGTGATTGGTCAAAAAACTTTTCAAGTAAGTTGTAACATTAAGTTCTTTGTCTGCTGCTGGGGACGTGAGCTGCTGGCAGCTTCCCATTGTCATCACCATGTCATGAGACTGATGCTGGAAAAAAACCAGCTTGAGACGCCGTCCCCAGCAGTCCCGCCCCTTTTGTGATTTGTGCATAGACTCCCGGCCAGCAAGAATTGCCCATCTCTCCTATTTGGCAAGATCTCTCTGCAAGGTCTCTGTGCCCTCAAGGGAGTTAGTTCACAGCTCCTCCCAATGTAGTGTCTTTGGCAAACTGTCTTAATATTCCTTCAAGTGCTGTGTCCAGGTTGTTCAAAAGATGTTGAAGAGAACTGGCCCAATGATGATACTGTCTTAGCCACTGAAATAAGTGCTTCATACTTCCTCTTGTGCAGAAATCACAACAAATTTCTTTTCTATCCATGCAGATATCTTTTCTTATGCTCATGCTTTTTATCCCAACAGCAGCTGACACGACATTTACAGGCACAGCAACAGCACACTTTTCCTGCTCTTACTAGACTTAACAATTTTGCAACCGGTCAATCAGTGACCTTTGCAACTAAAGTCAGACCTTCAGCATTTCTCATTAAATGAATGTCTTCAGAAGAAAACTTTGCTGCCTACTCTGTACGACTGAAGAATAGATGATAATGAGTTAGCATCACAATCAGTTAAGTACAGAGCCTATACTTTAGCAGGGAAAAAATTAAAAGAAGAGCTCTTTTATGCAACAACTATCTGAGAAACAAAACAACTAGGATCTTCCACAGGGTTCCCTGCAGTAGAAATGTACTTGTATGAATGCAGAAGATAAAAGATGTGGTTTTGAAAGGCTATGTCCTTGCTAAGCTAAATTGGATCTCATCCTGTAGATGAAAGATCAAGGAGCTCAAAGCGGAGCTAGAGAGACATGTCCAGATAATGAGACAGAGCAAAGCATTTTCCAAGATAATTAAGCATTCTGGTGGACTGGCCAGTTAGGTTAAATCTGCCACACCCATTCACTTTCGGGGACTGAACTGTGGAGTGCTAAACCGTATCTACTGCTGTGCAAAGTAAAAGAGATCCATCCAAATTGTATGGTTAGTGTGAACACTCTCACTCTCAATTGTAAAACACTTCATAAGCTATTAATCAGTCTTAGGAACAAAATGAAATAAAGCTGTTATGCCATCTGGGAATGGGAAAACATGTTCAAAATATTTTTTTCTCTATGCTTTCTTCTTTTTTCTTTTTCTTTTTTTCTTTTTTTTTTTTTTTTTTTTTAATCCCACATTATGTGATTGATAATTTCAACCATTCTGGAATGCTTTTAACAGATGAACCCAGCACAGTAGTTTTATTACAGGCTCTTGTCCCTTACATGCTTCAGGACAGGTTTGGAATATACTCCACAGTCAATTAGTGGTTTTTTATCTCTTTTCCCAGAGACAACTTTTAAAGGACTACTTAACCCCTAAAAATCATAATTTCTCTGGTTTCTCCAAGCTTTTTGAGAAAGCTGTTTTGGTTTTGTTTTGGTTTGTTGTTTGTTTTGTTTTATTGCATCATTCCTAATGTCTTCAGACCTACTACAAGAAGAAGTTAAAAATAGATCTTATTTGAAGAGACTGTTAAAGCTAATGAACTGCCAGTCTTGGTATTTGTATCTTTCTAAATCCTTTAAATTCCAAGGTTGCCTTCCTGAATCCTCAGTTACTTAGAAAACATTGTGTTTATAAAACAGACCCAGTTCAATTGCTTCTGCAAACTCACCTTCATTTTATAGGATTGTACTTCAAGAAATCTTGCTTCATTCAAACATTGAAAGTACAGATTTGACATCATCTGTGACCCTTCGATCTGTCTGAACTGTATTTCATTGTGTGAGTTTCTCAGTTGCTTCAAATAAGGACAGAATCTTTTCAATTTGCATAGCATGTTATCTGAAGATCTCCTGTCTGCTTTCTTCACTTGCTTTAATGGGAAGACAAGGGAAATACATTTTGAATGTTATCTTTTAGAGTCTACTTTTACCTACCAGTGTGCTTATATGGACTAGAACCAATGTCAGCTTGAAAGAAGGTATTGTCACGATCCGCTGATACCAAGGGGTTGGTTAACTGGTTGGTTGGTTAACTGATCTCGGAGTGCAACAGACAACCTGGAAAGGGGATTGCAGTATCAATCCAAACAAATGCACCTTTATAGAATGACCACAGCAAATGCCTGAAAGGAATCAGGGAGAGGAAAAGAATAAAAAAGAGGGGGAGAAAGAGAGAGGAGTATAGCTACCAAACATGGAGAGACTAAGTCCTCTTAGTCCAGCCGATAGAGTTTGCCTAGTCACGTTGGGAAGATCTCAAGTCCTGGTTAACTCAAGGTTCTATTATAGTCCATTGCTGAGGGGGGAAACAGAATCTTGAAATGGCTGAGATACAATCAAGAAGAAGAAGAAGTCTATTGAAATTGCTGAGGGGGAAAAAGATATTGAAGACGGGTACAGACAGTCCATGTTCTCAGCAGGATAAGTCAGTATCAGCAGTGAGTGGGACCCACTGTTTCAGGACTGCTTTCTGGGGGAAACCAGTCTAGGTCCGGTGAACACATCTGTAGGCAACACTCAGCAGGCATCCTGCTTCAGTCAGGCCAGCACCCCTGCATCAGAATTACAGGTGTCTCAGTCTCAGTCCTTGGTAGGGGGGCTTCAACCTCGGTGCCTCACGCTGGTAGTGGAGATGAAGGATTTTCCATGGGGGGGCTACCAAGTTGCCCCAGCAAGTTCATCTGGCCAAGAGGTGGGAAAATTCCTGGTCTATTGTCGTGAAGCAGGTGCAAGCATATAGGCCGGGTCGCCCTTTGGCAGGCCCTGCTAGAAGCAGTCACTGAAGACACAGCTGTGAACAATCACTTGGCAGGCCAGAATTCTGCTCAGGGGCCTCAGGATTTTTGGTGTTCATCCATTACTGGCAGGCCAGAATTCCCATCGGTGTCTTTAGGGTCCCAGTGTCTGTCCTGGGAATGGTCGTGAGGCAAATGAGGGGAACTTTAGACTGTCTTTCACACGTATCAGAAAATCTATTTACTGAAATGGCCAAAAAGAATGCATAACATTTACAATTGAGGGGGAAAAAGAAAACCAAACTCAAACCGTTGGAGCAATATCATTCTAGAGAATGCCATGTCTCTATGAAAAATACAAAAAAATTTCTGTTTTCAAACGCACCCACAAATCACCATTTTGCATCTTTTTTGTTGTTGTTGTTGTTGTTTGTTTTAAAGCTCTGGCACTTATCTGATTCCTTTTTGAGTTAGTTCAGCTCATTAATCTAGTAAGAAAGCTGCTAAAATTAAACTGAAAAACCTATGGGGAACAGGATGCCACTTCAGCCATGTTGTAGGGAAGCATTAGGTCAGCCTTCTGTCTTGTAGAAATATGTCTGTCATATAGGAAAATCAATGTGTAGCACTATCTTATTTTGAACTTTCTCATTGCTACTGGGTTCCTGAATGATCAAGATGGTTTAAACCAACAACAGGCAGCCCTCTAAGATACTCCCCAAACTATTGCAATGGAATAACTTGATCAGGTGAAGAGCTCGCTATGCAAAAGCTGAATATGATGTCAAGAATGCTTTGTTGTGGATTACCATTGTTTGGGATCATTTATCCCTTACCCTCCCATGTAGGTATAGGAAAAATTTAAGAAACCACAAGGCTTTTACAGCTGTTCTTGTATTTTGGGATCGTAAGGACTTGGGTTGGTAAACAAAACTGTGGTGAGTTTTACTATTGACTTTATCGCTGTTTCACTTTGAATTAACTGCTTTGCATTTCAGCTTACCCATCAGTATAATGAGAAGAAGAATATCTTCCTTCCTGCCCAAAAGATGTTGAATTATGCCTGTGATGTCACGGACTTAAAGACGAAAACCATTGTGATTGAAAGGAAGTATTGGCATGCCACAAGGTAACTGGAGTGAGCTGTGTTTCCTCCTCAGCTTCACTGTGATAGTAGAATTTTAATTAGCAGTTCCAAAACTTTGTCTTAGCATAGTCTGGTGACATACCTCAGTAGAGCAGTGTCCTAGGGTGACTTTATGATGTTGTATCCCCAGCCATCTGTTCTGTTAATGCTGGATATTATATTCTCTGCCTTCAAGACTGCTTCTGAGAGCAAAGGTGGGGAGAAGAAGAAGTACGGAGTTTGTTATCACAGGCTGCACTCACTCTTCTAAAAGCAACACTGCTCCACATTCTGTGCTGCACTGTGTTGTCTGGGCACTGATGGAGCAGAACAGAGTGTTCTTTGCTTTTCAGTTGGTTTAGCTGGCTGAGGCAGAGTTTTCCCTGGACTGTCTTTTTTCTTTCCCTTTTCTTGGAACTGTTCAAACCTGCTCCAGACTGGGACCTGGAGAGCACTGAGAGCTTGCACTTTGTGGCCTATGGGGGCCTACTCTGGGCAGCAGCCTTTCCTAGTGCCGGAGGGATTGATAACAGAGCAAGCATCCACAGGAGAGACTTTCTGAATTTGTTGTCTCTTCAGAGCGGCGATTGAGTTTTGTCATCTGGTATTGTTCATTTTTTGTGCTGGGGGGTGCTTTCCCTGGTAAATAAACAGATTTTTTCCACTTCTCTCAGAGGAAATGTTTCCCAGACCAGTTGAGGGGAGGGGCCGTGTAGGTGGGCTTTCTGGGGGGGGCCCCCTGAGACATAAACTTTAAAGAAATTTAGGGATTTTAGAGGAGCTGAGGTTTTAGTTAGAGATAAGCCTTATTAGAGTTTATCAAAATAAATAGGTAGGCCTTGTTGAAGTTAAGAGTTAGTAGTTAACTAATAATTGATTGCTTGTCAACATCATGTTTGCTTAGCTGGGTTTATCATGAAGAATATAGAAACTCATAAATAGCTTTTAGGAACATAAGACAATTGTAGGCCACCTCTGTTCTGAAACCAATTGAAGATGGGGAATGGGAGTTCTACCAATGGGTTCATTTGTCATATTTGCATTGAAAATGTAGAAAGTTCAGAACCAGGAAGACTTCATTTATTTCCTCAT